>NC_044031.1:289542421-289852910 GCF_901765095.1 Microcaecilia unicolor | reverse complement strand
GATCTGTCTCCTCTTGTAGCTGACACTCTCCTCCATGCACTTTCTCTGTTTCTGACACTGTCATACTCAGTCTGAGTCTTGGCTCCGCCTCCTGGTGCAGCTGACACTCTCCTTCATGTACTCTCTCTGTATCTGGCACTGTCTTACTCAGTCTGGGTCTTGGCTCTGCCTCCTGGTGCAGCTGACACTCTCCTCCATGCACTGTCTTACTGGGTCTGGGACTTGGCTCCGCCCCCTGGTGCAACTGACACTCTCCTTCATGTACTCTCTCTGTATCTGGCACTGTCTTACTCAGTCTGGGTCTTGGCTCCACCTCCTGGTGCAGCTGACACTCTCCTCCATGCCCTGTCTTACTCGATCTGGGTCTTGGCTCCGCCTCCTGGTGCAGCTGACACTCTCCACAATTCTCTCTCTCCTTTCTGGGACTCCTGCTTTGATGGGCATGAGTTTCTGAGAAGCTCCCTTCTGCTCTTTCTTCTTGTTTCTGAGTGGCAGAATCTATTGGGAGCCCCTGCCTGTCACTGAGCTTCCCCCATGATGTCATCAGCACTTCTGATTGAGATTGGATGGCAGCTCTTGGACAGCCCTGCTCAGAGGTCTGCCCTATCAATTCTGTCCATGAGGGACTGTGGTGTTCCCACGATGTTCCCGCCCTCTGTCCACCATATTTGCTCTCAGCTTCTTCCATCTCTTGTAGTACTCCACTACTCCATTCCTGTACTTTCCCATCCTCTTTAGTCTCTGTCTCCATCTGCAAAACCCCTTGTTTTTGCTCTACTTTCCCTCCCGTTGTTCCTGGTAACTTCTGTACTTGCTCAGTGTGTAGTGATTCTTCTCCTACCTCAGCATTCAAACTGTTCTGATTCTCCTCAGCATTCAAACTGTTCTGATTCTCCAGGCTGTCTTTCTTCTCTGTCTCTCCCAGCAAACCTGAGCTCTTCTCTGTGGGTTCGGCTATGCCCTGCCAGCTCTCTAAGTATAAGGGACGTTTTTGAATTTTTTTCAGTTTCATAGCTCTTTTGTGTTCCAAACTTGCCAGGCTCTCTTGCTGCATGCAGTGCTGGAGCCCCTCCTTATCCACAGTACCTGCCACAACTGGACTAGGAGCCTCTGTTCTACAAGGCTGGTAAGTGGATGGAGCACCTAGCTCTTGGGAATCCTGTAGGAAATAAAATACTGGTGATAACTGGGAATTATTTGTGTCAGTCTTGTCTTTTCCTCCTTCTGGCTGCTGCTGTTTCTCTTCCCCTGCTGTCCCTTCCAGCATAGCCTCTGGGGTGTCTGGAACCACGGAGTCCTGTGTGTCTCTGGGTTCTGCTTCCTGCTGGATCTGGGACTGCGTCTGGGTCTGCTGCATGCGTTCCCTGTTCAGGAAAACCTCACGAAGGGGATTATCTCTGCAGTTCTTTAGTTTTTGCAGCTGCCTTTGTTTTGCTGTAAGCCGCTTCTGGAGCGCTTCAACTCCCTTAACATACTTGTCTCGTGGGCCAGTGGAAGCCAGGTTACACATAGTTTTTGCTAGCTTCAGCCGCTTCCTCAGTACCTCTATTTCACCTTCTACTCGATTCATTTTCTTCACTGATCTAATTACCTCTTCAGGAGTCATATGCTGGGCCTCTTTCTTCTGCCAGGCCCTAGGCCTGGATTCCTTCTCCTCCTCTTCTTCCTCACTAACGTCCTCTTCAGACTCTCCGCTATTCTCTTCCACCACCTCTCCTCTGATACTGGATGCAGAGAACCCTGCTCTGGAACCCGGGCCCTGCCTTCTTGCCCCCTGTTCTTCACCCAGCTTAGGAATGTTATGGCCAGGACTTACAGTCAGGGTGAGCTGGCTCCTCAGCAAGCGCTGCTGGGCTCTGGTCCTTCCTCCGTCCACAGGCCTGGGCTCTCCTGGTTCTCCTGGTTGCATGCTTGGGGCTTGGGTGGAGGAAGCCTCCCCTTCATAGTGTTTCTCAGCTCCAAGTGTGCTAGGCCTTTCAGCCTGGGGCCCTCCTGCAGGGGGGCCCCCTCCCCTCTGCATTGTTCAGCAGCCACAGGGTACAGCAGCTCTCCTTTCAGCACCTCTTCACCACAGGTCTGTACTCTGTGTGTGTGTGTGTGTGTGTGTGAGAGAGAGTCTGGGTGTGAGCGTGTCTGTGAGAGAGTGTGTGTGTGAGAATGAGAGTGTGTGCAATTGCGTATGGGAGACACAGTGTGATAGAGAGAGAGAGAGTGTGTTTCACACAGATACAGTGTGTGCGTGAATGACAGTGTGTGTGAGGCACAGATTGTCTGTGAGACTGAGTGTATGAGACCAAGCGAGTATGTAAGTGACTGTGTGACACATAGAGAGTGAATGTGATACAATGTGAGACATAGAGTGTATGAGAGTGAGAGACAGAAACACATTGTCTGTGAGAGAGAGAGTGTATGTGTGTGTGACAGAGATACCTCCCTCCCTCCCTCCCTCTCTCTCTCTCTCTATGGTGTCAGGCCCCCCTCTTTCTCTGGTGTCTGAGATTGCTGCCACTGCACCTAAGCAATTGGTGTGCTGGAGGAGAGGAAGAGAGAGAGAGAGTGTGTGTGTGTGGGGTGGGGGGGATGTGTTGGAGGGGTTCAGCTTGGAAGAAGAGGGGTGTGGGGGATTCTGGATGCGCTGCCAGATGAAAGTAAGTGAGTATGTGTGTGTGTGTGTGTGGGGGGGGGGGGGTTCAGGAAGCAATGGCAGATGACAGAGTGAGGGAGTGTGTATGTGTGTGGGGGGGGGGGGCAGGGGGTACAGGAAGCGCTGCCAGATGAGAGAGTGAGTGTGTGTGTATGGGGTTTCATGAAGCGCTCCCATCCTTGAACCCCCTCCCCACCTCAGTCCCCTTCTCTCATTCAAGAACCCCCTCCCCAGTCTCTCCCATCCAAAAACCCCAGTCCCCTCCCCACCCGTCCCCTTCTCCAATCCGAGAACCCCCTCTCCAGTCTCTCCCATCCAAAACCCCAGTGCCCTTCCCACCCGTCCCCTTCAAGCATCCAAGAACCCCCTCCCCCATCCTTGAACCCCCTCCCCACCTCAGTCTCCTTCTCCCATTCAAGAACCCCCTCCCCAGTCTCTCCCATCCAAAAACCCCAGTCCCCTCCCCACTCGTCCTCTTCAAGTATCCAAGAACCCCCTCCCCACCTCAGTCCCCTTCTCCCATTCAAGAATCCCAGTCCTCTCCCCATCTGTCCCCTTCTCCCATCCGAGAACCCCCTCCCCAGTCTCTCCCATCCAAGAACCCCAGTCCCCTCCCCACCCGTCCCCTTCAACTATCCAAGAACCCCCTCCCCACCCCCTTCTGCTTCTCCCATCCATGAACCCCTCCCACCTCAGTCTCCTTCCCATTTGAGAACCCCCTCCCCCCCACCTGAGAGCCCCACACCCTTCTCCCATCTGAGTCCCTCCCCACCTACCAGCTCCATTCTCCTGCCGCCCAGGCCCACCACTCTCACTGCCTTAAAAAAAAAAACAATTTGAAGCACTGGAGTAACAGGCAGCAGCGCCTCGCGTCTGCCCTTCTACTAAAAATCTCTTCCACGACGTCATTGGGCCTTCCCACATTGAGTCCCACCCGCCCTCGCGGTAATTGGAAGTTACCTGAGAGGAGGGCGGGACTCAATGTGGGAAGGCCCAATGACGTCGTCGAAGAGATTTTTAGTAGAAGGGCAGACGCGAGGCGCTGCTGCCTGTTACTCCAGCGCTTCAAATTGGGTTTTAAAGGCAGGACAGCGCCGGGAGCAGACTCGCAGCACCCCCCACCCGCTGACATCTGGGGCGGAGCGCCTCCACCACGTCGCCGTTGCGCGTTGCTGGGAGAGGACTCGGAGCACCCCCCCACCTGCTGACATCTGGGGCGGAGCGCCCCCACCACGTCGCCGTCGCGCGTTGCTGAACTTGGGAGGGAGGGAGAGTGGTGCTCGGACGGTCGGGGCGGGGCTACCTGAGGAGCGCGCGGCGCGGTTGGTAGCCAGCGTTTCCTTGGCAGGGGGAGGAATAGGGAAACACGCAATGGGCGACAGTAAGGGCTCCCCCCCCCCCCCAAAAAAAATGGCTGTATGGCAAGTGATTTACTTGCCACCTGGCCATTTCCTGTTGGAAAGCAATAATTCCCTTTTACCAGTTGTGGTAAAAAAGGGCCTCAGCATGCATGTAAAATATGTGCCGAAGCCAGCACCGGCCCCCTTTTTTCCACAGCTTGGTAGAAGGGGCTCTCAATGTGCTAATGCAAGGAAACTTATGAAAATGGCAATGGTAACAGTGATTGTGGTCCATCAACTCCCAGTCAAAGGTTCAAAGTGGATAACCCAAGAATTAACTATTACACAATAATGAAAAGAAACAGATACCAAAAAAGATTGTCACTGAAGCAGAACTTTTTTAAACAGATAATCTTTCAATTGTTTTCAAAACAGTAAGAATTAATCTTTCTAATATCAACTGGGAGTGAACACCATGTAGAAACTGCCTGATATGGAAATGATGTTGCTAGAGATTTTCTTAAATCTGACTTTTACAAATGATGGCAAATAAAAAAGGCATGAATCTATAGCACGTGATAAAATAGGAGATAACGGAAGTGAAAGTAAAGAAAATAAGTATTCTGGACATATGCCAGGGTTTTCTGGCACAAGACTTGCGTGAAAAGCCTACCCCCCCCCCCCCTCCGTTTACTAAGCTGCGCTAGCGGCTGGTGTTGTGTTAATCTAATTCTCACATGGGCGTCCCTGAGAGCGTATTTAAGCGCCCTTCTCTGTATTTTTGATTCATTGCATCGCATTGGTACTATGGCACCAAAGCAACCACCCACCCGCAAGGGTAATTTCACCGACGCAGAAGTTGAACTGCTGGTTCAAGAAATACAGAGGAGGCACGTGCATCTCTATGCTCCCACGGGCCAGAGGCTAGCTGCTACAACGAAGCAGCGAGAATGGGAGGCAGTAAGGGACCGGCTCACCGCGGTCCTCCACTGTGGCAGGGATTAGGAAGACTGCAAACGAAAGTGGCGCCGCCTGAGGCATGATGTCAGGAGGAAGGTTGGTGCCAACCCCCAGCAGATGACACCACTTACTTGACCCCCATCGAACTTATTCATGGGCTCTTGCCCCAGGAGGGGATCCATGGCATTGGGTCCCTTGACACATCAGCATAGCCTGAGGGTTCTGGTAGGTTGACCATTAGGAAGCTGGGGTATCTGTTGTGCTGTACTACACTCTGTTTTACACAAGTGGGGGACAGTGTGGTGCTCCTCAGTAGGGAAAGGGGGGAGAACATCACATGCAATGCAAATCACTATTCATTACAGACCATAACACAGGGAGTAGCAGGGGGAGGGTGTCCAGCAATGTGTGTGTAAGTTAGCACTGTTTCACAGCTTTGGGGGCCTTCCCCATCACCAAACTATGCATATCTCCTTCCCACACTTCTGTGCTGTAGCCACTGTGTCCTCTGCACTCCTTCCACAGTTCTATGTCTACCCACCTGCCTGTGTGGCTCTCTTGCACATCAGTCTGTGCAATACACTGCGCTCCTTGTCTCCAGCTCTGTACCATGTACAATGACATCTGTGGCTTGCCTGCCAGTCCCATTCCTCACCATGTCTTTGCCTGTGGGGTTATGTATATGAATGCTGAAAAACAAGTGAGTTGTTTTGACCAACACACTTCCTCCCCTTCTGCTATGCAGGTGATGACAGCCAGTCAGAGGAAGAAGCTGGCCCTAGTGGCCACCAGCCCCAGCACACAGAGCAGCAAACCAGTGGGCCTGCACAAGAAAACACACAGGACCATGGGGTGGAGCCACAGGATCCAGCAGCAGCTCCGGCTCTCCCTCCACCACCCACAGCAGAGGCTCTCCCTCCACCACCCTCAGCCTTTGCTGATGGTGGCACTGAAGAAGAAGCTGAAGAGCAGAAGTGGGGGCACCTCCTCAGCAGAAGCCATCCAGCCAGAGAAGGCAGCTACTGTGCCTCGCCACACAATTGCTGGCCCAGAATGTGCACATGGAAGACTACTGGCGCCAGAAATTGGAGCTGGAACGGGAAGCGCTCCAGGCCCAATGGGAAGTAATACAGTAGCTCCAATGGCTGGAGCACAGCATCAAGGGCCTATGCCATGACCTGAAAGCACCTGATACAGCCCTGATGCAGCAACAACTGGCGTCAACTTCTACCACTGCACAGCAACCACCTGCTAAGAAGAGGAGCTTGAGATCCTCAGCCTCCCCAGCCACTGGCCCAGCAGCCACCACATCAGCTCCCTTTCTGAGTCCTGTGCCCAGGTTGTAGGGCAAGCCACAGAGCGTAAGGTGGCCAGACTTCCACAGGGCAGCCGAGGCAGCAGGCTGCTTTATGGACACAGAGGAGGAGAGTGGGAGCTCATCAGAGGACTCTCAACAGAGTTCCCCTGCAGCACCAGCTGCAAAGGAACACAATGGGAGGGGTAGGAGGGGACAGGGCCAGGGGAGGGGACAGGGAAAGTGATGGGACATGGTGGGGTTTAGGGTTGGAGGGAGGGGAATATGCACAGAGCGGGCGGTGGGAGGGGAGTGGTGGTGGTGTGTAAATACACAGTGATAGATATAAATATTTTAACTTACTCTTACAAAAAAATTGTCTCAATCAGTCTTTGCCTGGCTCTGACCCCTAGCTGATATGCACTCTGCTCTGCTCTGTGGGCGGGAGGTGGAGGGGGCTCCTCATTCTGTTCATCTGGGACCTGCTGCTGTGGTGGCTGTAGCTATTCTGGGAGGGCCTGTCCTCTGCGCATTGCCAAATTATGTAGCATGCAGCAGGCCAGGAATATCTTTGCCACCTTTTGGGGGCTGTACAGGAGCTTCCCTCCAGAACGGTCCAGACATCGGAACCTGTTATGTTGTCCAAAGGTGCGCTCGATGATGCCACGGGTGGTCCGATGTCTACTGTTGTAGTTCTCCGACCCTGTGGGTGCACTATGGGGGTCATGAGCCAACTCTGATGTGGGTAGCCTCTGTCACCTTTGGAGAGAAGCAGGATGAGAAAGATGAGTGTGTATTGTTTGGAGCGGGTACCTTGTTGAGGTGGGGGGGGGGGGGGATAGTGGGTTGTGAAGTGAGCTGGAGGGAGACAGTGCTGAAGGCTGCCTGTTGGAGGAGGCATAGCTTGGGCAGATCCATGCTGCACTTACCTATGAGCCATCTGCTGGTGATCTCCCCTCAGTCAAACCTGTGGAAGATTCCTGAGTTCTGCAATATATAGGAGTCATGGGTGGAACCTGGGTATCAGGCACACACATCTAGAATCTCCCCCTGGGCGTCAATTGCTTAACTTCCCTTGTCTCCGACGTCCATGATGAGTTATGACTACCCCATACACCGCCGATTGCTGACTGATATCTGGCCTGCCAGAGCCGACTACCACCATCGAATATAACCATATACAATTACTCACTTACCTAACTTGCTGATCGGTACCAATTTCTCAGCTCAACTGATCATGTACCATAACTACCTCTGATTCCATGGTTGTCAAAGAGGCATCAGAAGAATGATAGCATGTGACAACCAAGTAACTAGTAGCAATCACGAGAAGTTTCTGAACAACTGGGACCTGTGACCGTCCTGGGACTGACAATTAAGACACCCATTGCATTCTCTCAATGATCACTCTCCACAACTAATTACTTTCATCAATTATTAAGAATTAATAACCAAAAACTTTACTCACCGAAAACGATTTCAAGAACCCATCTCTGAGCACCTTTACTGTCGAATACCAATCAATCCAACATCTACAGGGATATAACATCAAGATGATTTCCACTAAACTTTTCTACTTAGTTACCCTAATTCACCACATGCTTACCACCCCCCTACCGGAAACTAACAGCATTCCTACAATCTGCATACCTTACCAACCTTCTAAGCATAATGCTCTTCACCATAATAATAACAACAATCAAAAAAATTGAATACCTCACTTGATCAGCATCGGAACAAAGGAAAAAATGGGCACAATAAATCTTCACTACTAGTTAATAGACAACTAAAAAAAATCAACATTGTCCCTACTCTTACTGATCCCTATCAAATAATCCAAATAGGATATACAAATGCAAGATCAGCTGTCAACAAGGCAACAATATTAACAGATTGGATCACCGATGACAACCTAGATCTACTAATTATCAATGAAACATGGATTCATAATCTTAACGACCCATTATTAAAAGATCTCTGCCCTCCAGACTACAAAATTACTCACTGGACAAGAATTGGAAAAAGAGGAGGGGGCATTGCAATAATTTGCAAATCTCATCTCACAGTAACTATAGCTGAATCCATGACACCACAGCTTCAAATTGCCTCAACTGGTATTAAACATCCTTCCTTGTTTGACCATCTAAACATCATCTTATTTTATAGACCACCAGGAAACTGGCAAGAATGCCAGCCACATCTCATGGATTGAGAATTGAATCAGGGACGAGCCATAGACGTAATCTACTTAGATTTCAGCAAAGCTTTTGACACAGTTCCCCACAGGAGGCTCTTAAATAAACTGGATGGGCTGAAGATAGGACCCAAAGTGGTGAACTAGATTAGGAACTGGTTGATGGACAGACGCCAGAGGGTGGTGGTGAATGGAATTTGCTCAGAGGAGGGAAAGGTGAGTAGTGGAGTGCCTCAGGGATCGGTGCTGGGGCCGATTCTGTTCAATATATTTGTGAGTGACATTGCCAAAGAGTTGGAAGGTAAAATTTGCCTATTTGCAGATGATACTAAGATCTGTAACAGAGTGGACACCCGGGAGGGAGTGGAAAACATGAAAAAGGATCTGAGGAAGCTAGAAGAATGGTCTAAGGTTTGGCAATTAAAATTCAATGCGAAGAAATGCAAAGTGATGCACTTAGGGAATAGAAATCCACGGGAGGCGTATGTGTTAGGCAGGGAGAATCTGATAGGTACGGACGGAGAGAGGGATCTTGGGTTAATAGTATCTGAGGATTTGAAGGCGACGAAACAGTGTGACAAGGCGGTAGCTAGAAGGTTGTTAGGCTGTATAGAGAGAGGTGTGACTAGCAAAAGAAAGGGGGTGTTGATGGCCCTGTATAAGTCGTTGGTGAGGCCCCACCTGGAGTATTGTGTTCAGTTTTGGAGGCCGTATCTTGCTAAGGATGTAAAAAGAATTGAAGAGGTGCAAAGAAAAGCTACGAGAATGGTATGGGATTTGTGTTACAAGACGTATGAGGAGAGACTTTCTGAACTAAACATGTATACTCTGGAAGAAAGGAGAAGCAGGGGTGATATGATACAGATGTTCAAATATTTGAAAGGTATTAATCCGCAAATGAACCTTTTCCAGAGAGGGAAGGTGGTAGAACGAGAGGACATGAAATGAGATTGAAGGGGGGCAGACTCAAGAAAAATGTTAGGAAGTATTTTTTCACGGAGAGAGTAGTGGATTCTTGGAATGCTCTCCCACGGGAGGTGGTGGAAATGAAAACGGTAACAGAATTCAAACATGCATGGGATAAGCATAAAGGAATCCTGTGCAGAAGGAGTGGATCCTCAGGAGCTTAGTCAAGATCGGGAGGCGGGGCTGGTGGTTGGGGGGCGGGGATAGAGCTGGGCAGACTTATACGGTCTGTGCCAGAGCCGGTGGTGGGAGGTGGGACTGGTGGTTGGGAGGCAGGGATAGTGCTGGACTTATACGGTCTTTGCCAGAGCCGGTGGTGGGAGGCAGGGATAGTGCTGGGCAGACTTATACGGTCTGTGCCAGAGCCGGCGGTGGGAGGCGGGGCTGGTGGTTGGGGGGCGGGGATATTATTGAAGACCCATCTTTTTGAAAAAAACTTACGGAAAGAGCCAAAACACATAAAGTCCACACTTACTGTTCATTAATGCATCATACATCCACTTCTGAACTCTCATCCCCTGTAATCTCACATTACTCATACCTTTACTCACAGAAATATATATACCATATGTTTTTATGCCTTAATATTGCCCTCTAAGCTCCCATTGTCTCCTTCCAATGTTTCAATGTTTGTGTTCCATCATTACATTCCTTAACGACACTTCGATTGTCTCGCATAACTCTGCACAATGTAATCCATAACCAATTTGTAGCAAATTGTATTTCCATCATTCATTTCATATTGTAAGCCACACTGAGCCCGCAAAAAGGTGGGAAAATGTGGGATACAAATGCAATAAATAAATAAAATAAATAAAATAGTGCTGGGCAGACTTATACGGTCTGTGTCCTGAAGAACACAGGTACCAATCAAAGTAGGGTATACACAAAAATTAGCACATATGAGTTATCTTGTTGGGCAGACTGGATGGACCGTGCAGGTCTTTTTCTGCCGTCATCTACTATGTTACTATCTTGAACGCCTGTGTGTCTAATTCTAATCTTCTCACATTGGGAGACATTAATTTGCATCTAGAAGACCTCAATGCAAAGAATACGCAAGAATGTAAAGAGATTTTCAAACTATGGGCATTCAACTGGAGTAATACTCAAGCAACACATGTTAAAGGACACACGCTTGACCTCTTCACACACAAATTCTCCTCTGATCAAACCTTTACAATAACAGATATAAAAGGGTCATAAGTACCATGGTCAGACCACTTTAAATTAAATATATTCATGCAATGGCAGATAAAAAATCTGATTCAGAAACAAGAACGACAAACTTTCACCACAAGAGGCCAAATTGATTCAATACTTTTCTGGCAACAGTTCTACGCAAATGACTGGACAGCACAAACAGATTCCAATCAATACTTTTTAAATTGGGATAATAGATGCAAGTACATACTTGATGCAATAGCACCATTACAATTAAACATCGCAAAGACATAACTCACTTCCTTGGTTTAACGATGAACTGAAAAAATTAAAAACTCAAACATGGAGGCTCAAACGTGCATGGAACAAAATGAAAAATGAACAAACATTCACTGTGTGGAAACTAATGTTAAGAAAATACAAATATACCATCAGACAGACTAACAGGTCATTTTACAAATCCAAAATTGGACCAGATTATAAAGATTTACACAAGTTATTCCAATTTGTACATAATCTCCTAGATATTACACCGGTCACCTCAACTAATTCAGATACCCCATCAGCAAATGATCTAGCCACTTACTACAATCAAAAAATCATCAAACTAAGATCCACCTTATCAACTAATTCCTCTATGAAACATTTATTGATTACTTGGGCACAACCACCGATGAATATCCAGTAGACCGAATATGGACAAATTTCAATTCTTTAGCTGAGGATGCAGTCACCCAAACGATCAATAGATTCACCAAATCCCATTGCAAATTAGACACATACCCTAGTCATTTATTAAAATCTGCTCCTCAACGTTTCCTAACAGATCTCACCTCCTATCTAAACCATTTTCTCCAACTTGGATCCTTTCCTGTGGATAAAGGTAATATATTACTTACACCAATTCTCAAAGACCAGAAGAAAAAATTAAATGATATAACCAATTATAACCCAGTTGCATCCATCCCTCTTGTAGTTAAGTTAATGTAAAGTCTAGTAACTAAACAACTTACTGACTACTTGAGCAAATCCTCAATATTACATGTATCCCAATCTGGATTCTGTGCTAATCACAGTACTGAAACAGTTCTTATAACACTCCTGACTAAATTCAAACAAATTATTGCAACTGGCAATAATATTCTTCTCCTCCTCCAGCGCGTTTGACATGGTTAGCCATGGTGTTCTATTAAACATCCTAGGATACTTTGGATTGGGCGGAAATGAATTGAACTGGTTTCATAACTTCCTAACTGTAAGATCTTATCAAGTGATAGCTAAATCGTTCACATCATCACCATGGAGACCTGGATGTGGAGTGCCTCAGGGATCGCCATTTTCACCAATTCTCTTTAACTTAATGATGTTACCATTGGCCAGATCACTATCCAATCAAGGCCTAAACCCATACATTTATGCCGACGATGTTACGATATACATTCCATTTAAGAGCATTATCAGAAATTACAGATAAAATTAATAACAGCTTCCAAATAATGAACTCATTGGCGGATGCATTCCTGCTCAAGCTTAACGCAGAAAAGACGCAATGTCTTATCCTATCATCGCAGTATAACAAGACTAATTACGCCAATATAAATACACCAAGCCACACTCTCCCTGTTGCGGATACCCTGAAACTCCTGGGTGCTACTATTGACCGAAATCTTACCCTAGATTGCCATGTGAAAAATGTTACAAAGAAAATGTTTCATGCAATGTGGAAGCTTAAAAGAGTGAAACCTTTTTTCCCAAGGGAGGTATTCCGCAAACTAGTGCAATCACTGGTACTGAGCCATCTTGATTACTGCAATTCCATTTATGCAGGATGCAAAGCAAAAACCATTAAACTCCAGACTGCCCAGAACACCGCAGCCAGACTCATATTCGGAAAGGCGAAATATGAGAGCACCAAACCCCTCAGAGAAAAATGACATTGGCTTCCATTAAAAGATTGAATTGCATTCAAAATCTGCACCTTAACTCATAAAATCATCCATGGAGAGGCCCCATCATACATGTCAGACCTAATTGACTTCCCAGCACAAAATACCAAACGTTCATCACGTACTTTCCTAAACCTTCACTACCCCAATTGCAAAGGACTTAAATACAAATCAATACATGCATCTACCTTTGCATACCTCTGTACACAATCATGGAATAAACTACCAAATACTATAAAAACAGCACACGAGTTGATAACCTTCCGGAAGTTACTGAAGACGCACCTGTTCGAAGAGACTTACAAAAATAACCCTCCTTAATGACTTAATTCCAATCTATACCAGAACCAACTAATACTGATCCCTTCTAACTTGATTATTTTAATCATACTATCATTATTGATCATTATATCTTAACCTGCTCTCACATATATGTTATGCATTATCATTCTATTGACCCTATTTACCTGATTTCTTGCACATTAATCTGTAACATTATGCCGAACCTCTTACTCTGTTAATGGTGATGCCTTTGCAACATAATGTAAGCCACATTCAGCCTGCAAATAGGTGGGGAAATGTGGCTTTCAATTATACCGATTGGACGACCCTGGGAGAATGACGTCCATCTTCCGATTTATGTCGAAAGATGGGAGTCCTTCTCTTTCGAAAATGAGCCCATAAGTGTATAAATACCCAGTCTGTACAGCCAATATATAACCATCATTGGATCATGTCTATATCACCTCCTAAATTCCTGGAGGTACCAGTATTTTGTTATATAAGCCAAAGTCTGTCCAAAAAGCTGTTATAAACTATTATCAAATTGGCTAACAATAATACAGTGTCCAAAATCACTTATCTAGGGCTGTGTCATAGGTGCAAAGTTCAAATTGATGGAAGTCGTATTCCCTTTATTGATGCGCAGACACTCTATATGGAACAATGAGTATCCATCTGTGAATTCAAAAATAGTCCTGTTCTCAACACAGTGTTGTGTTTAGCTGATATAACAGCATCAGCAGGAGATCAGATGTTGTGAACAAAAAACATTACTGCTACCTTACTTGCTGGGCTCGTGAAGCACCCCATCCCCACCAATCCAGATCTCCTTCACCGTTGTATCTAACTTTATAATCCAACTTAAAACTTCCCAGGTAGCTCAGCCATGTTATACCACCCCCAGAGTAAAATCTAGGGTGGAACTTTACTTTCTGTAGTAAAATAAATCATAATATATGTGTTTATTTTCACAACAATATCAGGGTCTGCAGCCATAAATCATAATACTGTACCAAAATGTAAATGGCACTATGCATCTATAAAAGTGGTATTAAAGATTCTTTTCTGCTTATTCCATAAGTAATTTTCTTTTCCTACCAGTAAGTTTACTCATCATCTATTTGTATTCCTCTTTCTTGTTAATCTGTTTTAACTAAAGCAAATGCTGGATTGGGTACCATATATCCTACATCCTTATGTGCTTGGAATATATAACCCTTCATCATGCACTAGTTCATTCTCAGAAACATAAGTCTAGCAGTACTATATCTGGCTTGGTTCAGTGATGCAGATGGTCCTCATAATTGAACTTCACTTTGTACTTTCTGAACTCATTCATCTTTGTTGGCAGAAGAGATATGACTTCCTTAATGTCACTTCTTCTAAAATACTGCTGTAAAAGAGAGACTGGAGAAAGTAATTTATTAGATTATTTAGCATGAAATATTTATTTACTACAGGTGGAGGGAAAAAAAGTGAACAGCTTTCATCTCAAAGTAGATAAAGCACACATTTTGTCAATGCGATGCCAGTTTTGTTAAATCAAGCTGTAAAACTGGAAGGAAAAAGTTAACAGCTTATAGCCAGTACTCTGAGGAAGATGAAATATGAAAGCTACCTTTCCTATGCTTAAAATTTGGAACTGTAATTACTTCGGAGATATGCCTGATTTTATGCTCTGGTTATTTATTTTCAAGTTTGTTTCAGGTAGGTGAGCTATATCATTGCAGCCAAGGATGAGAATATCTCTGCAGCGTGAAACAGATGAGCATCCTTTTCATCATCTCATATCCTGTCAATGCTAGGTTGCTGTGTACAGTGCAGGTCTGAGCCATCACTGCATTCTATCTTAGGAAGGAACTGTGATAAAAAAGCAGGGATATGTTTGTTAAGAAAGAATTGCTCCTTTTGAATGTGAACTGCAGTGAAGAGAAGGCAAAGTATAGAAACTGAACAAAACATTTTACTTGCTTGTGGGCCTTCTGTACTAGCCCATTAAAAGTGTTTGCAGTTTAATATCCATTTTTGTAAAATGTGGCATGGAGATACAAATGAGTTCTTGGCTCATTTAGCTCCGTTATATAAACTTTTCAAAATATTTCTCACACATTACCATTCCTGGGAATCTCACACATTCCTGGCTATGGCAATGTGGAAGAATTTATTTTATTTTTTTTCAAAAAAAGTAGTCTTATTTGTGCAACAGTGGCAAAATTTAAAAGAAGTTAATAGCCTCAATTGGAGGCTACCCAACATTCTTGGGAGACCTATTCCTCATTCGTTTAATATTTTTATTAGTTTTCAATACAGTACAAACAACTGTGCGACAAAGATTATACACGGTGTAAAAGGCAATAGAAGAAAAGAAGTAAGGGAGAGGAAAAGGAAAAAAAAACATGCACATGCCAAATCCAGTAAAAGAACAGCAGCTAGTGATATTAAGCACAGCGTGGTACATCTTGAAAATAAGATACAAGACCTATTCCTGATGTCTAGATCCCTCTCTTCTTTTCCCGACAGCCCCAAATTGAGGCATAAACAATTATAAAAAGATTTAAGTCCTGTCTTCTCTGCAGGGACTTCAAAGCCATGGCTCACTTTAGACTCAATTTGGGACTAAAATGTGTAAAAAATTACCGTGTACCTACTGAAGGCCCAACCCCTCAAGCCCCATCCCTTAAATCATAAAAACCTGAATGCTGGCTTTATTCCCTTGACTGGCAGCCTGATTCCTAGTGGTAATATCACAATCCTACCCTAGGGACCCGTGACATCATTTTGATAGAGGGAGCTGCCAAGGCAAGAACAAGTAAAGATCACACCACGATTAACCAAACCTGAAATAGTATTAAGACATATCTATTGTGGCTCACTGTTTAGATAAACATCAGCCCGCTGTCTTAAATTTCTAATTATTGATCATATTTGATCTTCACAAGACGGAGATTTCAATTTCAGATTATTTCAGTGAAAACACTGAAAGGCTTGGATGAGGATTTTTCAACAATTACACTTTAGTTTAGTTGTACCAGTTGAATGTTGATTATTTTTGTTATTAATGTTTCATTGGATATAATTATTCATCTTGTTATATATCACTAGGAAGTGGGATCAATGTGGGGGGTAGATCATGGAGTCTGAATAATGATAGGGTTGTTTGTTGGCTGCAATTCCCACTACAGTTCTTTGTGATCCTGGGCAAGTCACCTAACCCTCCGTTGCCCCAGGTAGATTGTAAACCCACTTGGGAAAGAGAAAGTACCTGTATATATGTAAACTGCTTTGATTGTACCCACAGAAAAGCAGTATATCAAATCAATGACCCTTTATATGACCCTATGAGGACCGATATAAATGTATGCTTTGTCTGTGCTCCAGGTCCTTGTGAAGAACTGAGATGGTTTTGACCCCTGAAGCAGGCATCTAACTGAATATCTATGTTGTATTGGAAGTATAACTTGAGAGAAAGAAACAGATGAGGGTTGCTGATGTTTGGGTCTGTATGTTTCAGAGCATGCATAAAGCTTTTAACCTTGAAAAAAAATTGAAACGTGATGATATTTGTCGCTGGACTTTCTAAAAGCCATAAGAAATGACAAGTTTCAATGTTGATGCCACTAAATATTTTTTTTTGAAGATTGTGTTGTGTTTCATTTTCAATACTGGGTCTATTATATTTTATAACTGCAATATAGGCTCTTATTTGCTGTTACAAAATAGTTACCTAGAAGCAACCCCAGTAGTGTATGAATGCTCTTGCAGAAAGTTTCACCTGCTCTAAGGCAGACACAACTTTCTGCATGTACTCCACTTAAGTATGTACATATTTTACAAGGTACTCATGCAGGGGTGTGCTGGTAAATTTTTTAACAACAGGCTCTCTCTCCGGGCATAGCCGGCCCTGAAATTTTTTTTTTTTTTTGGGGGGGGGGGAATATATGCCTCTCTCTCCCCTCCCTTGTGCGGGCACACTAGGCATACCTTTGCCAAGCCCCACCAGCCAATAAATGGGCTGCCACCATTCTCTGCCGCTTGTTTCTGGCTCTGAGCAGCATGATGGAACCTTCTTGCGCTTGCATGAAAAGCCCCAGCCTGATGCTCAGAGTCAGAAACAAGGAGCAGGGAGCAGCAGCAGTCTATTTACTTGGCTGGTGGGGCCAGCATCACTGCCAGCAAAGTAAAAGAGAATTCAGGAGGGGGCCCAAGCCCACATTTTGGGAGTCAGTTGTTAAAGTAGCCACGGGGAGGCCCACTTTAACAACTGGCTCCCCAAATTCTTAAAAACTTAACAAACGGCTCTCGCGAGCCCGTGAGAGCCCGCTCCAGTACACCACTGTACTCATGCACCTCACAACTTCACCCCAACTCTACCCAAATGTCAACCCTAGGAATGATTATGCACAATCTGCATTAAAGAGCCCTTTCACTGAGTTGCAATTGGGCCAGTGGTAGTTCTGGATTGCAACATGGTAAGCCCACGGTGGGCTTACTGCTGCTTAGTGAAATGGCCCCTAACTGATTAGTACAGGAATGGCACATAAGTCCTAACTACCTACAAAATGGGTAACAGTAAGTGCGCATACGCTAGTTTTTTTTTTAATGGCCACGTGCGAAGGGAAACATTGGTGCATAGCCATTAATACAGAAAATAGAAAAAGGCCATTTTACTACTGTGGTAAAAATGATCTTAAGAGTGTGGAAAAAACCTGTGCAAGGAGATGCTAAGGCCACTTTTACCGCAGCTTTGAAAAAGGACCCCTAAACTATGAGTGCTGTTGCCTTTTCACATAAGCTCTTATACACACAAAGTTTTATAACAGTTATTTACCATGTAAAAAACATGCTTTACATACAGAAAATGTTTTATAAAATTATCCTTGCAATGTCTACTTTTGTATTAAGATACAGGATGATTCAATTATCGCATGGCAGTGATATCAATCATACGTGAGTATTTTGTCAGACTAGAGAACCAAGCTGTTCTACTTGGTCTAATTTTGTGGGCAGGGAATTAGAATTTCCTAGTCTGAAATAATTGTCACTCATTTTGTTCTTGGCACAGTATGTGAAGGAAGAAAAAAGATTCCAAATTAGAAAATTAAAAATGTGTGAGGCCAGTGCAAACTGACACAGTCAGCTTTGATCAACTTGTGCAGTGTCTTCCCTTGAGTTCCCCGTTTGGAAATGGCATCATTATAATTTAAATGAAAAGCCAAAGCAGAGAATCCTAATTCAGTTCTGACAGATATTATTTATTTCTCAATAGCAAAGAAAAAAATCCTTTTTTCTTTGCAAGCGTCACTAAGGGTTGTAAGGAAGCTAACTCAAAGGAACACATTAAGCAGCTGAGATTACAAAAAAGTTTCAAAATAAAAGTGCATGCTTACTTTCTTTGGAAATTGCTCAAAAACAACATCCCTGCATACCCTTGCACCTCCTTGCAGAGATACTTTATTCAACTAAAATAACTCAGGGGTCTTTTTATAAAACTGCGGCAAAAGAGGGCCTGCGCTGGTGTTGGCTCGTGTTTTTGACACATTACAAAGTCCCTCTTTTACCGCAGTGGATAAAAGACAGGTTTCCCTTTTCTTAAAGAGATGGCTGTATGTCAAGTGAACCACTTGCCGCATGGCCATTTTGGGGTGAGCACTTAACGCCACCCATTGAGCGCACAGCACTGTCTGATTACTGCTGGGTACACACCTGCGCTACAAAAATTGAAATATTTTTGCAGTGCCGGAAATGTGTGTTGGGGGAGGGAACTACCGCCGGGCTTTTAGATCATGTTGGGCTTACCACTGCTTCATAAAAGGGCCCCTCAAATATCTTGGAAATTACTAAAATGTAAATGTTGTTTCAGTCCCCATCCTTGGGAATGCCTTCTCCCAAAGACCAATAAAAGTATGCACTGTTACACTATCAGGTGAATTTTCGAAGGAGAAGGGTGCCCATCTTCCGACACAAATTGGGAGATGGGCGTCCTCTCAGGTCGCCCAAATCACCATAATCGAAAGCCGATTTTGGGCGTCCTCAACTGCTTTCCTTCGCGGGGACGTACAAAGTTCACAGGGGCGTGTCGGCACCGTACCGAAGGCGGGACTGGGGCGTGATTAAGAGATGGGCATCCTCGGCCAATAATGGAAAAAAGAAGAGAGTCCCTGATGAGCATTTGGCCGACTTTACTTGGTCCATTTTTTTTCACGACCAAGCCTCGAAAAGGTGCCTAAACTGACCAGATGACCACCGGAGGGAATCGGGGATGACCTCCCCTTACTCCCCCATTGGTCACCAACCCCCTCCCACCCTAAAAAAACATTAAAAAACATTTTTTCCAGCCTCTATGCCAGTCTCAAATGTCATACCCAGCTCCATCACAGCAGTATGCAGGTCCCTGGAG
The DNA here is from genome assembly GCF_901765095.1 of Microcaecilia unicolor. Taxonomy (NCBI): domain Eukaryota; kingdom Metazoa; phylum Chordata; class Amphibia; order Gymnophiona; family Siphonopidae; genus Microcaecilia; species Microcaecilia unicolor. The sequence goes on along the minus strand of NC_044031.1, from coordinate 289,833,723 downwards.
CAGTTTTTAGTGGGTGCAGTGCACTTCAGGCAGGCAGACCCAGGCCCATTCCCCCCCCCCCCCACCTCTTACACTTGTGTTGGTAAATGTTGAGCCCTCCAACCCCCCCCAAAACCCACTGTACCCACATGTAAGTGTCCCCCTTCATCCATAAGGGCTATGCTAGTGGTGTTGGTAGTGGGTTTTGGGGGGCCTCAGCACAGAAGGGAAGGGAGCTATGGACTTGGGAGCAATTTAGTAAGTCCACTGCATGTTGGTTGGTGTCCTGGCATGTGAGGGGGACCAGTGCACTATGAATGCTGGCTCTTCCCACGACCAAATGCCTTGGATTTGGTCGTTTTTGAGATGGGCGTCCTCGGTTTCCATTATCGGCGAAAACCGAGATTGCCCATCTCTAAGTTCGGCGATCTCAACATTTAGGTCGACCATCTCTAAGGTCGACCTCAATGTTGAGATTTGAGCGTCCTTGACCGTATTATCGAAACGAAAGATGGACGCCCATCTTGTTTCAATAATACGGGTTTCCCCGCCCCTTCACGGCAACGTCCTTAGAAATGGGCAACCTTAGAGATGGTCGTCCCCTTATGATTATGCCCCTCCACGTGTGTATTGTTATTCTATTCTGCGATTTCTATTCCGCTTTTAACTTGCGATTCAAAGCGGATCACAGAGCAAAGAGATATCCCAACTGGATAGAATTACATTAACATCAATAATTTAATCTTAATAAAAATATCCAATTAATTTTTTTTATAAAACATAACAGTAAGAAATGGACAAATAAGTTTCTAAGTTAAGCGAACTGTTGCAGGTAGACTATTCCATATTTTTGCACCTTGGAAGGCAAAAGAATGTTCCCAAACAGACTTCACTTGCACGTTTTTAACTGAAGGGACATCGGGAGACTGATTTTTAGAACTCCTTAGATGCCTTCTATGACTTGGGAATATAAGCAAGTTTCTACATAAGCACCATAAACACATTTCTAGTCCAGACAAGCTATTTTAAATTGAATTTGAAGTTCTAATCTTAGCCAATGTAAGTTATTCAACAGAACCTACCTGATCCAAAAATTTGTCTGTCAGCTGTATTCTGTAGAAGTTGGAGTCGCCACATTTGTTGTTTGTGTAAACCCCCTGGTGGCAGAGCAAGGTATTAAATAATGGTACCAAATATGTCACAATGTTTCCCCAAAATGACTCAACACCAATCAGGGAGTTTAACAATAAAAAGAAAATATTTTTTTAGTAGTTGAATTATATTTAAATGCTAATGAAATTTTACCAACTTGCAATTTAGTAAGTCCACTGCATGTTGGTTGGTGTCCTGGCATGTGAGGGGGACCAGTGCACTATGAATGCTGGCTCTTCCCACGACCAAATGCCTTGGATTTGGTCGTTTTTGAGATGGGCGTCCTCGGTTTCCATTATCGGCGAAAACCGAGATTGCCCATCTCTAAGTTCGGCGATCTCAACATTTAGGTCGACCATCTCTAAGGTCGACCTCAATGTTGAGATTTGAGCGTCCTTGACCGTATTATCGAAACGAAAGATGGACGCCCATCTTGTTTCAATAATACGGGTTTCCCCGCCCCTTCACGGCAACGTCCTTAGAAATGGGCAACCTTAGAGATGGTCGTCCCCTTACGATTATGCCCCTCCACGTGTGTATTGTTATTCTATTCTGCGATTTCTATTCCGCTTTTAACTTGCGATTCAAAGCGGATCACAGAGCAAAGAGATATCCCAACTGGATAGAATTACATTAACATCAATAATTTAATCTTAATAAAAATATCCAATTAATTTTTTTTATAAAACATAACAGTAAGAAATTAACAAATAAGTTTCTAAGTTAAGCGAACTGTTGCAGGTAGACTATTCCATATTTTTGCACCTTGGAAGGCCAAAGAATGTTCCCAAACAGACTTCACTTGCACGTTTTTAACTGAAGGGACATCGGGAGACTGATTTTTAGAACTCCTTAGATGCCTTCTATGACTTGGGAATATAAGCAAGTTTCTACATTAGCACCATAAACACATTTCTAGTCCAGACAAGCTATTTTAAATTGAATTTGAAGTTCTAATCTTAGCCAATGTAAGTTATTCAACAGAACCTACCTGATCCAAAAATTTGTCTGTCAGCTGTATTCTGTAGAAGTTGGAGTCGCCACATTTGTTGTTTGTGTAAACCCCCTGGTGGCAGAGCAAGGTATTAAATAATGGTACCAAATATGTCACAGTGTTTCCCCAAAATGACTCAACACCAATCAGGGAGTTTAACAATAAAAAGAAAATATTTTTTTAGTAGTTGAATTATATTTAAATGCTAATGAAATTTTACCAACTTGCAAATTTAACATATGTATTTCAATTACAGGTTTGCAACACAAATCAGTTTAGTCTCTAGAAACATTGAGAGCATCCTCAGATAAGTATAAATATTAGTTACATAAATCATTTAGGTACATTCAATTCCGCAAAACACCTGACTCTTCAAAGTCTCCCTTCTCCTGTCCCTCAGACCCCCGGAGACCCCCAAGGATCCCAACATGTAAGTTTTCCTCTACTCTTTTTCTTCTTTTAGTTATCTCTCACTTATTGTTCAGGTTTCCTTTACTATTTTCTCTTATGTGCACTTTTTTAAAATAGTTTCACTCACTTAGCTGTTCTCTTTGTTTTCTCTCTGGCTCTCTTGAACGGTGGGCACCTTTTCTTTCAGGTGATGATCTCCAGCATCAACTTTCTTCCAGTCTTTCCCTAGTAACATGTTCTCACCAATAGAGCTCTCTCCCAACTGCCAGCCTGAGCTGTTGTCACTCTCCTGAGAGTTCCATCAGCATGCGGAACACTCAGCGCATGCACACAGACCACTCAGTTTCACTGCACTGCTCACTATCTCTACACCAGATCTAGAAGGAGCCAGGTAATCTTTTCAAATTTAACCCATAAGGTTACATTTGTTTATGCCACAATATAAAGAATTATAATAATCCAATAATGAGGCAAAATTGCCTGTGCTGTTGTTCGAAATCCACCCGGGCTTAAGGATGCCTAATAGCTGTCAATTTCCTTAGATGAAAAAAGAATTTCCTTACAAAAACATTAATCTGGTGTTCACAAAATAGCTTAGAATCTAAAGTTATACTAAGTACTTTTCATTTATTATCAAAGTCTAAAGAAGTACTGGAGGAAAGATTTATTATTTCAGAAGAGACCTTCAGCTGGTCACCAAACCATACTAAGAGCCCTATTTACTAAGCCGCGTTGTAGATGCGCTAACTTTTTAGTACGTGCTAAAAATTAGCATGTGGTAATGATAGACACCCATTGGAATATAATGGGTGTCTCTTTCATTAGCGCGTGCTATAAAATTAGCACGCTTAGTAAGCAGGGCCCTAATTTTGTTTTCTGCATATTAAGTTCAAAAAAGTTAACTGAAGCCCAATCTTTTATTTTTTGCCCTAGTAATGAAAAACTATTCCCCAAATAATCTTGAACAGGGCATAAAACAAAAATGTCATCCACATACAATAATGAAAAAATGTTTAAAGACTGTAAGTAGCCTCCCAAATGACTCATGTAAACATTGAAAGTTGAGGCAACAATGGGGACTCTTGAGGAACACTGTAGTTCAGATTCCAACCCATTGATACTACACCATTCTTCAAAACGCTATATTGTCTATTTCCCAAGAAGGACAAAAAAAAACATTTAAGAACTAATCCCCCAATACCCATTTCACTCAATCTAAAAAGCGTCAAATTGTGATCCACAGCATCAAACGTCGTAGAAATATCAAATTGCAGTTGGACAGCTTCCTTACCCAAGGCTATGTATAGCTTTATTTCTGTTTCTCCCACATTGGTGTATAATTTTTAGACTGCTTATTTTGAAGGGTGGTTACTAATTTGCATTAAGGGAATAATGTACATTTTGCTCACGTAACGCATACTGAATGGCAAAACTGTGCTTTCTTGCCCTTAATGAACTTTTTTTCAGAATGCGAGTTAAACAGTAATGAGGTACAAAGCATGCAAATATGTGCAATGGACCTCATCATTATGTAAATAAAAAATCCAGCTTGCAAGGTTAAATTCAAAAATGAATAGAAAAAAAAGATTAGAATGAACACTAGTCATGTATCAATTGGAATAAAACACTTACTCTCCCTATGGCAACTACCACTGTGTCCCACAGCAACATAGGGGTCCTTTACAAGGCGCGCTGAAAAATGGCTTGCGGTAGTGTAGGCGCAGGATTTGGGCGCACACCAATCCATTTTTTAGTGGCCTTTTTTTGCCAAAAGTGGACGTGCAGTAAAATCAAAATTGCCGCGTGTCCATTTTGGGTCTGAGACTCCCACAAGCCATTGACTTAGTGGTAAACAATCCGGGCGGTAATGATCTGCATGCGCCAAATGCCACTTGACACATGTCTGTTACGTGTGCCCAAAAATAAAAAATATTTTTCAGATGCACGTATTGGACGCGTCCCAAAAATGAAATTGCTGCAAAAGCCACACGGTAGTTGGGCGGTAACTCCATTTTGGCACACGTTGAGCACAAGTAGATGCTTATGTGGCTTAGTAAAAGGGCCCCATAGTAATGTATTCCACTAAACCAAGGCTGTACCTTTAACACAGTAACAACTCCTCTGTGCCTCCCTCAGTATGTCAGCAATTCCCCAAATGTCCCCTCACCCATAAATACATCTCACTGAAGAGCACTTATGAGCCTATTGCCTGTCTATCACACACCCTCTTCTAAAAAAAAATCCCCCCCCCCCCCCAAACAAAATGTGTGAGCCGCACACACTGACATGCTCATTACCACAAAACACTTCAACATATTTTTGGCCAGATTCTGCAAATGGCATCTAAAATCTAGATGCATCTGTTTAAAGTGCATGGTGCTATTCTATATAAAGTGCCCAAAGTTAGGCACAGTATATAGAATAACACGTAGGACCAGGTGTGTGCACCTACAATTAGGCACGGCCATTTCACATCACTGAAAACCTGGTGTAAATACTTGCGCCTAAATGTAGACGCATTCCCCCAAATTCTATAACAATGCTGTAAATTTGAGTAATACCCCGACACATCCACACTCCTACTATGGCTGCGCCCCCATTTCAGCTACATGTGTTGAGAAGAACGGTTAAAAAAAAAACTTAGAGGAGCGACTGAGAGGGTTAGAAACCTACAACAGGCGTGGATGCTGTTCAAAAACACCGTCCTGGAGGCCCAGGGCAAACATTCCACGTATCAGAAAAGGAGGATGGAAAAATAAACGACAGCCGGCATGGTTAAAAAATTAGGTAAAGGAGGCTATTGGAGCTAAAAAGGAATCCTTCAGAAAATGGAAGAAGGAACTGAAGAAAGGCAAAGAGGGATTTTGAAAGAAAGATAGCTTTAGAGGCGAAAACTGATAGTAAAAGTTTTTTTAGATACATTAAAAACAGGAAGCCAGCAAAAGAATCGGTTGGCCCGCTGGATGACCAGGGTGTAAAAGGGGTGATCAAGGAAGACAAAGAAATAGCAGAAAAACTAAATGAGTTCTTTGCCTCGGTCTTTACAGAGGAAGATCTGGGAAGGATACCGGTGTCGGACAGGGTATTCGAGGCTGACGAGTTGGAAAAACTTAATGAAATATCAGTAAACCTGAAAGAAGTAATGGAGCAGTTCTGCAAACTGAAGAGTAGCAAATCTCCAGGACCGGATGGTATTCATTCCAGGGTACTGATAGAACTAAAAAATGAGCTGGCAGAGCTACTATTAGTGATTTGTAATGTATCCTTAAGGTAATCAATAGAAATAAAACAAAATAAAACATGGAAAAGAAAATAAGATACCTATTTTATTGAACATAATACATTTCTTGATTAGCTTTCGAAGGTAGTACCGGAAGATTGGAGGGTGGCCAATGTAATGCCGATATTTTAAAAAGGTTCTAGAGGAGATCAGGGAAATTATAGACTGGTGAATCTGATGTCAGTGCCAGGCAAAATGGTAGAGGCTATTATCAAGAACAAAATTACAGAGCACATTCAAAAGCATGGACTAATGGGACAAAGTCAACATGGATTTAGTGAAGGGAAGTCTTGCCTCACCAATCTGCTGCATTTCTTTGAAGGGGTAAGCAAACATGTGGACAAAGGTGAGCCGGTTGATATTGTGTATCTAGATTTTCAGAAGGCCCTCACTGGATGCCCACCGGAAGGGTGGAAGGCCAGATTTTAGGACTCAGGCTGTAAAAATACCAGCTAGGTTTAAAAATCTATCACTGGCTGAGCAAGGACTTGCTTTTCCTGCAAGTTAATATGTGTTCTAGCTTAAGACCTATCCACTGGAATAGTGGTGGGCCAAGCTACATAGCTTTAAACAGCTGAAAAGCACTGACTAGGCCTGATAACAAGATGATGGCCTTATAGCAGAGAGCCTGCAAGAGCAAGGACTGCTTGGTGAGTTCTAATGAAACCTGGTGCTACTTCCAAATTGAGTGTAACACACATGATGTAGAAATTAAAGACAGAAATGATAAGAAGTTTGGTTCATAACACGGAGTCTGTCTTTAAAAAGTTGGCACCCAGATCACAAGATGTTATGAAATTGATATATCCATATTTAGATATCTTCATAAGAACAAAGTGTTTACAAAAAAGGAAATTACACAATAGCTTGCAATAGCTAATGTTTGGATGTTTGGATGTCCGTATCTAGGGAAGTGTTTACAAAAAAGGAAATTGCACAATAACTTGCAATAGCTAAAACGGAAAGAGGGGCACCTGACCGGAGGGCATGACTCATAGATTAAGCAAGATTAGAGAAAAAAAATCCCTCTCCATAGACTTGTATTAGGACCAGATACTATATAAGAGAAGGGCATCAGATAGATCGTTGGAGGTTCTCCCCAACGCATCTAGGACGCAGAGCTCCAGTCAGCTGAATCCAGAATTTGTCTGATGAATGTATCTGATTAAAGTCTGATTTGGTAAGAATAAAAAGACTATTTCTTTAACTACACTGTTTCTGTCCTTGCTTCAATTTATTCTCTATCTTCTATCTGTTTTGCAAACTAACACACACACACAAGTAAGATTTCTCACTGAACATAAATAGCCAAAGATTCATTTAGATCCAAAGAGACAGAAAGCTGTGGTCATGGGAATAAGATTCGAACTGAGCCTTCTGATGCCTCCCCAACAGCGATACCCATGGGAAGGGGTCTCACAGGAATTCAGGGAGGTGGTTAAAAAGATCTCAGAAGAACAAACCCTCTGTACACCTCCGTGTGGAAGGATCCCACGGGGGTCTATAGAGGGGTAATTAAACAAGTCCCTCATGAAAGAATACAGAGGAAATTAGAGGGACATGGGATCAGAGGTAGTGTCTTACTGTGGATTAAAAACTGGTTGAAAGATAGGAAACAGAGAGTAGGGTTAAAAGGTCAATATTTGCAATGGAGATGGGTAGTTAGTGGGGTCCCTCGGGGATCTGTGCTGGGACCTCTGCATTTTAATATATTCATAAATGACCTAGAGATGGGGGTAACTAGTGAGGTAATCAAATTTGCTGATGACACAAAGTTATTCAAAGTCATCAAATCACAGGAAGATTGTGAAAAATTACAAGAGGACCGTACGAGACTGGGAGACTGGGCGTCTAAATGGCAGATGACGTTTAATGTGAACAAGTGCAAAGTGATGCACGTGGGAAAGAGGAACCCAAATTATAACTATCCTGCTTATAATCGAATGAGAAAAACGCCCAAGTTCCGACCTAAATCGGGAGATGGACGTTTATCTCACAAAAACGAATAAAGCGGTATAATCGAAAGCCGATTTTTGGATGTTTTCAACTGCAATCCGTCGCGGATGCGGACAAAGTTGATGGGGGCGTGTCAGAGGTGTGGCGAAGGCGGAACTGGGGCGTGGTTATCTGCCGAACAGAGATGGGCGCATTTCACCGATAATGGGAAAAAAGTATGCGTTTTTAGCTAGAATTTAGGACACTTTTCCTGGACCCTGTTTTTTCACGAATAAGGCCCCAAAAAGTGCCCTAAATGACCAGATGACCACTGGAGGGAATCGGAGATGACCTCCCCTGACTCCCCCAGTGGTCACTAACCCCCTCCCAGCACAAAAAATGAAGTTTCTCAACTTTTTATTTTCACCCTCAAATGTCATACCCAGCTCCCTGACAGCAGTATGCAGGTCACTGGAGGAGTTGTTAGGGGCTGCAGTGGACTTCAGGCAGGTGGACCCAGGCCCATCCCCCCTACCTGTTACAATTGTGCTGCTTAATGCTTATTAGTCGTCCAACCCCCCCCAAACCCACTGTACCCACATGTAGGTGCCCCCCTTCACCCCTTAGGGCTATAGTAATGGTGTAGACTTGTGGGCAGTGGGTTTTGAGGGGGATTTGGGGGGCTCAACACACAAGGGAAGGGTGCTATGCACCTGGGAGCTCTTTAACCTGTTTTTTTGTTTTTGTAAAAGTGCCCCCTAGGGTGCCCGGTTGGTGTCCTGGCATGTGAGGGGGACCAGTGCACTACGAATCCTGGCCCCTCCCACGAACAAATGCCTTGGATTTATTCGTTTTTGAGCTGGGCGCTTTCATTTTCCATTATCGCTGAAAAACAAAAACGCCCAGCTCACACATTGTTGAATAAAACATGGGCGTCTATTTTTTCCCAAAATACGGTTCGGTCCGCCCCTTCACGGACCCGTTCTTGGAGATAAACGCCCATGGAGATAGGCTTTTTCGTTCAATTATGCCCCTCAATGTCATGCAGGGTTCAGCATTAGGAGTCACGGACCAAGAAAGGAATCTAGGTGTCATCGTTGATGATACGTTGAAACCTTCTGCTCAATGTGCTGCTGCAGCTAGGAAAGCAAATAGAATGTTGGGTGTTATTAGGAAAGGGATAGAAAACAAAAATGAGGATATTATTCTACCATTGTATCGCTCCGTGGTGCGACCGCACCTCGAGTATTGTGTGCAATTCTGGTCGCCACACCTCAAAAAAGATATAGTGTAATTAGAAAAGTTGCAGAGAAGGGCAAGAAAGATGATACAGTGGATGGGACGATTTCCCTATGAGGAAAGGCTGAAGATGCTGGGGCTCTTCAGCTTGGAGAAAAGGCAGCTGAGGGGAGATATGATAGAGGTCTATAAGATAATGAGTGGAATGGAACGGGTCGATGTGGAGCATCTGTTTACGCTTTCCAAAAATACTAGGACAAGGGGGCATGTGATGAAGCTGCAGTGTAGTCAATTTAAAAGAAATCGGAGGAACGTTTTCTTTACTCAACAAGTAGTTAGACTCTGGAATTTGTTGCCGGAAAAAGTGGTTAAGGTGTTTGACTTAGCAGAATTTAAAAAAGGGTTGGATGGCTTCCTGGAGGAAAAGGCCATAGAATGTTATCGAATGGACGTGGGGAAAATCCACTATTTCTGGGATGGGTGGGACAAATTGTTTGTTCTTTTGGCCGCTGTTGGAGACAGGGTGCTGGGCTCGATGGACTGTCCCAGCTTGGTGATTTTTATGTACTTATCCCTGCATTTTTTGGGATTAAACATTAGTTGCCAAATATCGGTCCATTCCTCCAGCTTCGCTAGGTCCTTCCTCATGTCATTTACACCCTCCAGGGTGTCCACCCTGTTGCAGAGTTTAGTATCATCCACAAAGAGGCAAACCTTACCAGACAGCCCTTCTGCAATATCGCTCACAAAGACGTTAAAAAGAGCTGGCCCTAGGATCGATCCCTGCGGTACTCCACTGACGACATACTTTTCTTCTGAGCAAGCTCCATTTACCACTTCCCTCTGTCTCCTACCATTCAACCAATTTTTAACCCAATCCGGGGTGGTAATTGGTTGTTATTGGCCAATGATTGTCACTGATTGTCTCATTACTCAATTGAGTAGCTTGTGTAAATTGACTGTGCACACAATTTAATGTGCACTATTCGCCGCGCCTTAAAATAGAATCCGGCCCTTTATGCTAAACTTTTTTTCCCGTGTTAAGCACATGCTACTGCTTAATGTGATTTAGTAAAAGGCCCCAAAATTGGTAAAATTTGCATTACACATAGGCACACATAAACCTTTAAAAGCTTTTTTCCTTCTATGTATGCCTATCTTTTTGGCACCTATTTTTAACATATAGAAAGAAGATTTCAGAAAAATGGAGGCAAGGCATGCAGGTTAAATAACTGGGATTTCCTTTGATATCTAAAAGTAATACACACTAAGGGGTCCTTCTATAGAGCTGCGGTAAGTATTGATGCATGCTTACCGCAGCAAAAAAAAAATTGTGAACCATTGGGCGAACAGAGGCCGTACCCATGTGCTAAAAAACAAAATGTATTGATTGAGATGAGGGCATGTCTACAGGCAGAGTGGGTGTGTCATATGCTAATTGGTTACGTCAGGTACATTGCTGTAGGCTAAACAATTAGCATTTGCTTAGCATGTGAGCCCTTACTGCCTATGTAATAAGGTGGCTATAAAGGTTCACATGCTAATCTGTTTTAATGGCCATGAGCTAATGGCAAAATTAGCATGTGTAACACAACCTCCCGCGAGGGCGGGACCCAGTGAGGGAAGACCCGACGCGAGTCGCGACGTCGACGAGGAGATGTGCTGCTTTCTTTTACAAGCAGGCAGGGCAGATGCGAAGCGCTGCCTGCCATGCCGCTTTTCAGATTTTTCTTAAAAGGCACAGGATGGAGGCAGGAGACGAGGGCTGTCATCTCTCGACAAAGGTGGTAGGTGGGTCGGGGTGGGGGCGCTTAGATGGGAGAGGAGGACTGGGGAGGGGGTTTTCAGATGGGAGAAGGGGACTGGGGAGGGGTGCCTCAGATGGGAGAAGGGGACTGGGGTGGGGAGGGGGTTCTCAGATGGGAGAAGAGGGGAGAAGGGGACTGGGGTGGGGAGGGGGGACTCAGATGGGAGAAGGGGGATGGGGGTCTCAGATGGGAGAAGAGGGGAGAAAGGGACTGGGGTGGGGAGGGGGGTCTCAGATGGGAGAAGGGGACTGGGGTGGGGAGAAGGGGGTGGGGAGGGGGGTCTCAGATGGGAGAAGGGGACTGAGGTGGGGAGGGGGCCTCAGATGGGAGAAGAGGGGAGAAGGGGGGAGAAGGGGGCAGGTGGGGAGAAGGGGGTGGGGAAGGGGCCATGCGAGAAAATGGGAGCCATGCTTGGGGCTGGTGGGAAAATGGGTCTGGGGCTGAAAAGGGGTCCCTAATGCAAGGCATGTGGATGAAGGGGGCTGGAACTGGGGGCTGAAAAGGAGGGTATGTGGGATAAGGGGGCTAGTACTGGAACTGGGGGCTGAAAGGGGGCAGGGGCTGAAACTGGGGGGACTGGGGGCAGAAAAGGGGACAGGGAGAAGTGGCTGGGGCTGAAGCTCGGGACTGGTGAGAGAAAAGGGCTGGGGCTAAAATTGCAGACTGGTGGGATAGTGGGGCTGAAAAGGGGGGGGGCAAGTGGGAGATGTGGGCTGGGGCTAGAACTAGGGGCAGGTGGGATAAGAGGGCTGGAACTGGGGGCTGAAAAAAGGGGCGGAGAGAGAGAGAGGGGACAGACGATGGATGGATGGATGGATGGATGGGGGGGAGAGGAGGGCAGACCCTGGATGGATGGGGGGGGGAGAGAGGAGGGCAAACCCTGGATGGATGGAGGGGAGAAGGAGGGCAGACAGTGAATGGAAGGAGCAGGGAGAGAGGGCAGACATTGGATGGAGGGGACAGCAGAGAGGGCAGACACTGGATGGCAGAGAAAGAACAAAGACAGATGCTGGATGGAAGGAAGACAGTGAAAAGAAGATGAGGAAAGCAGAAACCAGAGACAACAAACTGTAAATAAACTATATATATATATATATATATATATATATATATATATATATATATATATATATATATATATATATATATATATGTGTGTGTGTGTTTTGCTTTAGAATAAAGTAGTATTGTAGCTGTGTTAATAAATGTTTATAATAGAACATGTAAATAAGGTAATCTTTATTGGACTAATTTTAATAAATTTTGACTAACTTTTGGAGAACAAAACCCCCTTCGTCAGGTCAGGATAGGACACTGTAACACACTATACTGTATTGACCTGAGGAAGAAGGTTTGGGCCTCTGACAGCTAAATGTATTAGTCCAATAAAATGGTGTTTTATTTTCTTTATTTGTTTTTATTTCTATTTGTTAATTTTTAAAGTGGTGATTGGTATTTGTTAGTTTTTTCAAATTTACATCTGCTGTCTTTATATTTTGCACAGTACTAGGGGACATTTTCTGTTTCTGTGGTGTTGCATTGTATCCAGAGTCTGGCATCTTGGGGGTTCAGTTTAATTTTTGTCTAAATAGAAAGTTTATGATTACTTGTTCTATAGTGGATTAGGGTGTATCTGTGTTTGTGAAAAAGACATGATTTTCAGTTGGCATTCACTGTGCAGGATTGACGATCTGTACTATTCTGTCTGGTTTCGTTTTACAATAGGTGAATTGATGTTCTAGTGCTCAGTGTAGTGTTTAAGATGCTTTCTTTTTCCTTGTGTGACTCGTAGAAATGACTGCTTATGATATGGTAGAATTGCTCTATAGGTCCTGAGTGTTTTGTATTCTCGGTACTAGTACTAGATTTTGGAGGGGGGTGTTAAAAAATGACCGGCCCCGGGTGTCAACTACCCTAGGTACGCCACTGATTCCACACAACCGTTTGGATTGTGTTTGGCTGTTTTTCAGTTCTCTGAACTGAGTTCAATTCCCAGTGCAGCTCCTTGTGACTCTGGGCAAGTCACTTAACCCTCCATTGCCCCTGGTACAAAATAAGTACCTGAATATATGTAAACTGCTTTGAATGTAGTTGCAAAAGCCTCAGAAAGGCAGTCCCAATTCCATTTCCTTTATTCATTATAAAACAGGTCTAGCTCAAAATGTCTTTGTTTTAATCCTGGACACTTTTGTTTTGTTCTGTTATGGCTGAAAAACAGGAATGCCCAGATCCTGCCCTTAACACGCCTCTGACATGCCCTCTTGTGATTTGAATGTACTTCTGATGGACTTCATAGAAAAATGTCTAGAAATTGGTTTTGAAAATACCAATTTGGATGTTTTTGTGAAAAAAACATCCAAATGCAGATTTGTGCCACTTTTTGGATGTTTTTCTCTTTTGAAAATGAGCTCCATAGTCAATCAGGTTTTCAAGATTCCCAAAAAGAATATGTATAAGATAGATTTGCATACAATGGAGACTGTGTACCGTATGTACATTTACCTTATGCATTTTCATTATGGATATCTTGAAATTTAGACTGGCTTACATAGAGGGGCAAAATGGAAAGATCGTCCAAGTACGAATTAGGGCGTTCTTACGATAACGTCCAAAAATAGACCTGTATAATGGAAAAATAGTGTGGGCGTTTTTCGATAATCGATTATCCCTGTAAGAAAACAATCAAATGACGAGCGCAGAAGCGTGACTAAATTGGGCGCCCTAAGATGGTCGATTATTGCAGGTGCAAATGACCAAATCACGTGGTGTGTAAAATAATGTACAAAGGTGTATCGCAAGTACAGTACATGTTGTTCAGGCCATCCGGGTACGGAAATATATGAGGAACGCATATATGTGTCAACTACAGACATATCATGCTGCTCCACCCATACTTTCATCATATGTGCCCATCTGAATGTCCGGATCTGCATGCACTGTACACCTACTGAACATGCAGTAAATGCATATTGTGTATATGTGAAAAGGGTCGGGTGGGGTGCGTCATACTCATCTATATAAGGCACGTTTCACACTCCTGCAGGCATGTGCACGTCAAAGACGTCTATGCTTACGAGGGCGTCCACGTGCTGATAGGGGCCATATATGGAATGGTCATCCATATATGGAGCTGTGCATGAAACGACGTCCCTCACGCAAGGTCGTCTATATAAGGCACTTCTTTTCCAACACGTGGAAAAATGGCACACCGGCGAGAGCCCAATTTTGGCGAGGAGGAGAGCTTGCTACTCGTCCGGCTGTGCCTAAGGCACCGGCATCGCCTATTTATCCAGCACCACCACCTGCCCCCCAGGCTGCAGGCCATGCGAGCCTGGTCCCGCATCCGGGAAAGGCTAGAAAGGTAAGGTTATGGCCCAACCCCCCTCCCCTCCTGTACCTACACATATAACAGCTCCGTCATCAATGTTACCAGCAGTAACTGGAGTGTCCATGCAAGGATCATGAGTAATATAGGAACATGCACAATCACTAATAATTTGTATGTTATTGAAACGACCACCATTCCCACATCCCTACAAGAATGTATTTCGTTAGGTTAGGTATGTGACTATGCTATTAGTGTTATGTGACAATTTCGTTAGTTATGTGAAGGCCACATTTTCCAACCACTCTTTGCAGCCAGTGGGTTACAACGCCTCCGAATAGTGGAAGCATGAGACCAATGAAACCTATACCATACTTTATAACATGGTCATGATAACACATATAAAGTAGTTTAACAAGCATACATTATAATGTATACAAACGGTACTGTCTGGCCTCATGCCCACCTCTCTGGCATCATCTGCATAGGAACCAACTCGGTGGCTGCTGTGGGTGCTTCACCACCCCACCCCCAATATCAAATATGTATGGAGGGAGGGGTCATCTCCACTGGGGGTTCCACCCCCCAAAATGGTAAAAAGGTGGCTCCTATGATTCACTACCAATGGAGGTGCCCCCCCCCCCCCCCAACACTGTAGACCCTCTCTCTCTGGTATGTGAATAGCAAATGAATGTGTGCAGAGGACAAAAAGGACCAACACCCCTGACCCCTGCTCTACAAACTTATATCTTACAGACGCTTTGGAGTCCACCGGGACCTCGAGTCCCTAAGGAGGCGGTTCCGCCGGGTAAGGCGGGAGAGGCCCGACCTCATCCGGGCGGTGCGAAGGCACCTCAGGGCTCGCCGTAAGTATTCAAAAACAGGACACCTGTACACATTACTACATACATTTCATGAATAAAGCAAATGTGTTGTACAATATCACTTCCCATGTGCCTAATAGCCACCTAGTAATACCATATCTGTCCCAGATCAAGGATGCAGGTTGCAGGGGTTCTCCCATGAGCGTGCTTGCAACGTCCGACCATCCCCCCGAGATGAATGAGATGATATGCCACACTTTACTATTCCCCTTATTGTGGTGGCTGATTACTGTGTCCTGGTACAGGTGCCTGAGGCCCTACTTTTACTGCATGTTATGGCCTAAATCACATAAAAGAATTGTGCTCAACACCCTTCCCACTGCCCCCCCCCCCCCCCCAATAACTCCTACAACAACTGCCCATCAACCCCTCGTTGCATCTCACAATGCAAACATGCTGGTCAGCAATGAATTTGGTATGCCCACATGTCCTGCGTGGTGTGTGTCAGAGGAGGGTCCAGGGTTCTGTTTCATGTCATCTGATGCAGCTCATTCCCCGTGGGCATAGGCTACGCCTTACCACACCCTGCCCCATCCCCTGCCTCACGCCACCCAGCTACTGCACTATGCAAGCCATGGTGTATGCACTGATCTCAATCACACTCCTTTTACATACACAGGGCTCCACCAGCAGGAAGTTGAGCGGCAGGATGAGGAGGGCCACCACCTCCAGGAGGAGGAGGAGGAGGAGGAGGAGCAGGAGGAGCAGGAGGAGGGGCACATGGAGGAGGAGGAGGAGCAGCAGCCAGGCCAGGAGGCGGGCCACCAGGGAGAAGAGGAGGAGGAGGACTCGGAGGAGGGAGTCCTCATCATAGACATTCCTGAGGACCCCTCCCCACCTGCAGCTCCTTATGAGGGCTCTCCCTCCCCACCTGCAGCGCCATTGCCTGGCCCACCTCCATCCCCTGGGCCAGCTTCTGTGTCCCCTGGCCCACCTCCATCCCCTGGGCCATCTTCCGTGTCCCCTGGCCCACCTCCAGCCTTTGGCCCGGCTACGGTAGTGCGCCTCCTGCAGCAGCTGGTAGATGGCCAGCACCAGTTTATAGTTGGCCAGCAACAGCTGCTGCAGGAGGTGACAGCCCTACGGCAGGGCAATGAGCAGCTCCAGGGCCCACTAAGGGTACTGCTGGGGCTGCTCATTGCCCTGCTACAGAGGGCCTTACTAAGAGGGCGTGGCCGCCCTTAATTTAAATAGGGGGGGCCTGTTGGGGTTGTGTGTGTGGGGGGAGGGAAATGTTGGGGTTGTGTGTGTGGGGGGAGGGAGGGAATTGTTGGGGTTGTGTG
Source organism: Microcaecilia unicolor (assembly GCF_901765095.1). Lineage (NCBI taxonomy): Eukaryota > Metazoa > Chordata > Amphibia > Gymnophiona > Siphonopidae > Microcaecilia > Microcaecilia unicolor. The sequence continues at coordinate 289,817,433 of NC_044031.1, read as the reverse complement.
TGTGGGGGGAGGGAGGGAAATGTTGGGGGTTCTGTGGGGGGTGGGGGAGGGAATTGTTGGGGTGTGTGGGGAGTTGTGGGGGGGAGGAGGGCATTGTTGGGGTTATTTTGTAGGGTGGGGGTGGGGGGGGGGAATAAATGTTTGTTATAATATAACTATCAGGGTGTGTGTGTGTGTGTGTGTGTTTGTCTCCCTTGTGCATTACATATCACCAAATGGTGCTGTTGAGTTGAGAGGAAGGAGGCAGCAATATGCATAGCATTAAATGTGCTGTGTGAATGAGAAGGTGATGTATGTCTGAGAATGTTGGCCAGACAGAACGCCACCTGTTCATTCCAACCTGCATGGCTATATATGTGCAGGGGGGTTGGGCCGGGGAGGCTGGCTGGATATTTGTGTTCATGAATAAAAATGGCCAGCCAGCATCTCTCTCTCCCTTCCTCCCTCCCCTCCACCATACTGACCCACAATACAGAGTGCCATCAATAAGAGATGAATATTGTACCACGTGTGATCTGCCAGGTACACACTTCCACATAACTCCAGGTACCACATACACAGTGTTTGCTGTCTGATGGACACATATCCTTACCCACAAGCCACATTGGTGGGGTGGGGGGGGGGGGGGCCCAAGAAGGACCTACAAACAGCTGGCTCATATTTTCACATTGAATACATCAGCTATGGTATATAATGTTGAGGAGCAAAAGGGAAACAATGGGAAACCCAATAGATGGATGGTTACTTCATCACAGTTGCAATGTAATACTTGTGTTAGGGAAGGGCACAAATAAAAATGGTGCTCATTATTTGCAGGTGTGATCACACTTTCTCCAGTAGTTGATCAAGGTGTGTTACATTCAAGTATTCTGGGTTTGTGTCAAACTTTGTCCCTGAAGTGACTTGCCTTAGGTGGGATTTGAACCAGCAACCTTATGATTATAAGGCTGGTGCTCTAACCACTAGGCCACAGCAGCCACCAGGCTTTAGCCACCACCAGTTACTTTGGGTTGATACCTGTACACACACCCCTCTCCCTCACCACCACGTCATAGGCCTCAGTGGCACTACCTGTAGCCACCTCGATCATTTTGTCCAGGCTACCGATTAAAAACAATGTAATGTGCATGTTCCCTACCCTACTACCTATGGAGCAATTTAGGAAGGTGTTCCATAATGTGCTATACACATCCATTGCATTAATCATTCTCCCCTCCCCCGCCTATGGACCTTGAGAATGGGTGGCCACTTCATAAATGGGGACTGGGGTACACCACATAAACAAGGAAGATGGAACCTACCGGGAACCAATACAGCACCTCCAACAGCTGGCCCACACCACTGAGGACCTGCCAACCCCACAGTACAGTGCACAGGAACCTGGTGAAAACAGAGCTACCTAACATCTGACTCCAGACTACATACAAACAGTGAATGCACACTCCTTGACTATGAGCACAAAGAGAAGAGGTGGCAGACAAATGAGAGCTTACCATGAACGTCTGTTTCAAGACTGTGTAGTGCGCCTTTTATCTTCTGGAACATTAGCTGCACATCTCCCTGATTGAAATGACCGTTACCGAGGGGTGCATGATTTGGGGTGAGTGTAGCAAATTCGTGGCCCCCACACACTGCCTGCTACAACCAGGCAGAGAGAATGGGAGAAAGGAAGGGAGCATCAGGCGATGTGGAAGAGAGGAAACGGAAGGCGTGGTGGCTGAGGGCCAACAATAATTTCCCCCCCCCCCCCTAAATACACAGGTGTACCCAAGCATGCTAAGTGAGGGTAAAACCCTGTAAATGATTATTACGAACAACCGGCAAGGTCTCAGTGCAGGAAATGGCAGGTAAAATGGCAATGAAGAAAGGGAAGGCAGGTGGAGACGCCCATACTTTACTACTCATAATCGAAACCATGTGTTCCTAATCGCTATCTGAGCTGGGCACGCTTAGGAATTATGTGTATAATGGAAAAAGAAACGCCCATATCAGAATCGCCTATTCCCCCGTCTCAATGGGCGTTCTTGGCGCCCATATAAACGCCCACTCCGTATTTTCGAAAATCCCATTGGTACAATGCCACCACGCATGCCGCCGACCCGGAAGGGTAATTTTCTTGAGGCAGAGGTGGAGCTCCTGGTGCAAGAAATTGTACAGCGGCACCGGAGTCTGTTTGCTCCCACAGGGCAGAGGCTGGCAGCAACAGTAAAGCAGCGGGAATGGGAGGCAGTATGGGACAGCCTGAATGCTGTCTTCCATGCTGGGAGAGACGTGGAGGACTGCAAGAGGAAGTGGCGGTAGCTGAGGAGGGATGTTCGGAGGAAGGCGGGGGCCAATCCCCCAGGCAATGACACTGCCAACCTTACACCCATGGAGCTGATGGTGTACTCCCTCCTACCCCAGGAGGGCATCCACGGGATTGGCTCCATGGACACCTCGGGCCAGGCTGAGGACTCAGGTAGGTGTTTCATTATGCAGTTGGGGTATCTGTTGTGCTGCAGTACACTTGTGTTATAGAAGTTGGGGTCAGGGGGAGGGAGGTGAGGAGTGGGGGGCAGGAGGAGGGAGGGAGATAGGTGGGGGGGGGGGAGTATCTCTGGCTGTCTTTCTGTATATTAACAGGCCACCTTTATGATGCTGTTTTGACCTGGTAACCCCTACTCACTAGCTCTCTACCCTTACTCCCTATCCCTACCATTGTCATTGGGTTTCCTCTTACTTGTCCTGTGTGCCCATATTTATAGAATTAATTGTAAGCTCTATTTGAGTAGTGGTAGTGGTCATGTGTGTTATAGGAGCAAGCAGACAGGGTGGGTGCTGTGTGTGTGTGTGAGCACCCCCAATATTGAGGAAAGATCATGTAGCTCTGCAGGGAGGAGTGTTGGTCACTGGGCTTAGCACCCCCAATACTACTTTCCAGTTGGCTCCTATGGGTGTGTGTAGGTTACTACTGTGGCAGAACTCTGGGGGCCGTCCTTCCCTACTACTCCCTCCTATTTTCCCATTACCAAACTGTGCCTAGTTCCTCCTGTGACCTCTGTGCTCTACTGAGTGTGGGCCACATGCATTCAACTGAAGGAGCCTGTAATGGGGGTCATAAAGCAGTTCTATGCAGTTTAGCAAGTCAGTAGTAACACAACACATGCTGCAATGTTGTTCAATTTAACAATTATACAACTAACAGCTTGTGCACAACGTTGTGAGTGGTGTCCTTCTCTTGGCTGCTCATCCACCACCTCTACCCAGCTGCCTGCGGGCCTCTCTCTTTCGTACCCGTGTCAATTCCATTCCTCCTCACCATCTCTTTGCTGGGTCATCAGGTTGGGGGACATACCAATGTATATGAATGCTGAAAGACAAAAGTGGGTTATTTGCACCAACACTATTCCTCACTCTTGTGCTATACAGGTGAAGACTCAGAGGAGGCTGGCCCTAGTGGCCTGCAAGGCCAACGCCCTACACCATCCGTCCAGCCTCAACCTCCACAGCCTGCAGCACCAGCAGTCCAGCCTCCACCACCTGCACCAGCTGTGCATCCTCCGCATCCACCACCACCTGCACCAGCTGTCCAGCCTCTACCACCTGCACCAGCTGTGCATCCTCCGCGTCCACCACCACCTGCACCAGCTGTCCAGCCTCTACCACCACCAGCTGTCCAGCCTCTGCCACCACCACCACCACCACCTGCACCAGCTGTCCAGCCTCTGCCACCACCACCACCACCTGCACCAGCAGAGGCCGCACCTCCAGCACCGGAGGACTTTGTTGAGGAGGAGGAGGGCCCAGCTCCCCGCCAGAGGCCATCCGGCCAAAGGAGGCAACTCCTGCGGCTGGCCACGGAGCTACTCCGCCACAACGTGCGCTTGGAGGAGTACCGCCAGCAGAAACTGGAGCTGCAGCGCCAAGCACTGGAGGCACAGCAGCGAGCACACCAGGAACTCCTCCAGGCGCACCGTGAAGGCCACCAGGAGGTGCTCCAGCAACTGAGACGGCTGGAGCAGAGCATCCAACACCTGCGCCCTCAAGGCACCGCGCCTACTCCAGCCCCCGTGCTGCTGGAGCAGCCCCTGCCATCAACATCCTCCTCCACTGACCACCAGCAACCACCAGCTAAGAGGTGGGCATTGCGCTCCTCAGCCTCCGCACCCACTCCTGCAGCACCCGCGAATTCTGCTCCCATTCTGGGTCCTGTGGCCAGACCACTAGAAGCAAGAAGGTGGCCTGATTTCCACGGTGCAGCCGAAGCCGCAGGCTGCCGTGGGGATAGGGAGGAGGACACTGGGAGCAGCAGCTCAGAAGAGACTTCCCATGCAGCACCAGCTGCAAAGGAAGGGCCGTGGGAGGGGTAGGAGGGGACGGGGGAAGGGAAGGGGAAAATGATGGGACATGCTGTAGGGTGAGGGTTGGTGGGAGGGGGGTGGGTGTGGGAGGGGGGTGGTGGTGGTGGTGGTGGTGGGGTTGACCAAACACATATGCACTGTATGTAAAAATAAATGTTCACTTACATTCACCTAAAACTTGTTTCAATGAGTCTTTGTCTTGCTCTTACGCCAAGCTGGTAGGCATTGAGCTCTGCTCTGTGGGCTGGGGGTGGAGGGGGCTCCTCCTCCAGCTCATCTGGGGCCTCTTCTGGTGGTGGCTGTGGCTCCTCTGGGAGAGGCTGTCCTCTGCGCTGGGCCAAATTGTGTAACATACAGCACGCCACAAAGATCTTGGCCACCTTTTCTGGACTGTAGAGCAGCTCTCCTCCAGACCGGTCCAGACAGCGGAAGCGGTTTTTCAATAAACCAAAGGTGCGCTCAATGATCCCCCGGGTGCTGCGATGTTTCCTGTTGTAGGTTTCTTCTGCCCCTGGTTGTGGGTGGATCAGGGGGGTCATGAGCCATGTCCTCTGCGGGTAGCCTCGGTCACCTTTGCAGAAAAGCAGAATGAGATAGATGAGTGTGTATCGCTTGGAGCAGGTACAGGGGGGGCGGGGGGATTTGGATAGTGGGTTGTGGTGGAGGAAGCCAGGGCGGAGGGTTGCCCAGTGGAGGAGGTCTAGTATGGGTGGTACATGCATGTTGCACTTACCTAGTAGCCATCAACCAATGAACTCCCCTCGCTCGAACCTGCGGAAGATGCCCGAGTGCTGTAGGATGTAGGCATCGTGGCTGGAGCCGGGGTACCTGGCACACACGTCTAATATCTCCCCCTGGGCATCACATACAACTTGCATGTTCATAGAATGAAATGCCTTCCTATTTCTGTAGGTGGCTTCGTGTGCCCGGGGGGGTCTGAGGGCTACGTGTGTGCAGTCTATCACACCGATGACCGAGGGGAATCTAGCAACAGCATAGAAGGCGGCCATGTTGTTGTGCAGGGCCTGGGGGGTGGTGGGGAAAGTGATGTAGTGTGAGGTGTGAGTTATGAAGGCATCCAGGAACTGGGTGAGACAGTGTGAAATAGAAGCCTGGGTGAGGCCTGTGTTAGCAGCTAATACGGATTGAAAACTGCCAGTGGCCAGGACAGAGAGAGCGGAAGTGATTTTGAGGTGGGCAGGGATGGGGTTATTCCTACGTGTCTGGGGCTGAAGGAGGGGTGTCAGCTGCTCACACAGCTGACGAATGGTGGCCCTATCAAACCTGAACCTTGTTAGACACTGCTGGTCAGTGAGTTGTAGGAAGGTGGTGCGGGGCCTAAACACTCGGGGCCGTGAATACCTCCTGCGGTGGGTGGCCTCTTCGTGTAGCATGCATGCCACAAGTGCATTAAGTGCATCCATATCCCCACCACCAGTGCAAGTATTAGGACTAGTAGTCAAACAAACAGCAACACACACAGATCTGTCACTTCCAGCCACCACGCCCTCTGGCCACTCACTCGCCAAACAGTACAGGCACACAGAGACAAACGGAGGTCAGGGAATAGAGTATACACGTGGGAAGAGTGAATGGGGAGGGATAGGGGGAGGGGAAGGGGGCGATGGAGCAAAGGAGTAGGAGTAAGGAACGGTCAAAGGGTAAGACACAAAAAGAGGCAGGGCACACAGACGACCGTCACAGGTACTGAACACGCTCGGCTTTCTCTCTGCAACCACCACTTCAGCTCTTCCACCAACAATATCGCCACTCTCCAACTACACACAATCGCTAATGGGTCTAAAGACGCTTTCCCCCTTGCTCTGGTCGCTTTTATTTCGGGTCCATCATATTACGCCCATCTTCCCGCTCAACCAGAGCCATTTCGCTATTCGTTATACGTTGTACCCGTCCACGTCGTATCACCGCCCCTAACACGCCCCCGACACGCCTCTTATTTGGGCGTTTTTACGTCCACGTACGAGCGACACGGACGCACTGAAACATTGCTTTCGATTATATGGATTTACTCGTTTTTGTGAGATTAACGTCCATCTCCCGATTTAGGTCGGCTCTTGGGCGTTTTTTTCGTTCGATTATAAGCAGGAGAGTAACATAGAGGGGGATAATCGAACGGAGGCACCCATCTCTAAGGGTGGACCCGTAAAGGGGCGGGGCAACCCATATTATCGAAACAAGATGGATGTCCATCTTTCTTTTCGATAATACGGTCGGGGATGCCCAAATCATGAAATTTAGGTTGACCTTAGAGATGGCCGTGTCCGGTTTTCGGCGATAATGGAAAGCGAGGACACCCATCTCAGAAACGACCAAATCCAAGCCATTTGGTCATGGGAGGAGCCAGTATTCATAGTGCACTGGTCCCACTAACTGAATGGAAAAAGCCCTTCCCTTACCGATCTGGAAAGGAACGGGCATGCATGAAGGAAATTGCATGCAAATGAGCTGCTCGCTGTTAGCTCATTCGCACATGATTTCCTTCCTAAGGAGGGGAAGTGACTGCAGTTGAGGATGTCCAAAATGTGGATGTTTCTGTGAGAAAGATGTCCATGCTTTTGCTATGCCTTTGACACCCTCTTTATTTATTTAGATTTTGGATCACAAGTAGCAGCAGTGGGATTTGAACCAGACACCTCTAGATTACAAGACCAATGCTCTAACCACTAGGCCACTCTACCACATTCCCTTGAAATTTGGCCATCCCTGTGGGGGGGGGGCAGTTGAGGATGTCCAAAATATTTGAAAGAAGGACATCCATGCCTTTGTTATGCCTCCTCTGACACGTACATACCTCTCCCCTCCAGGGACCTGCATACTGCCCACCACCACCACCACCATGGCCAAACTTCAAGGGAGTGGAGTGGCCTAGTGGTTAGAGCACTTGTCTTGCAATCCAGAGGTGGCTGGTTCAAGTGCTACTTGTGATCCAAAATCCAAATAAATAAATAGAGGCTGTCAGAGCTATAGCAAAGTCATGGGTGTCCTTCTTACAGAAACATCCACATTTTGGATGTCACAGGGAAGGACATCCTCAACTGCCGTTGCAGGGCAGGGAAGGACATCCTCAACTGCTGTTGCAGGGATGGAGGCATAGCATGGTGGGAGGTGGTTAGTGACCAGTGGGGAAGTCAGGAGAGGTCATCCCCGATTCCCTCCGGTGGTCATCTGGTCAGTTCGTGCACCTTTTTGATGCTTGGTTGTGAAACAAAATGGACCAATTAAAGTCGGCCAAATGCTTGTGAGGAACATCCTTCTTTTTTCCATTATCGGCCAAGGACACCCATCTGTTAACCACGCCCCCATCCTGCCTTTGGTACACTGCCAACACACCCCCTTGAACTTTGGTTGTCCCCACGACGGAAAGCAGTTGAGGATGCCCAAAATTGACTTTTGATTATGCCGATTTGGGCCACCTTAGGAGAAGGACACCCATCTCCCGATTTGTGTCGGAAGATGGGTGCCCTTCTCCTTCGAAAATAAGAAGGAGAGTAACATAGTAAATGACGGCAGATATGGACCTGGCTTGATGCTTTCTGAAGACTGGGTTGAAGACCCTTGGTCTAAATTCTGCCTGCTTAGGATGTACAGCATTAGTTTTATCAATTGAGTATGAACAAGCTTTTCTACAAATTTTGAAATAAAAGAAGTTTTATTAGAGGAGGTAGAATTCTAGCCTCTCTATAGAGAAAAGGAACCATTCATTATTAAGACTCCTAAATATCATTGACCAAAAGTGTGGCAGAAGGGTAAATGAAATGTGATTAACAGTTTTAGCTGGGACAGGACTGGAGGGAGAGGAATAGTTTTTCATATAAAGTAAGGCCTTCTACAAGGATAATAGTAAGGGGATAACAATTTCTGGGAAGGTGCTTAGGTTTGCAGGTAAAGTTTTAGAAATAGTGATATTGGTGTCAATGTTAAACAAGAGTTGGAAGTGGGTGAGGTATCCAAGGGAAGGATAATGAAAGAGAATTTTCTTAATAAAAATGAGCAAATGAATTTGATGTAAAACCTGTATTTCTAGTTTGCTGGTAAAATATATACATTGAGGGACATTTTCAATATGACGTCCAAGTCCAATTGTAGACGTTTTGGTGAAAACGTCTAAAATTCTCATCCTGAATATAGCAATTTTTGAACCAGGAAAACATCTATTTCTTGTTTCAAAATCACTAAGGGCCCTGTTTACTAAGCAGTGCTAAGGGTGCACTAGCATTTTTAGTGCGTGCTAAACGCTAAAGACACCCACGGGAATATATGGGTGTCTCTAGCGCGTGCTAATTTTAGGCATATGCTAAAAACACTATCACATCTGAGTAAACAGGGCCCTAATTTCCTGACACTTTGGTGCTTAGTATGTTTTTTTTTTTTTTAATTGTTCTTGCTGATCTTGCATCTTCATGAGAACAAAACTAGCATTTAATGGCATCAACCAGTTTGCGTTTCTAAACAGTTTTTATCGGAAAAGGCTAGTCTTGTTCTACTGAAGATGTAAGATCAGCGAAACATGGTTCTGTGTCTGGAAGAGAACCTTTGATGTTGGGATTCACATTTGCACGAGTACAGCACGTGCCTACAATGATTGTAAATTATTTGTAGAGCACCAGAAGGATTAGCAGAGTATCAAAAGAGCTCAAATCCAGATAAGTGACTATTTCTGATGGGATGACACAGTGATTGCTAAAACTAGGATAAGGGGTTTGGGAGTGATATAGCAAATGACTGATCCAATTCGTGTTTATAACAATTTACTAAGTGAAATAGGAATGGTGGGAATAAGGACTCTGGTGCGATGATGGTATGAATGTCCTGAATTTAATGGCATGAGCTGCCTTTACTCAGTGTTGGGCATTAGGAGTTTACTCTGAGAACCACATAATATTTTATAATGTATATTTTAAGGAGATAAATAGAAGATTTAAAATTTAACACCAAGAGGTTTAGAGTGATGCACTTGGGTTGCAGAAATTGTACCATATAGGAGGAGAGAGATTGATAAGTACAGCTCAAGAGAAGGACCTTTGGGCGATGATGTCTGAGGATATCAAGGTGACAAAAGAATGCAACAAGGCAGTGGCCACAGCCAGAAGGATATTGGTTGCATAGAGAGGGGTATAACCAGCACAAGAAAGGAGGTGTTGATGCCCCTGTACAAGTTGTTGGTGAGGCCCAACTTGGAGTATTGTGTACAGTTTTGGAGGCCATATCTTGCTAATGATGTAAAAAGGCTTGAAGTGGGTCAGAGAAAAGCAACAAAAATGGTATGGGGTTTGCATCACAAGACATATGAAGAGAGACTTGAGGACCTGATCGTGTACACCTTGGAGAACAGGAAAGACAGGGGTAATATGATACAGACATTCAAATATTTGAAAGGTATTCATTTATGCCTTTTCCAGAGATGGGAAGGTGGTAGAATTAGAGGACATGGGGTTTACTCGAGAATAATATCAGGAAGTACTTTTTCACAGAGAGATGGGGGAGATAAAAATGGTAGTGGAATTCAAAAAATGTGTGGGATAAGATCAAAGAAATCCTATATAGAAGGCATTGAACCAAACAGTCTTAGTGGTAATTAGATGGCAACACTAGTAATTGGGAAGCAAAGCCAGTGCTGGGCAGACTTCTACAGTCTATAATGGCTGGACAGATTCAGCTTCAGTAATTGGAAAACAAGGCCAGTGTGGGCAGACTTCTACAGTCTGTGCTCCAAAAATGGCAAGGACAAATCAAGATCAAGTATGCGTATGTAGTATCTTATCATACCTTATATTGTTGGGCAGACTGGATGGACTGTACAGGTCTTTATCTGTGTCATCTATTATGTTACTATGGGGCTCATTTTCAAAACAGAAAAACATTCAAAAAGCGTCACAAAGTGGCATTTGGATGTTTTGCTTACCCAAACGTCCAAATCACTATTTTAAAAATCAATTTCTTAATCATTGTACTATGCAGTTTGTTTTGAAGTGTGTTCAAATCACAAGGGGGCATGTTGAGGGTGGGATTCAGCCATTCCCAAAACCTGGATTTTTTTTTTTTTTTTTTGCCATAATGTAACAAAACATAAGGGCCTGTGGCTACAATTTAGATGTTTTGGTCTAGACCTGTTTTTATGATATCTAAATCAGCAAAAAGGTGCCCTAAATGACCAGATGACCACTGGAAGGATTAAGGCATTACCACCCCCCTTACTCCTCCAGTGGTCACTGACCCCTTCCTCACCCTCAAAAATGTGAAAGAGACTGTATATACCAGCTTCTATAACAGTTTCAGATGTTATAGCAGCATGTAGGTCCCTGGAGTAGCCTAGCAGTCAGTGCAGTGGACTGTATACAAGGAGGACCCAGGCCCATATCCCACTCTACTTGTGGTATAAAGTGTGAGCCCTCCAAAAACTCACCAAAACCCCACTGAACCCACATATAAGGTGACTTCTGCTGCCAGGAGGGCTATTATAGCAGTGTACTGTTGTGTACACTAGGTTTTTAGTGAGTTTTGAAGGGCTCACCATACAAGATAAGGGGGTCATTATATCTGGGAACTTTTATTTGAAGTCAACTGCAGTGACCTCTAGGGTGCCCCACTGCTCTGCTGGAATGTCTGTGTAGCCAGTCAAGAATGCTGGTTCCTCCTACATCCCAATGGCTTGCTTTTGTGCATTTTTCACTTGAACTTTTTTTTTTAATGGTAAAAAAAAAAAATAGACGCACTGAGAAAAAGAAAAACTATGAAATGACCATTTTCAAAACAAAAAGATAATCGCTATATTTGCCACTTCAATTTGGGATGTTTTGAGCAAAACTTCCGAAGTCAGATTTAAACTTCAGATTGAAATGCCCCTCTATGTTGCTATGATAGAGATGTTTAAATACCCCCATGGTATAAATGCACAGGAGGTAACCCTCTTTCAATTGAAAGCATTGGAATAAAGAGGCATAGGATGAAGGTGAAAACGGACAGACTCATGTGTAACCTGAAGAAATACTTCCTCACAGAATAGGTGGCAAATTCATGGAACAACCTATCAATGGAGGAGGTTGGCTCGTAGACTGCATATGCTTGGGAAAGTGCACTGGACCTTTAAAAGAAAGGAAGGGATAGTAGATGGCATGGATGAGCAGACTGGATAGACTATATTGTCTATATCTGCTTTCATTTTTCTGTGTTTCTATGTTTCTGCATATATTTTTGCATGCTGTAGTGAAGTGGTCGGGGTAGGAACAGTTTGGAATTACATGCACACACTTTTATTCAGGGAAAGTATTCTAATGAATTAATAAGGACAAATGCTTTTCAAAATGATGCAAGAACATGCTTCTATTTTGAAAATTCTGCAAAGTCCACAGAGTGAAAAAGTTTGTGCATATTTTTAACAACCTACATCTTCTAACTTCTTTGAAAAGTGTTCTCAGTTATAGGTATCTATTGATAGCTGAGGCTGTACATATGTAGGAACAGAGTAGTCCAACTCTGTTTTTTTCTGTGAGAGAAGAGAGAAAAATCACCATGAGCAATTTATGCCCCCTTTTACAAAGCTGCCCTAACAGCTGCCAGTGCTGTAATGCTGACACAGCCTATTCAAAGTGAATTGGCTGTGTCGGCATTGCTGCACGGCAGTCGCTAGCATGGCTTTGTAAAAGGGGGCCAGGGTTAATTACTTAATCAGAGTATGAAATAGATCTATTTTCTCAGTTATGTACAAAATAGAGACACAGGCTTAAAGTCTGCCTCCTAGCAAAAACATTTATAACAAAGCAAAAGAGATAAAATATAATCTAAAAGCATAATGGCAGGTCTTCTTAGGAGATTGCAAACGATTCAGAACACTGCCATTCGTTTGGTTTTTCCAGATATAATAGTATTTCTCCCAGTTACCTATGATTACATTGGCTGCCTATTGAAGCTAGAGTATATTTTAGGTTAGCTTATTTTCTGTTTACGTTTTTTGCATGGTTTAGCACCTGATTATTTGTATGGTCATTTTTTGTTTTTTGTTGCTCAGAGAAAAGATACTGTTGGTTATTTATTCCTCTCGGCCAATGGGAAGAAGAGATTACGTTTATTTGAATAAAACCTGGCCTTTCAGGCAACTAGGTTTTGGAATGATATTGCTGATATTTTTCATTCTTCTCATTCATATTTTGTTTTGGGGAAAAGGATGAAAACTTTTGTATTTCAGAAATACGTTTTGCACTCAAATTGTTGATCATATCTAACAGTGTTATTTTTTTCCCAGACAACTGATTCTGTCTCTTGTGATTGCTTATCCTACTTTAAACTGTGAGGTATTAGTGGGATATTAGACCAGTTTATTATTATTATTATTATTATTATTACTATTATTGTTAATTTACAATTCCAGCACCAGAAAAATAAATGTAGTCGAAATTTCTATGGATGCCTTTTCCTTGACCCATTTCTAAATGATAAAATAAGCATTCTGGCTGTAAATCAAAACCATAAAGAAGTTGCAAAGCTGAGTTTAAGAATCTACCAAGTTCTTCCAGGATAACTATATTATTATTATTATTATTATTATTATTATTACTTCTTTTCTAAGAGCAACATTGTCAATGAGAGGAAAGAAGATTACATGATATCGCTTCATACCATCTCAATCTATTCCTTTTATGTCTTCCTGGTGTGCTATTTTGTTAAAGAGTGGTAAAAGATAATCTTTCTTGAAATTTATGTGTCAGTGTTGCGACAAACAAAATAAGTTAATGGTAAGAACAGAAATAATGGCAATAAATCTCCTATGAAATTAACACATAAGTTTTGACTGCAGAAGCAGATTTGCAATTAGAAAGAATTTAGAAATTCACAATAGATGCTTTACCAGAATGCAGATGCCAATTATAAAGTAATTCTTTTTTTTTTTCTGGATAGCTTGTGGGCATTAGCATTTATAAATCTATTTGGGATTTCTTCCAGCTGGTAGACTGTATGTAGATAAGGAAATTAAATCAGACAGCAGATGATGATTCATTCATTTAAGCAGAGGAAATGGTGGAAGTAAGCATCTGGAAATATTCAGTATCACTCAGGGATTTAAGACAATATTATGGTTGCAGACCTACAGGATAAGTGGGAAATCAATAATTAAAAACAAAAAAGAACAACTTTTGTTGAAGGAGGGGAGTACAAGATGGTCTTGGGAGCAGATATTCTTTTGTTTGTTCTAGGATTTAAATTCATAATTCTTTGCCTATTCCTGTAGCTAATGTTTACCATTTTTGTGTGTTTTGTTTACCTTTACCTGTACAGAATAGAAATCGTAACAATAAGATCCTTTTACTAAAATGCACTAAAATTTACAGTTACTGCAGCTTAAAGCCTGATTTTACCGCATGAAAGCTGCAAAGTTTATATGGCACCTTTTGGAGGCATTCCCACGATTTTAATTCAGGCCATAGATTAATGTTCCCATTATTGAACAGTATGTGCTAACCTAGTTAGGAGGTGATAAGAGGTCCCCAGTTAACTCTGTGCCCCAAGCCAAGGCAGAAGGGGAAAGACTGCGGAAAGTGTTAGCAGTGGAGCTGCTGTGCATAGACTTCATATACGGACACGAGTACAGAAAGAACCGACTGACTCGAATGGAGATAAGTGTCCTTTAACTGAGCTCACCTGATGATAGCAGTATCTGTATTTAGTCTGTCAAATAATCTAACATGGAGGACTGCAGAAGTAATGAAATGATTAAACGTATATTATAGAGTAAGCAGTAGGTTTTTCACGGCCAATGATGAAGAGAGGATCAATTGGATCCAATTCAGCTCTATAGATATTAAGTATGTCCCTGAGCTCTTTGAGGCAGTTTTCCTTCTTTAAAACTCTAAAACTGGGGAAATTTTGCAGATAAATTACAAATGTTATCATCTATTAATAGGATTTAGTTGATTCTATACATAATCTAGCGATTTGGTAATCCTACCCGTATATTCATATTTTCATGTGCTAATATTGTCATTAGTACGCAGCCATTAAAAAAATGACTGCACAAACAATTACTGCCATCCATTTCGTAGGTGGTAAAGGCTCATGCGCTATTCCTTTACTAATCCGTTAGCAAGTGGTAATGTAATTGCACTAACTGATTAGCACAGAAATGTCCACTCTCTGTCTCCAGACATACCTACTACTACTACTATTTAACATTTCTAAAGCGCTACCAGGGTTACGCAGCGCTGTACAATCTAACAAAGAAGGACAGTCCCTGCTCAAAGGAGCTTACAATCTAAAGGACCAAAAAGTGCAGTCAATCAAATTGGGGGCAGTCTAGATTTCCTGAATAGAGGTGTAGAGGTTAGGTGCCGAAAGCGACATTGAAGAGGTGGGCTTTGAGCAAGGATTTGAAGATGGGCAAGGAGGGGGCTTGGCGTATGGGCTGAGGGAGTTTATTCCAAGCATAGGGTGAGGTGAGGTAGAAAGGGCGGAGCCTGGAGTTGGCGGTGGTGGAGAAGGGTACTAAGAGGAGGGATTTGTCCTGTGAGCGGAGGTTACGGGTAGGAGTGTAAGGGGAGATGAGGGTAGAGAGGTAATGAGGGACTGCAGATTGAGTGCATTTGTAGGTTAGTAGGAGAAGCTTGAACTGTATGCGGTACCTGATCGGAAGCCAGTGAAGTGACTTGAGGAGAGGGGTGATATGAGCATATCGGTCTAGGTGAAAGATAAGACGGGCAGCAGAGTTCTGAACGGATTGAAGGGGGGATAGATGGTTAAGTGAGAGGCCAGAGAGGAGTAGGTTGCAGTAGTCAAGGCAAGAGGTGATGAGAGAGTGGATGAGAGTTCGGGTGGTGTGCTCGGAGAGGAAGGGGCAAATTTTGCTGATGTTATAGAGAAAGAAGCGACAGGTCTTGGCTGTCTGCTGGATTTGGGCAGAGAAGGAGAGGGAGGAGTCGAAGATGACTCCGAGGTTGCGGGCAGATGAGACGGGGAGGATGAGGGTGTTGTTGACTGAAATAGAGAGTGGAGGGAGAGGAGAAGTGGGTTTGGGTAGAAAGACAATGAGCTCGGTCTTGGACATACCACCTCAAAAAGTGTTTTAACATTTTTTAGTACGCAGTTAACATGCACACATTTGGCTCTTATTGCAGGATGCCTGAGTGAATTCCATGCTGTGCCATTTTAAGCTGTGTTAGATGTGTGTTAGTGCCTATCATAGCTTAGTAAAAGGGCTCCTAAGTTCTTTTCATGTCTTCTATTCAATGCTTTACTAGATTGGTGGTTTGTGTATTGTTTCTTGTCCCTGAGCAGCCACTGGTTCAAACTCTGCTAATACCTCATTTTTACATTACCTTCCCATCCCTATGGATAACTTTCTGGGTCCTGGCTTGTGGGGGGTTATTGTCTGTGGAAGACACAGACATTGGCTGAGGCATAAATATTGTTCATGTGTTCCGAGGTCTTGTCCAGCAGGCGTGGTCAGAGGGTAATGTAGACACGTAGTTTATAAAATGTGTGCAATCATATACATTTAGCATAGGCATTTGCACGCTGACAATCACACACATGTAACACATTGCTTGTGGCTTAAACCGGCCATAGGGTTCTATACTTTCCCCCCCTTTTGTTTAACATTTTCTTAAGCCCTTTGGCTACTGTTATCCAAAATCACTGTATTTCTGTTCACATATATGCTGATGACATTCTGTTGCTATTTAAGGTTAATTCTCTCACTATCGATTTGCAACCCCTGCAACGTTGTTTGCAGGATATTGCTCAGTGGCTCTCGGACCATCGTCTTCTGCTTAATTGCGACAAGACGGTGGCCTGCTGGCTGACCGGTTGTATTTCCTTTCCAACGTATCCCCTTCTTTTGTTTGACACCATGATAGTACCTGTTACTAATTTCTGTTATCTGGGTGTGCTTCTCGACTCCAGCCTCTCTCTTGAACCTCAAATTGCGGCATTATGTAAGTCCCAGTTTTTGCTATTACACCAACTGCATTCAGTCTGTTCTGTTTTCAACCATGACACATTCCACTCTCTACTACTCTCCATTTTCATGTCATGCTTGGATTATTGTAACATTGTTTATCTAGGGATTTCCAATTCAGTACTAAAGAGACTACAGACACCGCAGAATACGGGCATGCGTCTTGTATGTCACCTAAGGAAATTTGACCGTGTTTTATCAGCCTTGAAAGACCATCACTGGTTACTGGTCAATTTCCGTATCCAATTTAAGGTGCTACTCTTAGGGGTCCTTTTACTAAGCTGCTTAAGCATCTACACACGCCCAACGTGTGCCAAAATGGAGTTACTATCCGACTACCACGTGGCTCTTATGGTAATTTAATTTTTGGTGCACATCCGATATGCGCATTTGAAAAAGATTTTTTATTTTCGGGCACACGTAACGGACCTATGCCAAGTAGCATTTGGAGCGCATAGTCATTACCGCCCAGTTACCACGTGAGTCTTTACCACTAGGTCAATGGCTGGCGGTAAGGTCTCATACCCAAAATGGACATGCGGTAATTTTGATTTTGCCGCACGTCCATTTTCGGCAAAAATTTTAAAAAGGCCTTTTTTACAGGCGCGCTAAAAAATGGATCGGTGTGCACCCAAAACCCGTGCCTACACTACTGCAAGCCATTTTTCAGCGTGCCTTTGCAGAAGGACCCCTTAGCTTTTAAAGCCTTTAGATAGGGTACTCTATTCTACCTCTTATCACTAACAATACCTTATTCCTCAACCCATGTTTTGTGGTCTATTAGTGATCACTGAACGGTACTACCAGGACCTTGATTTGCCCAGTTAGAAACTACACGTCACAGTACATTTTTTTTTTATGCTCCACATTTTTGGAATTCTATGCCATGAACTGTTCGTAGTGAATGTAATTGAAAAAAATTTAAAACACTGCTAAAGACTTGGTAATTTCAAAAGGCGTACACTAGCGACTGAGGGTGCTTTGTCGGGTGCGGGCACTTGGAAGACTGTAGATATAACAATGTGTTAAAGGTATATACAGTTCTATGTATGTTTCTTGTGTGTGTGTTTTTTATTTTCTATCAATTATTGTATTTCTTTTCATATGCTGTTTGTTTTTTGTAAAATGCTGTGATCTGTTTGTCAGCTTCAGCAGTGTATCAAGTGAATAAATAAATAAATACATACATTCACTAATTTCAAATGAATTCAAGCATTCAAACACTCCATCTCCATTTTCATATCAGTCTGTATCCGTCTCAAACCCTCCAGATTAGATGGTCATGAACTAACCTGGTAACTCTGAAATTGGTCCACGCATGACCTGCAGTCTCGCAAAGTCATGCAGCTCCTTTCGATCCGTGGTGGCAGTGCACATGAATCTAATTCTGACCCCCACACACTATTTTCACATTAATGGAAGAGCCTCCTGGTGAGATACCCCCAACCTACCCAAAGCTACAAAAATCCCTTAAAATATTTCAAAATTCTAAAAACAAAAATTGAGCACCATTGGGATCATTTTCAAAAAAGAGAAGGGCATCCAAAAAGCGACACAAAAGGCACATGGGCGTCCCTGTGAAAGAAGGTCATCCAAATCTAATAATCAAAACAGGGTCATAAAGATGTCCTTAGTGCGAGGACGCCCATCTATGGTCGTCCCCACAGGGGGCGTGTTAGAGGCGTGTTCTGGGCGGCATTACTAGATGTGTGCCTCCAATGTATAACAGATAATGAAATGGGTTCGCATGGACGGGAACATGGGCACCCTTACTTAGACCTGAAATAAAAGCGACCAGGCTAAGGGGGAAGTCGTCTTTAGACCCATTAGCGATTTTGTGGAGTTGGAGAGTGGCGAGATCGTTGTTGGGAGAGAAAGTTGAGCATTGTTCAGTGCCCTGTTACCTTTTTTTTTTTTAAATTTATGAGAGGTCTTTATTAAGTTACCTTTGTCTGTGTCCCTGGTTTGCTGCTCTATCTGCCCTTCAGTATGCTGGGGCAGATGCCCACTAAGACCAGTTTCTGTGTCTAACTGGTGTCATCACCTGCATAGCAAAAGGGGCGGAAGTGTGTTGGTTAAAATAGCATGGACAGTCATCACGCATGCGGTGCCTTATATGGATGAGTACGTGTTCATACGTGCGGAGTCTTTCTTATATGGATCATTATCAAGTGTGCGAACCTCTTCATATATACAATAAAATATGAATGTTCCTCATATTTGAAATACCTGGGGTTAGGAGTCGAAAGCTGGGGGGGGCGTGTCCAAGATGGCGGCATGCTGAATGCTAGCGTCGGAGCTCTTTGTTAGTCTGTTGAATTTAACGAGTTTTCTTTAAATAAGATGCCCCATACCAAATGCAAGGGGAAAGTAGCGGCCTCGGCTACTAGGACATCTTCCCCGGTGCAGCAGACTATCGAGAGATATACCACGAAGCAACCTACCTTGGATTCTGGAAGGGGCCCTGCTGTCTCCACGGGTGAAGACTCCCTAGGAGACTTGGGGCTTGAGGTAACACTCTCCCCTCCAGATCTTCATCCACCGCCGATTCCCATAGAACGCCTATCCTGGCGTGATCAACGCGACCCGGAAGAGGTCGATGTGGTCTCGATTAGAGGAGCAGGAGCGGCGATTTCCGAGGGAAGCCTGATGTCAGCGGCTGAACACCACACCCCGATACGGGGGGAAAAATCGGCGGTAACCCTGGAGAGCATTTGGATGGCTCTCCAGAGAGTTGAGTTAACGGTGGCCAACTCAGCAAAGGAGATTAAAGATTTAGTGAGTACTGTTGCATTTTTATCCCAGACCTTTGCCACAACTCAGCAAGAAACAAAGGAACAATTGGAAGGTCTTAAGCAAGATGTTAACAATTTGAAAGAAGTCTCCGTATCACTTGTAAAAGATAATACGGCTACACAACGTAGACTAGAATTATTAGAAAACTTTAATCGGAGACTTAATCTGAGACTCTTGAATTTCCCGAAAGAAATGGGCATCAACCCTTTGGATGCATTTAAATTATATTTGCAGGAGGTATTAAACTTTTCCCCGGATTCCATTCCATCTCTGAATAAAATATATTACATTTCCTCAAAAAAACCACCTGTAACAACTTTACAAGCTATTCCAAAGGAAATTCAAGAAGAATCTTTGAACATTACTGATATATTAGAGACAACCTTGAGTGTAAATTCTGAAAGATCAACACTAATTGTGTCTTTTGTTTTTCAACAAGACTTAGACGCAGTGTTACGAATATACTTTAAAAAAATGCAGACACTATTCAGGGGTAAAAGAATTTGGATATACCCAGATATAACTAAACAAACTCAAGAAAGGAGGAAGCTGTTTTTAGTATTAAGAGCAGAAGTTATATCTATAGGGGCTTCCTTCTATCTCAATTACCCCTGCAAATGTGTTGTAAAGTATCTGGGATTAAAATATATTTTCCATCAACCAGAACAATTAAAAGTATTTATCAATATGAAGAAATTGACTAACCGTTAACTTTTTGAAGATAAAGTGTATCAAGATTGGTTTGCATGCTAAGCATGTATTTCCTCTGTTTAATTTCTTATAAACTTTAGTCTTCTTAATTTGGTAGACCTCTCCCCCTTTTGTTGTGGTCTAAAGAAGATTAAACTGTTTCCTTTTTGAATAATTTTGCCTGGTATGGGAAGGAATATTGTTTCTCATATAATAATGTTTTTGTCTGCATTGCCTGTTCAAATGTAACAATTTGTTTAATTTGATTAAAATATAAATAAATAAATTTAAAAAAAAAAATATTTGAAATACCTGGATGTCCTGCAAGTACAGTAAATGTAGTTGCGGAACATCCAGGTAAGGGAAATATAAATAACATTCATAGTGCAAAGTATAGTAAAAAGGACCTATTTCTTGCAAAACTGTCGAGGGATGGTGGTTCTGTAAGATGGACGTCCTTCTACAGATCCGTGAGAAACATGTCCTTTTTTTACTACACTTTGGATGTCCCTGATATGGACATTTCGCCCTGCTATTTTGAAATGTCTAAGGACATCCATACTATTTTTCGATTATACCTACCTGATTTTGGACGACTTTGTGAGGATATCCAAATTCAGACTTGGACGACCTTTCGAAAATGCCCCTCCATGTCATCAAAATATTAGGGTAGAAGGGAGGGTACAAAAAAATGCTACTGCCCGTGTTCCCTTAGAAAATAAAACTGCACCGTCCACCAAAATGAAACTGCTCATCTCTCTCCTCCACACATCTGATTGAACCCTGCCTCCCATCAACCTCCAATCCCCTTGCACCTACTAAACCTAAATTGCTACCTTACCCCCAACCTAACTAACTAAACTTTGAGTGCAAGGATTTTTAACTGCTGAAATCTAGTGTAAATTCTGCTGCACAAGTTAGGTGCACAACCCTGGTATTCTACAAAACTGTGCCTAAATATTTGGAACACCCATGTCCCTCCAATGCCAACGCCCCTTCGGTTTGTACATAAGACACATTGGGTCCACAGCATTATAGTATATTGCATAGGAAGATGCACATGTAAAATCAAATTATTACCAATTAAGTCTCAATTAACTCTAATGCCAAATTATTGGTTATTAGCAACCAATTGACTATTCAGTTTATGATCGCATCTGAGCTCCTCACCCAAATTTAGGCACCCAACCTTGGACAACCTATATAGAACCAGGGGGGAATGTCTGCACTTTCAATCTATGTGTGATTTCTGTCGAATTTGTGTTAATATTTTGCAAAGACATGGAGGGGCATTTTCGATATGACGTCTAAGTCCGACTTTAGACATTTTGCAAAAAACAACCAAATTCTGAATAAGAAAGAAAGAAGTTCATTTTCCAAAAAGAAAAATGTCTATCTTTTGTTTTAGAAAATACTAGAGGGGCATTTTCGAAAAGGACATCCATGTTTTGATATGGGCGTCCTCGCAAAACGTCCCGATCTAGGGGCGGGGAAACCTGTATTTTCGAAACAAGATGGACATCCATCTTTTGTTTCAATAATATGGTCAGGGATGTCCAAATCCTTAAATTTGGTTGTCCCTAGATTTGGTTGTTTCTGATTTTCGGCGATAATCGAAACCAAGGGCATCCATCTCAGAAACGACCAAATGCAAGCCATTTGGTCATGGGAGGAGCCAGCATTTGTAATGCACTGGTCCCCCTCACATGACAGGACACCAACCGGGCACCCTAAGAAGCACCGCAGTGGACTTCATAAATTGCTCCCAGGGACATAGCTTCCTTACCTTGTGTGCTGAGCCCCCCAACCAATCCCGAAGCACACTACTCCCAACTGTACACCACTACCATAGCCCTTACGGATGAAGGGGGGCACCTAGATGTGGGTACAGTGGGTTTCTGGTGGGTTTTAGAGGGCTCGCTGTGTCCTCCACAAATGTAACAGGTAGGGGGGGTATGGGCCTGGGTCTGCCTGCCTGAAGTACACTGTACCCACTAAAACTGCTCCAGGGACCTGCATACTGCTGTGATGGACCTGAGTATGACATCTGAGGCTGGCACAAAATATTTTGAAAGATATTTTTTAAGGGTGGAAGGGGGTTAGTGACCACTGGGGGAGTAAGGGGAGGTCATCCCCGATTCTATCTGGTGGTCATCTGGTCATTTCGGGCACCTTTTTGTGCCTTGGTCATAAGAAAAACATGAACACGAGGACGTCCAAGTGTTAGGCACACCTGAGTCTCGCCTTCGCTACACCTTCGATACGTCCCCTTGAACTTTGGCCATCCTTGCGACGGAAAGCAGTTGAGGATGTCCAAAATCGGCTTTCAATTATACCAATTTGGATGACCCTGTGAGAAGGACGCCCATCTTCTGATTTATGTTGAAAGATGGGCGTCCTTCTCTTTCGAAAATGAGCCCAACTGTTTCTAACAAGGTTTTGTGCTTTGGATGTTTTGTTTTTTGGTTCATTTTCAAAACAAAAACATCCAAGTGAAAAACATAGAAAATCAAGCCATTGGGATGTAGGAGGGGCCATCATTTTTAGTAGACTGGTCTCCCAGACATCCCAGGAGATAAATGGGGCACACTAGGGGGCACTGCATTGGACTTCAAAAGCATGTTCCCAGGTACACATCTCACTATTGCTCCATTATCTTGTCTGTTGAGCCCCCTAACGCCCCCCCCCCAGAACCCACTGCCCACAGCTGTACACAATAGCCCTTATGGGTGAAGGGGTGAAGGCGGCACCTATATGTTGGTACAGTGGGTTTCTGGTGAGTTTTGGAGGGCTCACAGTTTTCACCACAAATGTGACAGGTAGAGGGAGATAGGGACCAGAGTCCCGCACGCCATGGTGTACTGCTTTGCACTCACCACTACACTACTCCAGGGACCTGCAAGCTGCTCTAATAGATCTGGTTCTAACATCTGAAGCTGTTATACAGGTTGCTAAATCATATGTATGTATTCACATTTGTGGGGGGTGGTAGGGGGGTTAGTGATCACTGGGGAGAATTTTGGGGTCACCCCTGATCCCCTCCAGTGGTCATCTGGTCATTTAGAGCACCCTTTTGTGCCTTATTTGTTATAAAAACAGGTCTAGCTCAAAACATCTTAGTTTTAGTCCTGGATGATTTTGTTTTGTTCCATTATGGCTGAAAAATGGCCACGTGTTAGAAACGCCCAGATCCCGCCTTTAACATGCCCCTGACATGCCCCCTTGTGATTTGAATGCACTTCTGACAGACTTCATAGAAAAACTTCTAAAACTTGGGTTTGATAATATCAATTTGGATGCTTTTGTAGAAAAATGTCAAAATGCAGATTTATGCCACTTTTTGGATGTTTTTCTCTTTTGAAAATGAGACTTCCCCTTTCAAATTGATCCAAAGTCTTGGACAAAAACAACAAAAGCAAACAAATCAAAACAAAAACAGGTGTTTACCCTGGATTAAAATGTATTAGCTGAACTTTCATTACTTGAGTCCAGCAGAAGAGAATTCAACATGGGGGGCAGCCTTTCAGGTAACCAATGCAGCCCAATAAGTTACCTCCAGTCTAATTGGCTGGAGGAAGAATGATCAGAAGACTATTCTGAGATATACACTGGATCCACAGTGAAGTATATAGCAAAAGGAAATCAACAAAACAGGTAGGGGTGCTGGTAAATAGAACATGATAAATTAGGATCAGGATTGAATAACAGATCCTTAAGTTGACAGGAAGTCAATAACAAAGAGCTGAAAGTAGTGTGACATGATCTGATCTACATGCATTGTGAAGGAGCTTTACAGTGTTCCACATATTGTCATCCTTTGAAAGCAGAACCTTTCACACTTCTATAGAATGAGTTGCAGTGGTCAATTCTACTGAGAAAAGCCATTTTCCAGCCTCCATATAATGAGTCACTGGGGAGACGTACTGTAGAAACATAATTACATTTCTAAGAATAGCAATTGGAGAATGATTTAACCTTTTCAGTGATGAAAGGAAAAGATCTGCAAGGGAACTGTAGCCTATGGGTCTCCACAAGGGATTTTCACTGCAATGCCTACAGCAGTGGGAGGATTATTCAAACCCTGGATAATTGAACATAAAGGATCCTGGTGTGGTGGATAAACAAAGACCAATTCTGAAAGAGCCGGATGCTCAAAGACGAAAAAGTAAATTGTTGTGCCAAAAACATGGGCCCAGTGGGTAAGTCTGTCTTACCAAGTCCATAGCCAGATTTTCAGTGGCATTATCCAGAAAACGGCAATGAATATTTGGTCAGACTGCTTAGGCACTATCCTGGTAGAGTCAGAAAGGTCTGGGAGAAGAGCATGTATAGGACCAGAAGTTACCCAGATAGCAGCGATATTAAGTCCGCAAGCTGGGTAACTGCCAGGATAAATTTGTTTGAACAATGGTAATATGTATGAAAATTAAAAAGAAAAAAATAATTGCAGCTAGACTGATATCATGGGCATTTATGCCTACTCAGAAGCAGGCATAAATGTTTGCACATGAAATATTCATGCATATGTTTATTTTGTATGCCTGACTTCACCCTAGTTCTGCTCCTGAACATATCTATACACAGGTTGCATAAAAGTACATGTCTTTTTGTCATTAGGTGGTTTTGATGAGCTTTGAACTAGATTGATAAAGATATTTTAGTTAATTTTCTTTGTCCCCTACTTTTTTTAATCAGAAGGAATCCTCATTGTGGCTAAATATGGTTTTGGTAAAAGCCTCCATAAGGTTTTGTTCCAATTGCTATTTTTTGACATTTCATACAGAGAGTATAATATAAAGGGTTCTAGATTCCTGTAAGGCAATTTTTGTATGCATATTTGGTGGATGCCCACATTTAAGTGGGCACAGTTTTGGTTCTTTTCAATTCTCCTACTTTGTGGTTGTTGTTGTTGTTGTTTTTATTTTATTGTTTACTGACTTGGTTGCACATTTGGTATGCTCATTCATGTAGGTAATGAGAAGTTAAAGGTTCAGGGTGAAAAGATTTGCATATCTGCCCCGATGAAGGCAATAGTTGGGCTATTGATGAAACTAAAGAAATGGACTTTATAAAGTCTGCCACCCTACTTTGAACTTGCTTTTATTATGGTGTATGAATAAAAGTTTTGAAGAATACTTACTAATTTTGTTTAGGTCAGTACATCCATTCTTTGCAATCTGATTCTCAAGTACTTTAAAAATAGCTATCTGATTTTTCACAGAACTTCCCCTCTGCTTCTTTGGGGGCACTTCCTCCCTGTTTCTTTGAGGGATGCTGCTGCTGTTGGACTAAGGACAGACAATGAAAGTTCAGGGACATCCCTTATGTTCTTCTGTACCTGCTGTACTTGGGATGTTCTTGGGCCTAGTAGTATCGCTTCCGACCACCTCACTGCTTTGGACACTAAAAACTAGTTTTTCCATAGCCCATCTCCTCTTTTACTTTCCACCAGTGCTTCTTTTGTCCTTCAATCTCAGAAGGATCAATTAGTAATTTTACCCCTCTGTTTCAATCACCATTTTTATGCCTTACTTTTTAAGCAATGTGATTCAATCAGAGATGGTTATTTTGCCTACCTCTGCTCTACTGGGGGTCTTTTTACTAAGGTGCATTGAAAAATGGCCTGCAGTAGTGTAGATGCATGGTTTGGGCGTGTACAGAATTATTTTTTAGCAAGCCTACAAAAAAAAATGCCTTTTTAAAATTTTTGCCCAAAATGGATGTATAGCAAAATGAAAGTTGCAGCGTGTCCATTTTGGATCTGAGACCTTACTGCAAGCCATTGACCTAGCAGTAAGGTCTCGCACGGTAACCAGGAGGTAATGATTTACGTGCATCAAATTCCACTTGACGCGCTTAGCTGCCATGCATCAGAAAATAAAAACATTTTTCAGATGCGCGTAGCGGACGTGCGCCAAAATTGAAATTACCACAAGGGCCACAAGGTAACCGGGCGGTTACTTCAATTTGGCGCATGGGCATGCGTAGGCTCCTACGCAGCTTAGTGAAAGGGCCCCTTGGTTTCTTTTCTTTCCAATTATACAGTCTCACTATCTCAACCTACAGAGCCTGAGAGATTTTGAAAACTGATTTTTCTCTGAGATAGAGACAGAAACAGCGTTGCCCGTCTCTCTTTCTGAGCCTTGTCTGTGCTTTTTGGATGGTTTATCTATATTTTTACATATTTTTGACTTCAGCAAATTTATTTTTTTGAAGCCACAATCTTTCTGCCACCTTCTCTTTCTGAAAGCAGAAGAGATATTGGTGCTGGATTGCTAAACTGATAACATCATCAGTCATGTGAATCAAAAGAAATGAGGCAAGGATAAGCTTGGTTAACTGCTTGAGCAAAGTTTCAACATGGTTGATGAAATGATTCCTGCTTCTTCCTTCCCAGCCTTCCAAAGCGGCATCGCTATTTTTAACCCTTTTGATCACAATACTATCAAAAACATATAGGCAACAATGAAGATTTGGTTCATTCCAATTCGCCATTAATTTTAAAAGGAATGTATATCCCTATTAGGTTGCAAACCCTCTTGGGACAGGGAAATACCTACAGTATAGCACCTGAATATAACATTTCTTGAGCTACAAATGAAAAATAAAAATCATGACTGAAATCCAGATTGATTTATTTTACTTACTTATTAGCATGAGTTTGTTATGTCGATAAGAGATTCTCTGCTTTTTCCATTGCTGGGGTTCAGCCCTCCCTGGACAGTTTTGCTTCTGCAGCAATGCGGTTCAGTTCAAGAAATTGCTAACAATGCAGTTATTTTTTTAAACTTTTATATAGGAGCAATCTTGCTGATTTTGTTAAGAGCAGTACTTGTAGTTTATAGATAACTTGTGATATGTGGTATGTTGTTATTGTTTTATGTTTTGTTTCTTTTATTATGTATGTTTGATTTGTTATAGGCGATATATAATTTTTTAAAAATAAATACATAAATACAAATTATTTGTTGGAAGCATATATATTTTTCTGATATAAAAATACTCAGTGGATTACAATGTACATATTAATAACATAAATTCAACTTGTACCTCCAAAGAAGAAAGAAGCACTTCTGCTTTAGTACTTACATACATTATAGAACATGTTTTTTCAATTCCAGTGTTCCACTTAATGTCCTCATTTGCATTAATTTACAGTCATACTTGCATGTGTGTTCTAAAAGATTCTGCTTTGTTAAGTTTCAAGCTGCCACTTTAAAGTTAACGTGAATGCTAATAGCAGTGTTACTGGTCTGCATTTCATATAATGCACATGTTAATGGTCCCTTTATGCACCTGTTAAACCTAATGACCTTTTGCTAACTTTAATCTCTTAGCAGGTTGAGTAGACAAAATGCATAAAAGATTATGCTGCAAAACTGTGCACAGATCTCTGTTTCTATTTATATGTTCTTTGCTAAGGTTCTTCTTGCTTATTAACTTACAACGCCACGGGCCCTTTTTACTAAGCTGCGGTGTAGGTGTGCCAAATGTTTAGTGCACGCTAATGCTAGAGACACCCAAGGGCCCTTCTACAAAGCAGCGGGAAGCCCAATGCGGACTTATTGCTCACTAAAAAGGAAGTACCACCGGGCTACCGCAGCAGCTTGGTGGTAGCTCTCACCACCAACACGCCATCATATCCGACGCACTACAAAAATATTTTTGTAGCGCAGGTGTGTACCCAGCAGTAATTGGCACTGCCCGATTACCGCCAGGTTAGTGCAGGAGATCTTACCGCCACCTCAATGGGTGGTAGTAAGGGCTCCCTCCCAAAATGGCCACGCCTTAGTGAGATGTTGTACAGTTTCTGTATCTAAATAGAAGGTTATACTATATAATGCTCTATAGATGAAAGGTTCTACATGTTGTTAGAGCAGCTGTTATGGCCCTGCTAATGAAAAAATAGTGTCACCAATGGCATAGATTTTGGCCACTTCAATATTTTCGACAGATCAGAGACTCTTTGTACATCTTTTTGAACACCAGTGGCCCAGGTA
The DNA here is from genome assembly GCF_901765095.1 of Microcaecilia unicolor. Lineage (NCBI taxonomy): Eukaryota > Metazoa > Chordata > Amphibia > Gymnophiona > Siphonopidae > Microcaecilia > Microcaecilia unicolor. Next base: position 289,789,642 of record NC_044031.1, on the reverse strand, counting down.
ATCGAATATCATGTTTCCTATCACAGCAACACACTGTTAAGATATAGTTCGGGACATTGTCGCTTAATGGAGGTTTTTATGCCCATTGTGTAGCTCATGAAGGTTTGTGAGAACACTGAAGTTCCAGACTGAGCTCTGAGGTTTTTCCTCCTTTTTCCACAAACATCCTTTTCTCATCATTGAAAATTTCTTTAACAATGCATGATTGCTTCATTTGTGTCTTGATTTCTATTTACCATTTTGATGTGTTCTTCTCATCCACACCCTCGAGGCATTAAGCGGACTTCAGCGTCTGGGTAACCTCATCTCCATAGAAAAGTATTTTTGCATTATATGTTTGTGACTAGAAAATTGATGCTGCAAGTGCAAAGTTATTTTTTTAATCTATGCTATTATTAGTTAACCCGGAACAGACAGGGGGGGCACCAGTTATCTGGGGCTTTTGGGGGGGGGGGGGGGTTGCCTTCTTTCTCATGAATGCCAATAATAAAAGGTCCCCTTCTTTAAGCAAGTGTCCAGCTCTGGGCCACAGCACAAGCTGTTGCTCATGTTTTGATTTTAGGTTTTCTCTTTTGCTGTTTGCATGTGCCTGCCAGTCATTTTAATATAGGGTCTCCTGCCTTTCTCGTTTTCTCTAGTATCGATACATAATTTTGTTTGCCCTCATTAGATCTTGTACACTAGCAGTACTTAAAGATTATTTACAAACCTAGGACATTTTGAGAAATAAATGTGCTCCTTATGGGTGTAATATTTGCTATGGCCCTGTTCAATCCCAAATATAAGACATTTATGGGATGTTTTCTTCAACCCAGTCAAAATGTGCTGAATGGGGACATACTGCCAATCATGCACACAATTCAAAACTGTATACAACCCAAAACTGTTTTTACCAGTATGTTCACAAAAATATTCAGGTTTCTTTCCAAAAATATATATTTTTATTATTTTAAACCTTTTTTTCTAATCTAACTTAAATTTTTAACTTTTGTTTTTTAAAAAGAAAAGGAAAAATGTAAAAAAATGCAACTATATACAGAAGTGGGGATGGAAGGGGGATGAGTGGGTGAGTGGTTGGGGGGGGGGGGTCTGAATTTCAGGATGTGAAAAGCGATACATTCCAACAATGTCCTGTTCTGTTGGAGCATATCGTTCATCAAGTCCAGCTGCTGTGACAGCCCCCAAAACTCCTCTAAGATACTGTGCAGTTTGGCCTCATGCTGCCCCTGGACTACAATTCTGTCCTCTGTGCCTTGTTGCAGTTCAGGGGCAGATGAGGCCGCCACTGCTCAGCATCCTCTGGGTTGGTTTGTGGGACTGTTGATAGGGGGGGAACAGGAGGAGATGGTTGATGGCGTAGAAGAGGTGGGGTGGTGGATGAAGAAACTGGAGGGTCCCAGAATAAAATAGAGGGGTGAAGGAAGGGTAGATGTGGGGTGGGGGATTGAGAGTAGGATGAGGAGTGGGGATGCTTGGGGGGTGTCCATTGGTATCAGAGAGCAGGGATGGAAAGTGGAAGGGCCCAGCAGATAACAGAAGGGTGGGAGAAAGGTGGATGTGGGGTGGGGTAGGGTAGTAAGAGTGGGAGCAGGATGGTGAGGGGCGATGGCAGTGTAGAAGTGGGGGGAGGGAGTAGGAACGGGATGAGGGGAGGGTGATTGTAGGGTAAATGGGGGGAGGGAGCAGGAGCAGAAAGATGAGAGGTGAGGGAAAGGTGGGGCAGGGAAGGGGCATGTGATGATGGGTAGAAAGATAGTGTTGAGCTGGCAGGGACCCAGCTAAAGAGGGTGGGGGCCTCACTTCAGCCTCATCCTCATAATCTTCCTCCTCCTCTAGCTATAAACCTGAAAAGATTCAACAAAAGAGACATTAGCAACTTGTGACCTGCCCTCCCACAAATGATAGACTCACCCTCCACTCCCTCCCCCTCACACAGTAATATTCACGAGGAAGGGAGATGATGGGCACCATGATGAGGGCTCTCACCCTCTCCAACAGGGATTTGGGTGGTGGTGGGGATGATACTTCTTCTTCCTCCTCCTCCCAAGATGTATCTGAAAGACACAAAACATCACTATTAGCATCAGTAGAATGGAATGCAAAAGCATAACCTGTATTGTGACCCACTTCCCTCTCTTTCCCATGCACAGATATTGACATGTCATTCACAATAGTCACCATATATATCACGTGAGCCTGCACAGCCCTTGGCCTCACAATCTGGGGAGAAAGTGGAGGTGGAATATGAGGAGGAGGAAGATGATGATGAGGAGGAAGTGAATGTGTGTGAGACCAATGCTGTGAAGGAAAGAAGACAATAGCCTGTTATTGAAACAGCTTGCAAATGCAATGATAGCTGGCTGCCTAATTCTACAATTTATTTATTTAGATTTTGCTCACACCTTTTTCAGTAGTAGTTTAAGGTGAGTTACATTCAGGTACACTGGATATTTCTCTGTCCCAGGAGAGTTCACAATCTAAGTTTGTACCTGAGGCAATGAAGGGTTAAGTGAGTTGCCCAAGATCACAAGGAGTAGCAGCGGGATTTGAACCGGCCACCAATTGTAACCCCCCCCCCCCCCATTGCTCCTACTGGGCCACACAGTACTCACAAACATTTTTCCGCTGGTGATAAGGGAACAGCTGGGGTGGGTGCAAGGCCCTTCTCCACAGAGGAACTTTCCTCTTGAAAAGAAAACAAAGAAAAAATATTCAGCACACATTAGTAATACAACAGTCAACCCAACAGAGCTATAAGTTTATATAATGTCAAATCGATCACATAACCACCCCCCCCCCCCCCCGAAAGGGGTGAACATCCACTCATGACAACCAGTGCAACATAATACCTACTGGTGCTGTTCTCAAGGGTTGCACACACCGCCTCCAGCCACTCCCTTTCATGCCTTCTCAGGTGCTGTGTACGCTTCTTCAGATCCTCGATCTGGGGAATACCAGAAGATTTATGGTTCATATTTTGGACACGCAAATTGGGCCTTGATTTTTTGGTGCAGAAGCCAAAAAAAACCCAGAACAATAAATGGGTCAAAGGTCTCCCACAGCCCTCCCCCACCTTAAAGCAACCAGAGCTAGAGTACATGCATGGTTGGGGGGGGGGGGAGCAGGACTCCCCTCCCCTTCTTCCATTCATTGATCTGTTTTTTGGGGGCATAAGCCAAAATAAACAGAACAATGAATGGTGCAAGAGTTCCCTGCAGCCCTCTCCCACCTTAAAAGAACCAGAACAACAGTGCATGCATGGCTGGGGTGGGAGAGAAGGGAAGACCTGCACCCCAACATGACCCCCTCCCCTTATTCCAATCATTTATTTTTGTGTGTGTGTGTGTGTGTGTGTGTGTGTGTGTGTCATATTGTCTTTATTGAAACTTGCAACAAGACAAACCAAGCATACAAACAAGCGATAAAACAAGCAATAAAACCCGCTAACTAATACATAAATAAAACCTTACTGGCCAATACCCCCGCCCCTCAACAAACCCTCCCACTCAGGGAGGCTGAAACGAAAAACCCCTCCAATGCCTTGCCCACTGTAGTCCAGAACAATGCTCCTTCTCCCTCACTGCCAGCTGCTGGACAAAATGTACCACATCCCCTGCCACCTCCTGTACAGACAGCCACTTCCGATATAATGAAGCTTGGCAGCGTGCCTGCCACAGGAAGTAACAAAGGGCTGCAGCGATGATATACAGTGTCTCCCTACACCACCCCTTTCCTTTTGGAAACCCTCCATAGGCCCATTCTGCATAAGATAGCTGGTGGAAGAAAGGAATCCCTAATTGGCGGGCTACTGCCTGACAGACTTGTTGATTGAACGGGCACTTGAGGAGGAAGTGGTCCATTGTTTCATCCTCCGTCACGCACTCCCCCCTCGGGCACTTACGATCATTGCTGTTTCTATTTTTCATGTTAGCTCGAACATAAAGCCGGCTGTGGAAAGTCAGCCAGGCCATGTCCGCAATCTTCCGGGGGAGGCGTGATGAATTGAGGAAAGCCAGACCTTCCTCCTGTAGTGGACCTGGGCAGTCCCTCAAGGCTAGACGTGTTGAAAAGTGTGTCTGAATAATGCGGTGTTGTAGCTGCCTCCTGTCCTCCTTCTGGATTTCCTGTACTGTGATACCCCATCTCTTCACCAATCTCAACAGAGGTGAGATGTACTGTGGCAAGTATCCCGCCTTCCCTCGCAGGGGCATTGCCTGACCTCCCCTCACCCAATCCCTCAAGTACCGCTGAAGCCAGGAGGCCATGCAGTCTGCCCAAGCCGGCCTCCCTTCCCGCAAGACCCCTCCCAGATTTTGTTGGAAAAAGAAACAACTAAAATGTACCACAGGGTTGACCATTCCCAACCCCCCCTCCCTTTTGGGCAAATAGGTCACCTCCCTCCGGATAATATTCATCCTGTTCCCCCATAGCTGTTGGAAAAACAAGCTGTATACTCTGGCATGTAACGATATAGGCAGTAAACAGACCTTGGATATGAACAGGAGAAGGGGTATCAGATAGGTCTTAATGACATGCAGTTTTTCCACAAACCGCAACTTATATGATTTCCACTGGGCCACCCTTTCCTCGACTCTCCCCAGCCCCTTCTCCCAGTTGATCGTATCATAGTCCTGTCTGCCTACCCAGAGACCCAGGATCCGTACTTCATCCCTTGCTACTGGGTACTGACTGGGAAGTTTGAAAGCTGGTCTGCCCTGTCCTACCCAAATTGCGGAGCTCTTATCCTGGTTTATCTGGGCCCCCGCAGCCTGTGTGTATTCTGCCATCCAGGTCTGAACTCGCTCGGCTTCCTCCTTGCTACTGATTACTACTGTGACATCATCTGCGTAGGCGACACATCGCCATGTGTGTGAACCCAAAGAGATGCCCTCTAGTTGACCGCTAAACCCTCCACTCAACCTTCTGAGGAAAGGATCTAAGGAAAGGACGTACAGCAAGGGGCTGAGGGGACACCCCTGCCGTACCCCTGACCTCACTGCAAAGCTCTTGCCCACCCAACCATTTATTAGAGTGCTACTCCTTGCATTGCGATACAAAGTCTGGATCCACCCTATAAACTGGTCGGGTATCCCATAGCACCGAAGCACTAGCCATAGGTACTCCTGGGACACCCTGTCAAAAGCCTTAGACTGATCAAGGGTCAGCAAATACTTTCCCTTTGTCCCACCTTGACTCCTTTCCACTATTTCACGGATGGTACAAACTGCTTCCACTGCCCCTTTCCCCTTCACCGAGCAAAACTGTGCTGAGGACAAGAGACCACCCACTGCCCCAGCCAGGCGGTTGTAAATAATCCTGGCCATTATTTTCCTATCTACATTCAGAAGACTTATGGGTCTCCAGTTCTCGATAAGTTCCAGATTTCCCTTCTTTGCGAGGAGAACCAAAATAGAACACTGCTGTGAAGGGGCCAAACGCCCGTTCTGCAAACAATTATTAAAAATTGCAGCTAACACTGGAATCAGGACCACACGGAATTTTTTGTAGAACTCTGGGGTCAGCCCATTGGGACCCGGAGTTGTACATGCTGATAGCGTATCAATAGCATCATCTACCTCTCCTGTGGTAATGGGCCTAAGCAGTTGTTCCATCTCCCCCTCCGAAACCTTTTCCAAGCCTGGGGCACTCTGCACGTATGATAGCATGAAGTTAGAAACCAAGCTCTCTTTCCCCCACAATTGGGTGTAAAACCGAATGACCCTGGCCTCGATTGAACGTTGGTTCGTCAATCGCTGCCCTGCTTCATCTCTCATAGCATAAATGACCTTGTGTCCTACTGCTACTTTGCAATTCTGGAAAGGATCCGGGGAATACCGATGCCCATATTCCCTTTCCAGAAGCAAAGCAGCGTATCGATCATATTGCAACAGCCTCAACTGGGCCTGCAAAGCTTCTATCTCTCCCTTCTCTAGATGGTTGGAGACCGCGTGGTCCAATTGCTTACGAAGACGACAGCACTGTGCCTGTAACCCCAGACTCTGCTTCCTGGCTAGGGACCGGAAAAGGGCCTTGACTCGCCCCTTTACCATGTCCCACCAGGCTCCCTTATCATCCATCACCTCCCATAGTGTTTCTTGGTCTGCTAAAAAACCCTCAAATATTTGTCTGTTTTCCTCTACTTCTAATAACTTTGCACTCAGTTTCCAAAATCCTGGGCCTTTCTGCGCCCCTTCGCATATTGTTAAGACTGTGGAAACTAAGGCATGATCTGAATATTCCGTCCATCTATTCGGCTGCCCCTGAAACTTAGCCAACCCGCCTACAAAGAGCCAGTCAATACGGCTCTCCGTGTCTCCCCTTCTAAAAGTGAACCCCTTCCCTCCCGCCACCTCCAGTCTTGCCTGTTTTACAATTGCTGCCAGCTGGAGGCTGTCATAACCCACCTGACGCCTGGACCCCTTTCTATCTGCTTGCTGTAAGACCATATTAAAGTCTCCTCCAAATACCACCAATTTGCTTGTATATAAATACGGTTTCACCCGGAGCAACAGCTGCTTGCGTTCCCAACTAATCTGGGGCCCATAAAAGTTAATGATTCGCACTGCTACCCCTCTAATGAAAACGTCTAAGACAACACACCTCCCTATCTCCACCTCTATTTCCCTCGTAATCTCCACTTCTCGGGTGGCAAAAAGAATAGCCACCCCTGCGCATCTTTCTTTGGCCAGAGACCAGAATGAGGGCCCCCCTTTCCAATCTCTCTTGGCCCGGTGCAGGAGCTGCAAAGAATCCAAATGAGTCTCCTGCAACAGGATGCAGTCTACCTTGCACTGGGTCAAATCGCTAAAGGCGACAAATCTAGTTCTCTCTGCCTTTATGCTGGCTACATTCAGAGTTGCAAAGATTAAGGACAAGGCAGCCATGGTTTATTTCTTAAATTTCTTACCCCTCCTCATCTCTTCACCGCAATCCCTCTTCACAGATATTCCTGCCCCCATCATTTCTTCAGGATCCTCTATAATTTCTTCTAATTCCAAATCCTCCCACTCTGAGTCATCTTCCCCGGCTTTCTTTCTACCCTTTTTTTTTCTTGGTTTCCTCTGGACCAGCCCTTTCCCCTTTCATCCCTTCCTTACCCTCCTCTATTTCCTGCATATGGCCCTTCGTTAAACTAGTAGGATGTGATGGTAGACTTGGGGGTAACACTGCTGGCTCCTCTCTGTTAAGTCTTTCAGATGATTCATTCCTCGCTCCCCTCCCCTCCCTCCTCTTCTCCTCCAAAACCTCCCTTTGGGGTGGATTCATCTCAAGATCACCCTCTCCTTCACCTGAAACCTGAAACACTGCATATCGATTACTCTGGCTCTTCTCCAGAATATCTGTTCTCCCCGCTCGGGCTAGCCCCCTCCCCTCCTTCCTCTGACCCCCCTTCCCTCCATGTTTCCCTACCAGGGTCCATGCTTCCCCTTGTTTTAATTCCCCCCCTCTTGGACCTCTTTCTGACTCCAGATCACACGGGGGGGCTAAAGATACCTATGTCACATAACAGGTTCTGTATGATTTCTCCAACCTCCATTGCCACCCAATCACAAGGAGGTCTGCTCTGGGTTTGCATTAGGGGCTGTAATCGAATTCTGATTCCCATAACTACTGCTTTCTGTGTTCCTGGATCTAGGTATACTCTGGGCCATTTATGTTCCCAGATAATGCCTAATAAAAATCTGTCTAAGTTTCTCCAGAGACTGAGTGTATATGATGTGCCTTGTAAGCTAAATGTAAGGTAAAGAGAAGATAGAATAAAGACAGAGATAGGTTTAAATAGATAGATACATTTTATTTCTTACCCAAAGACAAGTCTTCAAGTTGGTACAAATACAGACATCAGACTTTAATCAGGTACATTCAGCAGACAGATTCTGGGTACAACCGGACAGAGCCCTGCCGTCTGACAGAAGCGTTGGGGAGGATTCCAAAGCTATGGCAAATTGTCCCCTCTTTTATACACAAACCTCTCCATAGAAGTCAATGGTGAGATACCTAGCTCTCAATTTCTGAGATGATACTTTCCCACGCAGTCTTATCAGCATGTTTTGGGAAGCGTTGAGATAACAGTTCCACATCTCTCTGTGTCGCAATACTTTTCACACCATCTTAAGAACTCTGTATAACCTCTGTAGCCTTCTATACAAAACTAATAGACTCCATTTTGTTCATCTGATTTAAAGTGACAGTTGTACCAGTTTGTGTTAGGACTCATTGTTCAGACCTGCTTTTTACAGATTCTGAAATATTAAATCATGTACCTGTTATTTGGCCTAGTCAGTACTTCTTCAGTTATTTTAGCTGTTAAAGGTATGTAAATTGACCCATCACTATTCCAGTGGATGGATCCCAAGCGGGGACGCATATTAACTTACAGGAAAAGCAAGTCCTTGCGCAGCCAGTCATAGATTTTTAAACCTAGCTGGTATTTTTACAGCCTGAGTCCTAAAATCTGGCCTTCCCACCCTTCCGGTGGATCCAGTGAGGGTCTCTTGCTGTACTATAATTATACATTCCCCACTTGTCACCCCCTCTGAGGAGGGGTGACACAAAGCTCGTCATCATCCATTCCAGAAGGTGGCAAGCTATCAAACGAGAGGGGGAGTTTTGCTCTTATGGGTTGCTAGCAGATATTATGCCAGACAGAAAACTTCAATCTTAGGTGGTATATTTTTGGGCATATGGAATTCCCTTTATATTACTCAACCCCTTGGGCTTTATCCTGATGTCATTTCTCTTGAGACTTAGTCAAACCTGTAGTGAGAAATGTTTTTATGAATGGGACTAATCCACGAGTTCATTTACAAAATCCCATGCAGTATAGGTATACGGGTAATAGCAATTTCAGGTGGATCATACTAATAAATACTTTCAGGTTTTGCTATGACTTCTATTGTATCTGTTGCATAGTACATGGGGAGATAATCTAATGTATCTTTCTCAGTGGTCTTGAGAAGGAATAGTGGTTTTGATTAAGCATTGTTATGGTGGCTCAACAAATATATGGTTAGTATTCAGATTGCAGGCTGTTTAAGGTTGTAGATATTCAGAATCCTCAAACAGGTCGGGATTCTTGGACCTTACTAGTACTTATCATTGGCATTCAATCATGAGCACTAATAAGTGGATAGCAAGTATGAGGTTGCCTCATACAGCAAAGAGGGTCAATCCCAGCACCAAAGGTCATGCATGGATCTTGACATATGCATAATGACCTGGAAGTATGGGAAGCAATTTATATATCCATTACCCCACTTGGAGCTTAGTCAAGCCTACAGAAAGACATGCAACGTAAGTAAGCCTACACCAGAGTTAAACAATTGCATAACTCTTGTATCTGAGCAATATCAACTTCAATTTGAGTTACATACAGAAATAACGGGGAAACTCTTAGAAAAACAATTAGAACAATAAAGGAAATAATAGGAAAATAAAAATAAAACCTTTTCAATATCTAGACATGATTACTGCTAAACTGAAAATAAAATAAAATATGAATCTATAATGTCCATAAACAGCAACAGTAATTCTCAAATTAAGTATCAGTTCCAAATTCTCTTTCATCGATCATGGTTGAGGCGGTGGAAGCGCTGAAGAATCTGGACGGAGATCTGGAAGATCTAACAGGACTGGGTTTTCAGGCTGGCCCCCCTTCTCCCCACCTCCTTCTTCCATCCTTTCACAAATACCCCTTCTTTGAATGTGATCCAAACCTGATGCCCTTTTCTCCCCCTTTCCCTTTCCCTTAGTGCCTGCCTCTGTATGAATACCGGTATTTGATTTATCCATTAATCCCTTTAATGCTTCCCACTTCTGTCCTTGTATCCTTGTAGTTTCTGCTTGTGCCCCTTCCTCCCCCCTCCTCTCTCCCTCTACCTGATTGTGCGATGCTTGTGGGCACTTGCTAAAAGGGTGCCCCAAGCCTCCACACAGGTTACAGCGTATGGTAGTGCAGTCGCTGGTGTCATGATCTGCACTACCACATCGCGAGCACTTTAACACTGTACACGACATGCTTAAGTGACGGAAAGATCCGCACCTGTAGCACTGTCTGGGTTGTCCTGCATAAAAGCATTGAATTCGATCCCTTCCAATGTATGCGGCTGAAGGTATATGTTGGGTGACATAGCCTGCCTGTTTTAATTTTACAAGGGCACTCCACCCCCCCCGCCCACACACGACTCTGGTCTGGTATTTTGCTTAATGGGGTCCTAATTTCGGCATACCGTCCCAACCAGTATGACAGGTCTGCAGCCATAAGAGACTCATTACGTACCAAAATGGTAATCTGGACTGCGTCCTGTCTACTGATGGGGACAGCCTTAAAATCCACCCATCTACCCTGATGCTGCACCTCTGTGTACTTTTCCCAAAACAGGTCCAAACCTCGCCCTGTGAAGAAACTAATATCATATTCAGGGATTCCCACAGGGTGTATGCATGCATACAAATCTTCAGGGATAAAGCCAAGGGAGAATACCATTCTTAAAACAACCTCTCTAGGTGGTGCTACCCCTGTGCCCACCCAACGCAGCTGGACAACATTTCGACGTTTTGGGGTAACACCGCTCCCGGGACCCCGCAACGGACCAGAAAATGGATTTCCCCTTGTCTCCATGTCTGACTCCTGCCTCCCCTCCTCCTTCCCTGTCTCTGCCCCTCCTCCCCGTACTACTGCTGCAAAGGATAAAGGGGCTGATACCAGTATGCTCCCCCCTTCCCCACTCCCTTCCTGCCTTCCTCCCCTCCCCCTCTCTTCCCCTCCCTCCTCTCCCATGTCCACTAACCCCACTATGTTCAGTTCACTTGTGCTGTTTCTGTCTCTTCCCCCTCTGCAATATTCTACTTCCAGTCCTTTGCCAGTTGCTGCTGTTCCCAACCAGCACTCGTTCCCTTGCTCTGCAACTGTCCCACTCAGACCAGGTCTGGGATCTGTCTCCTCTTGTAGCTGACACTCTCCTCCATGCACTTTCTCTGTTTCTGACACTGTCATACTCAGTCTGAGTCTTGGCTCCGCCTCCTGGTGCAGCTGACACTCTCCTTCATGTACTCTCTCTGTATCTGGCACTGTCTTACTCAGTCTGGGTCTTGGCTCTGCCTCCTGGTGCAGCTGACACTCTCCTCCATGCACTGTCTTACTGGGTCTGGGACTTGGCTCCGCCCCCTGGTGCAACTGACACTCTCCTTCATGTACTCTCTCTGTATCTGGCACTGTCTTACTCAGTCTGGGTCTTGGCTCCACCTCCTGGTGCAGCTGACACTCTCCTCCATGCCCTGTCTTACTCGATCTGGGTCTTGGCTCCGCCTCCTGGTGCAGCTGACACTCTCCACAATTCTCTCTCTCCTTTCTGGGACTCCTGCTTTGATGGGCATGAGTTTCTGAGAAGCTCCCTTCTGCTCTTTCTTCTTGTTTCTGAGTGGCAGAATCTATTGGGAGCCCCTGCCTGTCACTGAGCTTCCCCCATGATGTCATCAGCACTTCTGATTGAGATTGGATGGCAGCTCTTGGACAGCCCTGCTCAGAGGTCTGCCCTATCAATTCTGTCCATGAGGGACTGTGGTGTTCCCACGATGTTCCCGCCCTCTGTCCACCATATTTGCTCTCAGCTTCTTCCATCTCTTGTAGTACTCCACTACTCCATTCCTGTACTTTCCCATCCTCTTTAGTCTCTGTCTCCATCTGCAAAACCCCTTGTTTTTGCTCTACTTTCCCTCCCGTTGTTCCTGGTAACTTCTGTACTTGCTCAGTGTGTAGTGATTCTTCTCCTACCTCAGCATTCAAACTGTTCTGATTCTCCTCAGCATTCAAACTGTTCTGATTCTCCAGGCTGTCTTTCTTCTCTGTCTCTCCCAGCAAACCTGAGCTCTTCTCTGTGGGTTCGGCTATGCCCTGCCAGCTCTCTAAGTATAAGGGACGTTTTTGAATTTTTTTCAGTTTCATAGCTCTTTTGTGTTCCAAACTTGCCAGGCTCTCTTGCTGCATGCAGTGCTGGAGCCCCTCCTTATCCACAGTACCTGCCACAACTGGACTAGGAGCCTCTGTTCTACAAGGCTGGTAAGTGGATGGAGCACCTAGCTCTTGGGAATCCTGTAGGAAATAAAATACTGGTGATAACTGGGAATTATTTGTGTCAGTCTTGTCTTTTCCTCCTTCTGGCTGCTGCTGTTTCTCTTCCCCTGCTGTCCCTTCCAGCATAGCCTCTGGGGTGTCTGGAACCACGGAGTCCTGTGTGTCTCTGGGTTCTGCTTCCTGCTGGATCTGGGACTGCGTCTGGGTCTGCTGCATGCGTTCCCTGTTCAGGAAAACCTCACGAAGGGGATTATCTCTGCAGTTCTTTAGTTTTTGCAGCTGCCTTTGTTTTGCTGTAAGCTGCTTCTGGAGCGCTTCAACTCCCTTAACATACTTGTCTCGTGGGCCAGTGGAAGCCAGGTTACACATAGTTTTTGCTAGCTTCAGCCGCTTCCTCAGTACCTCTATTTCACCTTCTACTCGATTCATTTTCTTCACTGATCTAATTACCTCTTCAGGAGTCATATGCTGGGCCTCTTTCTTCTGCCAGGCCCTAGGCCTGGATTCCTTCTCCTCCTCTTCTTCCTCACTAACGTCCTCTTCAGACTCTCCGCTATTCTCTTCCACCACCTCTCCTCTGATACTGGATGCAGAGAACCCTGCTCTGGAACCCGGGCCCTGCCTTCTTGCCCCCTGTTCTTCACCCAGCTTAGGAATGTTATGGCCAGGACTTACAGTCAGGGTGAGCTGGCTCCTCAGCAAGCGCTGCTGGGCTCTGGTCCTTCCTCCGTCCACAGGCCTGGGCTCTCCTGGTTCTCCTGGTTGCATGCTTGGGGCTTGGGTGGAGGAAGCCTCCCCTTCATAGTGTTTCTCAGCTCCAAGTGTGCTAGGCCTTTCAGCCTGGGGCCCTCCTGCAGGGGGGCCCCCTCCCCTCTGCATTGTTCAGCAGCCACAGGGTACAGCAGCTCTCCTTTCAGCACCTCTTCACCACAGGTCTGTACTCTGTGTGTGTGTGTGTGTGTGTGTGTGTGTGTGTGTGTGTGCACACAAGCCAAAACAACCCAGAGCTGTGAATGGAGCAAGGTTCTCCTGCACCATCATCCTGAAGGCAGCCCTGGCAACAGCATACCAATGAGGGGGGTTAGCAGTGGGAACAGATAAACAGCAGACAAGTGCATAGGCTAAGGGTGGGGGGAAATACAAGCAAGGTTCTGGTCTCTCACCTCCCTCGGGAAGGATGCCTTTCATTGAAGAGAGACTGGAGTACTCTCCAGATACTTTCCATCCTGAACATATCTCTTACGCACCCTTCCAGAAGGGAAGAGGTGCTTCTCATTTGCTACGAAGAGATCCACAAGGAGCAAGTTGTCCTGGCAGGTGAAATTGGGCTTCCTGCCTCATGGAGCCCTTTGACCATTGCTGCGCAGTGTGCAGCTTTATATGGCCTTGTGTGATGTGCATAACATTTGCGTCTTTCATTATGGGTAACCCAGACACCCCACCCCACCCCACCCAACCCCACCCCCATTGGCCCTGGCCTGGAAACAAGGCTGTGATGATACCTGAATGTGCATTTTTCACATGTGTGTGGCATTCTTCACATGTATGCTGGACTTGGCTTCTAGTTTTTGGACGGACTGGAGACATGGCAGATGGAAATGGTGCAAAAGTGGGAATGAGCAGTTTCTCACAGGAAGACACAAAGCTGCTAACAAGGCTTGTCTTGAAAAATGAGGACACACTTTTCCCTGGAGAGAGGAAATGGTGCAATACAGTCCATATGTCAGATGCCTAGCATGAACGTACGTGCATGTACAACAATTCTGTTATTTGTTTTGTTGTTTGGCTGTACTGGAGGGTCCCTTGGGAGGGGTGCCTCAGGGGAAGGAAGGTTCCCTTGGGAAGGGAGATGGTCTGCCATGAGCAGGGGGCTGGGGGGAACTTGTGGAAGGGGATGAAGACAGGCAGGGGCTGGCTCCATTTTGGGACTGCAGTGGCTCTAGCGGGTGGGGGAAATGAGCCTTTAGGGGGGAGGGAGAGAGGGCTTCCCCTTGGGGGGGAAGCATGTCTTTTACACAGCAGGGTGGAAAGACGCACAGCTCATCTCCCCAGACAGCAAAAGAACAACTGTTCTCTTCCAGATCTCAGACCTGAGGCATCTGCAGGAGCATGAGGCACAGGTGCTGCAAGCACTCAAAGGGATTTCAAGATATGCAATGGTGCGTGCTATTTGTCAATATCACATCTGATAGTTTCGTAAAGGTCCAAAATAGCTGCCCTGTTCAAATGGTACATCTCCACAACCTCCGTATTGTGCATGTCCTCTAAAGCCTTCTGTGATATACATGCAGCTGAACTCTCTCTGGGGGCTTCAAACTGGGGTTCTTCTCTCCTCCTTGCCCATTCTTTATCCTCTCCTCTGGGCTGTGCTGCTGTACAGGCGGCAAAGCATGAAAGCATCAAGGGGAGACCTCTGTCTGCAGACATTGAGAAGACACACCAAGCTCTGGAACAATGTCTAGAAGACACACTGAACAAACCTCTGCAAGAACGCTGAGAATATGCGCTCAACATAATTTAGAAAGCATGCTAAGAAGACACGCTCAACAAACTTCTGCAAGCACGCCAAGAAAATGCGCTCAACAAAGTTTTAAAGATGTGTTCAACAAAGGCAGAAGCACTTCTCTTCCGGGATTTGTCCTTCCAACGTTCTACTTCCAGTATGATGCTGTGTTGATGCAGCGTTTACACATGCATGAGGTTATGAGCGGGGAGTGATGCGGAGTGGATATTTCCACTTGTGACAAATGTTCTTGCCTGCTTTTTTAAAAAGTATTAATTTTATTTAGTTTACTGTACTTTGAAGCAAGACAGTCAGCACTCACATTATATGGTGGCATACATCCTAACAAAGCGCATATGCGTACCAGAAAGAGTGATACGGTAAACCATGCTTTCATATCAGTTTAACTACATGCAATTTTATATGTTAAATACGTTTTAATTCCCAAAAATTCAGCAAAAATTTTGTTCAGACCCTCTTACGCCAGCGCGGACCTGTTGTTATTTTCCATCGTTAATTTCCATCTACCTCCGTGTGATATCTTTGAGCATTGCAGCACTATTTTCTGAGCATTAGGGACGAGTACCAAATGGTCTCATTTACATGTGCTTGACTACATTTGCATGCTAGCTGCTTTAATGCCTGGTGTGCTTGTTCTTTCCCACGCTAGACCCCTCTGAGCATTCTGCGCTATTTAATGCAGGCGCTAGAATGGCGCTAATGGCCTCTAGTCCCCGAGTTTGATTCTGAGCATCAGGGTCTTAATGTACACTAATTAGTTAATGTGTGCTAAATCAGGAATGCACCTTGTGTAATAATATTTTCTGAGCTTTCTCTTCATTTTAATTTTTTTAGCGCATCAAGGCATGACCTCTTGTTTTAGAAAACTTATCCAGTGGGAAAAGGTTTCTTTGTTGTTTACCATTCATACTTTTTTTTTTGTATTTGAATGCCTATATATATATATAGAGAGAGAGAGAGAGAGATTTTCTTTTTTAAGATGACTTTTGGAACAGACCTTACTCCATTTTGTTAGCCCTTCTCTTGGCTGCTTCACTCAGACTGTATCCTTTTAAAGGCCTCCCAGAGAGCCAGATGAGTAAAATGAGATCTTCTTTTAATAACCATGTTGGATTGATTAGATTTTTATTGCACTGCTTTGGAGTTTCTCCAGATATCCACTGGGAAAATATAATGAATTTTCACAGTGGATCTGAGTAAAACAGATTTCCTTGACAAAATTTGAAGCAAGCTGAAATTCATCTGGTTGGAGTTTGACTTTGAATTGTTTACAAATCTCTGCTCCAGTCCAAATATGCCATCAAAATATACTGTATCTGGGTTTTTAATTCATTGTGCATTTTTAAAAGAAAATCTGTGGTGTGGAGTCATTTTAAAGTGCTTGAAGATCAGCGTTATGACAAATGAACGTACTGTTAGAAGGGCATTAGTAGACGTATTCTAAAGGGCCATCTTTTGAAGTTTGACCTGCTGTATTATTTCCAGAAACAACCCTCATCTGAGCTAGGTTCAAGGCCAGGATTCTAGTAGCAGGAAAGCTATAGAAAAAAAAAAAGAAATTAATTTCTCAAGCTGAGCCTCTAATCTCTTCCCCAGTGGAATTTTCCAGACAATCATCTAGATAAATCATCATGGAAGAGATGGCCTGGTGTTCAGCATCCATGTCCCAGGGTAAGTAGCAGGCAGCACTGCTATTAATTTTGACTAGTCCCTAACTCCTTTCTTTAAGACACCTTTTGTCTCACTTTTCTTTCACATATTTGTATACGAGGAGCCTGTCTCTCGGTTTGCTTTCCGTCCACTTTCCTTTGAATATACAAACTTGCTTGTAAAGTGTTCTGCAATATAGTAGGTATGAACTCTTGTGTTTTTATTTAATTCAAACCACTTCTGAAGAGAAGGCCTGATTTTGTTTCGTTTTCTCAAATTCTTTCAAACACCGTCAATACTGTTCGCATTCAGAGCACACTTTTCTGAAGCAGCAGGTCCAGACCTTGAAAAATCTGAATCAACATCATATGTGACTCAGTTCCTATTTTCAGCCTTTTTCATGAGATGTGACAAGATAAAAGCTTCCTAAGTAGATATGCTATGGCTAATTGCAGAAAAATTGTTGCAGAGGTCATATGTAAGATGGGAATTTTTTTTTCTATTTGAAAGCACATTCAGGTAAATTCAGTCAATTCACAGTCTGAGGAAAGAAAAGAGGAAAGCAAACATAAAGCTAAACAAATGTTGATCAGATCAAGTTTTACAGATTGTGGAAAGGCAACAACGAAAGGGAGTAAATATAATCTACAATATTCTTCTATGCCAGTTTTGCACTCCTGTTTAGATTATTAGTTAATTCCATTGCACAATATGGACAATGAGGTCTATGCAATAAAGATTAGTGGGCATGGACTAAAAATTTGGACATGAATGTTAAAAAAACATTTAATGAGTTTATTGCAAGCATGCACTCACTACAGATAAAATTTGGTTATCTAAGTTAAATAAATTCTTCTTTTTGCTTGGTGCTACTGACTGTGACTCAGCAGAAGTAGTTTATGCAATAACATGTCCCTGTGATTTGTGGCATAATGGGGAACTATATGTAAGGTGAAGGTTCGGGTAGCACAGCATTTGAGTAACATAGGTATGGAGAAAAGAGAGGCATCCTTGGTGGTGCATTGGCTTGAGAAGAATCGAGTGAGTGAATTGTAATTTGTAGTTTTAGTGCAACTGGCTTCTAATTTTGGTGGTGATATAGAGAGAAACTTTTGTTTGAAGGAACAAAAATTCATTTTTATGTGGGATACAGTGGAACTGCAATATATGGAATATGTAGAATCCAATCACCGTCTTAAATGAAAAAATTCTACAATTTACCAGCGTTTGAAGGGTGATAACTTAAGTGCACTTAAGTGCAGGAATGGACTATGAAAGACACTGCATGGATGAAAGAGAATGACACTGAATTACTATCCAAAGCTAAGTAACGGCATTTGGCCATTTTTTTGCCTTCCTTTACAGTGTTTTGAAAGGGCGTTATGTTTTGTAACATGAAAGAGTAGTAAGTGGAGTTTTTTTGAGACTAATGATTAAGAGGTCCCCTCTCTATTTAAGGAGTTTCCTTTGTAAGAGGTGTGTCCGGTTTTCACTGAGGTCTTTTTTCTCCACCATCTTACATGTTTATATATGGTTATCACCCTTCAAACGCTGGTAAATTGTAGAATTTTTTCATTTAAGACAGATACAGTGGAACCCAATGGGCTCAATAAAGAGGTTGATTGGTCAGTGCTGTTATCCAGGAGGTCCTAGACTCTACCTTTAGGGCGGGTAGCCGTATACATTTAAAAATGATGATTTTGTGCTGCACATGTTTTAGCGTCCTTCGCACAAGGGGATGCCATTGCAAAGGCGTCTACAGGTTCCTACCCTGTGATAGCAGATGATATATTTGTTTTCATTTAGAGTTTTGAGTTTCAGATTAGGATAGAGCATGTTTTAGGTTATAATATTTTTGTTTTCTAGGACCCCCTTTTACTAAGGCGCGCTCATGTTTTTAGCATGCGCTAAAATTGGGTGCTCACTAAACGTTAGAGACACCAATGCATTCCTATGGGCGTCTCTAACGTTTAGCAAGCATCCAATTTTAGCGCGCGCTAAAAATGTGAGCGCACCTTAGTAAAAGACCCCCCTAGGTTTGGTCTCCTCATGAAGTGCTTGTGAAACATGGTCCATGTAGAGACCAAGTTCACATTGAAAATGATATAACCTGAACAAAACATTGCTAGTATTATCGATTTAGCAATTCATATCTTTTTGGCAGGAAGAATACTGTTTGATATCCACTCCAAGGTCCCTGAAGGTTGAATGTTAGGAGAGCAATTTGACATTACATCAGGAAAGTAATACTGCTGTTTGGATTCTTTTTGGCGTTTTACTCAAGATGCATGGACTCACTAAAGAGGATTCCAACATTTAAATGGAGCGACTTGAGTTGGTATTAAAGATCCTGCAGCAGAACTGTTCTTTGACTTTGGGATTTACTGGGGTAGTTTTAATGTTTATGCTTGTTCTGAAGGGATTTTGTGTGATCAAAAATTTGTATGTGTTTAAAGTATTTAATAAAGAAAGATTATATAAGCGTTAGGGCCCTGTTCACTAAGCTACGCTGTAGACATGCTAACATTTTAGCTCATGCTAAAAATTACCACTTGCTAATGATAGAGACACCCATTATATTCCTATGGTTGTCTCTATCGTTAGCACACACTCATTTTTAGTGCACGCTATAAAATTTACATGCCTACAGCATGGCTTAGTAAACAGGGTCCTTATTTTGTTAGTATAATTATAAACAAAATATATGTTGTGTTGAAAATATTGTTGATTTGTAAAATCATTTTTGCCCTATTGTATATTTATATGTATTTTAGAACAGGATCTGCCAATATACAGCCTGTTCAAAAATATAGGAGAAATGGACATCCAGCAATATTTTACAAACTGAAATGTCCAAATTATGAATAGGGCAAAACAAGAGACATGGACATCTTTGTGGCAATTAGTTCCAGAGCTTAACTGTTCTTTGAGTAAAAAATCAATTTACATTTACCCGTTCTGCATCACTACATATTTTGTAGAACTCTCTCATATTCCCCTTTAGCCCTCTCTTTTCCAAGCTGAAGAGTCCTAACCTACAAGGCAAGTTTTCCTTGATATTCTCTTTTGGCCGTCATTATCAATGCTTTGCATCTAACTTGCCAGTGTTTATGTTCCTTCTTGTTTTCTTCATTTGTATCTTTTTTTTTTCCATATTCTGAAAGATGTTCTTTTGGCTCCAATAGTCTCTTTCATTTCTCCCTTTAACAATGCTGACTGCCCTAATTTAGAAGGACAGCAGCATCTGGGCACCCTGTAGTATAAAAAATTACAATGGTTAGGCCCCACTTTTGGGTGGAATTCAGTAAGTGTCAGCCAAAATTGGACACAGATTGGAGAGTAATTTGTATTGCAGTGTTTTCCTCTGCATTTGTTTGTTAATGCTTCTTTTCATTCTATTTCAGATGTTAAATTGCAACCTGCTCAGAAACGTACCCTTTTTCTGCAGATTGACTGAAGTGTTAGTACTGTGAGACTACTGCTAGTGGTCACTGGCACAATTTTGAACCTGGCACTGGCAAGGGGCAGGAGCCACAGGGGATCTTTCCAGCCCCACCCTCATAGATTTTACCAGTGATTTTTTTTTCTTTTATAATAGTTTCCACTATTTTGCCCAACACAGGAGAATAGGGAGCTTTTAGGGATTAGGGGCCGTCAAAGTTGAAGGAATACAATTGGGGGGCCTCATGGCTGGGGGAATAAGTAAGGAGGTATGTGCAGACGGGACATCAAGGGAGGAAGGGGGATTGGGGGCAACTACTGAATTTGCACCAGCCCTTTAACAAACGCATCAGGCCACAGGTTAGCAGCCCAGTGCTCCCGGACAGTATAAATAATGCTATTTGCGTGGTTGATCGCAAACAGGGTTATTCATACATCACAGGAATGATTGCAGCACCTAACTTATCGAAAAATTTGCTACAGCACTTGGATGATGCTCAATTGAATCTAGGAAGCAGATAAAGACATTTGTATTCCAGCAACCTTTCTTTACTGTTTATTGTTCACAGGTAGTGATTTGTATGTATATTCAGTTAACGTATTGGTTTTATCTGGAATTTTATGTGGTTTTATGTGAAAATTATTATGGATGTGATTTTGCAAGCCACCCAGAATAGTAAATGGTGCAGGTTATAAATGTTATAAATAAATAAATAAATAACCTGTGGTACTGAGCTGCATGGTAATCACTCCCATGGGAAATTAAGGTGTGGTAAATGGCTGACATTTACTGTACCTTAATATCTTCTCACTTCTCTACCAGTATATTCCCTTCATCTTTCCCTTTTCAGTAGACACACTACAATCTGCCATATTTATCTCTACCTGAGCAAAAGAAAATGAAACAGAGTTCATGACTATTCTATTTTATGCTTCATTATGCATGCATTTTAAAAACACAATTGAGTAACAGTCTCAGTTCTCAGAAAGAATTATACTTCAAAGCTTCTGATAGACACTTGGAAAATTACTCTGATGACTTATTTATGAGCAAGAATGTGGAATTTTTAGTCAGGCTATGACAGATTGGACTCTGAGAAACTTTTACCAGAATATCCCACATTCTGGTGAGTACTGTATACATCAAAGGAGTAATTTGCACCATGTCCATCACAGATCTAAAAACTTAAAGCCTATTGGCGCACTAGTTCATTTGGAAACCTGCTTAAGAATCTTGAGAGAAGAGCCTGAAATTTTAACTATGTAAATCTTATTCTGGTCTAAATAAAATAGTAAAAATATTAGAAGATCAAAACCAATTACAGGATGATTAATCATGCTTTTTTCACATAGATTCAGAATGAAAGAAAAGCCTTAGTGAATCAGGTACTTAGCCGAGTAGAATATAAAATCATAAATCTACTAAACAAAATGAAATAACCTATCATTCAAAGAAGCAAACTTTACATTTGATATTTGGAAGTTGTTAAAGATTCACCTGATTTCCAACAAATGCATTTGGTATAAGGATGTGCAAGGAAAAATCTTTCACTCTGAGGGCCTTCTACTAAACTGTGATAACTTTTGCATTTACTGCACGAAAAAAAACATGAAACTTATCATGTGGTAAGGGCAAAGGCTGTGTAGTAAATGAGGAGGTGTGACCACCATCTACCCTGCATTTACCACACAGGGCTGATGGTTAACACAGATGCACCACATTACATGCAGTGTCTGATGGCGCATGTGCTCCCACACTATCAAGCACTGAATGCAACTTAGTGCAAGCCAGTAGCAGAAATAAATACATATGAAACGTATAGCTAGGGAGAGATAATGTAGTATTGACTTTACAACAAGTGAAGTATAAAAATACAGCTCTATTAAGAGCCAACAGGTAGATCTCTCAGCTATGGTATATAAGGCCCAGTAATATGATGGATATGTGTGGCCACCTGCTGACCCAGTACATTAAAACTAAGAGAAAATAAAATAAGGTTCAAGATTTAATGACAACAAATGGGCAAGATCTTTATAAAGTTGTAGTATTCTGCTTCAGTTTCATGACTACTAGTTTTAGCTATATACAGCTGAAGTCACCCACTCAGAAATTGATCTTAGTATTTTATTTTGTCTCACTCACCTCACCCCTTCTTGTCATTAGCTCACTGGACACACCTTTGAATGTCCTATCTTGATTGAGGAGATCAAGCAAGCAATTAAAGTATTACCATCCTGCAAAGCCCATGGAGTCCCTTCGTATTTTATCAGGGTTTTGTAGGCTTCTTATGTATCCCCTGGATTATTACAGTTGTACAATTGCTGGATACAGAATTATTCAGAGGTTACTTTACTGAAGCACTTGCTACCCAGATACGTGTCTGAATATCAGACTGATTTAGTGTATTTATCTACGAGGATGACATTTTGGTATTTAATACAATAGCCCTTAGTGGCTGCAGGTTCTTGACAGCTTTTTTCAGTTATCAAACTACATAGTCAATTGAACTAAATCAGTTGTGCTCCCATTGAACAGCTAGCTTTAAAAATTCCCCTTCTGTTGGAGGTCAGATACAATCCAGCTCTTAGGGATTCATTACACTCTAAGTTCAGCCATTACTTTGCAGTATAATTCTGACAGTCTCTTGGCTATGATTCAGGAGATGACTAATAAATGGGCTCCCTGGTGGGAATGGTTAGTAGTTGTTGAAATGATGGTTGTGCTGAAGGTTAATTTATAGTTTAAGTGAGATACCTATTTATTTCCTCAAAAGTATGCTTTCTAAATTTCTGATGAAATATAGGACTCCAATAATAGCCCCTTAGAAATTAAAGTTAGGCAGGACAGTGTTGAGATTTAATTTTCTTGACTTTAATACTCACCGTAGTGCTTTTGTGTTGTGCCGTGCTAGTCTGTGGCTTTTCCAAGACTGTCTGGCTAAAAGTGAAAGAGAAATGACTGGCCCCAATTAAACTATCTTTAGTTCAGCATATTTATTTATTTATTTATTGCATTTGTATCCCACATTATCCCACCTTTTTGCAGGCTCAATGTGGCTTACAATACATCATGGGTACTGGAAATAGAAGTGAATATACATTAGGTTTACAGAGGGTTTGTGTTACATGTTCAGCATATGATTTTGCTGCCCAATAAATCAATCTTTTCAGTGATTAGATTGGCTCTGATATCCTTTGGAGAGTTAGAAACTAAGGGGCCCTTTTACTAAGCTTTGGTAAGCATCAACGCATGCATAGCACAGGTTAAAATCCACTATCGTGCATTCAGTCATCCCATAGTAGTTTTATATTTGGTGCATTTTACCTACGCGCTAAAAGATAGAACATACTTTTTAGCTCTGGGGGCATGTTTGGGGGTGGAAAGTAGGCATGTCCAGTGCTAATTGGTTAGCATAGCTGCATCACCGCACACTATTTTTTTTATTTATTATTTATTTATTTATTGTGATTTATTTACCGCATTTTTGAAGAAATTCACTCAAGGCAGTGTACAGTAAGAATAGATCAAACAAGAACAATAGGCAATTACAGCAGTACAAATATTCAAAAAAACAATACACAGTATGGCATAGTATACTGCTTACAATGTCAACACAATATGTAATAGAACATTTTAATTGATAGTGAAGGGTAAAGCAAAGATGTAACATATAGATAGGTAAGAGAGTAAGAAGAATTAGAAAGTAAGGTGACCGATTTAAAGAAGGTTGCACATGAGGTCAAAGAGATGGTTAAATATTATCTCAGCTAGGGTAGGAGTGGATAAATATGTCCTGCTGCAGTATGATTAGCACGGGAACCCTTACCGCCTAGTAAATAGGTGTTGGTAAGGGCTTCTGCTAAATGCCACATGCTAATTGTTCAGGTAGTGAGTCAAATACCTTTCTGTAGTCTTTCCAGGCCATTAGTAGATTTGTTCTCCAAGTTCTCAAATTTTTTAGTATCATTTGGTTGATAAACAGCTGGTCCTTCATTCTACGTGAATCTTGACAGCTGCCCTTTTGTTCAGGAGGGTGCAAAGAATTTCCAGACATATAGTTCAATATTGTGTTAGATAAAATAAGTTAGTGAACCAGAGAATTTGAACTTCACCCAGGGGTTTAGAAATTATCCAGGTATCATCTCAAAATATAGCTTGAACCCAGCAAAACTGTATTTTGTATGTCTGCTGCTGCCAAATCTGAAATTCAGAGTTTTGTAGAAATGTGTCTAGCCTTGGTAAAATACTGCCCAAGACTCCTATAACCCAATATAGATTGTTCAAGAGTCTTACAATTTGTACTTATTGAACTTTCAATCATATGTTACGAAACATAGATCAAGTATATGTTTCATAATATAATAATCACCATCTAAATTCCTACATAAACAACAAGTCCACTTCATAAGGCATACATGAATAAATTGCCCATACATGTAACATCTTATGAACTCCAGAAAGAAGTTCTCATTGGCAAAATGGTGAGCATTAGCTGTAAATTTGAGAGACCAAGATCATACTCCATATACCCTGGATTAGGAGCGAGGTTCATTACTGCTATGGTACATGCAAAAATAACACATTTGGAGGCATTTCACCAGAGACACAAAGCTGAATAGGGAGAATAGAAAAAAAAATCTTAAAATACAAAAAAACAATTGAAGCAGACATCTATAAAGTAATTAGGCTCACACCTGGACAATTCGTGCTGGAGCACATATTCAATAGTTTAGCTGGCTAGTGCCCATTGCAAATGGTCCAGAACTCAAATATGCGATTGGTATCTGGACTTTGGTAGTTTGATTATGCCTCCCCTTTGTTGTGACAGCTGCGCTGGTTGCCTGTGGCTCAGATGATTACACTTAAATTACTACTACTGGTTCATCAGGAATTATAGTACAAGTCGTTGGTGAGGCCCCACCTGGAGTATTGTGTTCAGTTTTGGAGGCCGTATCTTGCTAAGGATGTAAAAAGAATTGAAGCAGTGCAAAGAAAAGCTATGAGGATGGTATGGGATTTGCGTTACAAGACGTATGAGGAGAGACTTGCAGACCTGAACATGTATACCCTGGAGGAAAGGAGGAACAGGGATGATATGATACAGACGTTCAAATATTTGAAAGGTATTAATCCGCAAATGAACCTTTTCTGGAGATGGGAAGGCGGTAGAACCAGAGGGCATGAAATGAGATTGAAGGGGGGCAGACTCAAGAAGAATGCCAGGAAGTATTTTTTCACGGAGAGGGTGGTGGATGCTTGGAATGCCCTCCCGCGGGAGGTGGTGGAGATGAAAACGGTAACGGAATTCAAACATGCGTGGGATAAACATAAAGGAATCCTGTGCAGAAGGAAGGGATCCTCAGGAGCTTAGCCTAGAATGGGTGGCAGAGCTGGTGGTTGGGAGGTGGGGCTAGTGCTGGGCAGACTTATATGGTCTGTGCCGGGGCTGGTGGTTGGGCGGCGGGGTTGGTGGTTGGGAGACAGGGATAGGGCTGGACAGACTTATACGGTCTGTGCCCTGAAGAGGACAGTACAAATAAAAAAGTAGCACATATGAATTTATCTTCTTGGGCAGACTGGATGGACCGTGTAGGTCTTTTTCTGCCATCATCTACTATGTTACTATATTATATCATGATTCTTCTTGTTAGTTACGTACTGTCTTCCAGCATCATATGCCATTAAGTGTATGGTGCCCAGCGGATGCCTGCTTACTGTCAGTGCCAGATTTGAGGTGTTTACATCTGCAAATCACCAGAACTGGCACTCTTTCTGTGGTCGGACCTTTGGCATTGAATAAGTTACCCCTGGCATTGACATACCAGCAGAACATTGCTTCTTTTAAACTGATGGTTCTATTCTGTTTGTTGGTAATCTTGACGTTTTGTATTTTAGACCATGCATGTTCATTTGTTACCCACCTTGGATAAAGTGGGTTATAAATAAATAAACATAGGCATAGTGCAGCTGAGTATGTACTCTGATGCTGTGGCACTGTCCGGTTAGTGGTGAGATGGTCTGGGCTGAGGGCTGAGTCAGCATGGAGCCGGGATTTACTAGTTAGCAGCTATTTTAAGTCAGTTCACCGGATAAGTGCATGGATAAAGTTAGAACAGCAAAATATTTGCCTTACTTTTATCCACTTAGTTATTCTGGCACCGGTCTGAAAATCAGCAGGGACCCAGACAACTTCCAGGGGCCACCTATGATCTAGAATAGATCAAGGAGGAGGTGTACGCTCTAAAGAGATATCGCTGCTCTTGGTTTGGCAATATCATTAACTATTAGGGGAAAGAATTTTCAGAGTCCCCAATACAATTTCTTGACTTCTGATGCAGGCATTGTTGGCGAAACATGACCGTGTTGGATCCTTTTATTTCTGTACCATGAACCTTTGTAGATGAACACAGTATTTATTAGAGAGTTTTGCAACTGGATTGGAATTTTCTTGATTGATTACTTTCCTCACTTTTCCATTTTACTGGATATTTACCCCCCTCCCCCCCAGATTCTATATATGGTGCATATATTTCTGCATGCAAAATTGCACGCTATCCTGAGATGTGCACACAACTAAATTGGCAAACAAGCCAATTAATGCCAATACATGGGTGTTAATCAATTATTAGTGTTAATTGGCAACAAGTAGGATATGTGTGCATCTTGCTAATAGATCCACATGGAAATCTTAAAGCATGCAACTCAAAAGGGAGCACCACAATGGGAGGGGTATAGGTAGGTCAGAGGATCTGCACCTAAATTATGCAACAAGATTTACACCAGGTTTCAGTGGTTATAAATCCTTATACCCAAAGTTTGGCGCATAAATTGGCCTTGAATGCTATTCTATTAATGGCTCCCAACTTGGAGTACCAATTATAGAATAGTGCTCCATGCAGATTTACTGAATCTAATCCTTAATGTCTGTCCCTGGATTAGGCTCAGCATTGAATATCCTGGATGGATTTGACCCACGGTGATCAGTGCATCTAAAATTCACTGACTGCCATGGGCTCAATATCAGGGGAGAGGGGTGGAGGAAATAATAATGCTTTTTTTTTTTTTAAAGAGAGAGAGAGAGAGTGAATTTTGGGGTTTGTTTATTGATTCCTATAGAGCTAACATGACTAAGGTCCTGATGTACCAAAAATGGTTTCTAATTTTGTGTCTATGGGGAAAATGCTTAATATATAGTTCCATATATCTCAGAAGGTAAAGATATGAGTCATTTTTGTGAATGAGGTTTGTCCTGACATCTTAGCCCACACTTGCTCATTGCAGTTTTATCACCTGTTTTTCTACATTGAACAAATATCATACAAGCAACTTTGTATGTCAGAAAATTGCTAAGTGTCATGCGTTACATAATGTGGCTGAATCAAAACTAGCCCCAGATGCTTCATCATGCACTCATGGTTGCTTATTTCACTTTGTTAGCAGATCTTCCATGCAACCACTGCTCAAACTGTGAGTAACCTCTTTTTTATTCAATGGCTTTCTCTAATAGTTATTTGACTCAGGCTCCTTTTAATCCTCAAATTGGGATATTAGAGCTATAGACAAGATGACAGAGAAGGCTACAAGTTGCAATGGCAAATCAAATGCAAAGCGCTGATAGGGAAGGTAAAGACAGACTTTGCAAGATTGAGTTGGAGGCAAAAACACATGGGTACATTTTTTAAAGGTAGATTAAAAGCAAGAAGCTGGCAAAAGAATCGGTTGCCTATAAAGCAATATAAATGGAAGAACAGATGTAGATACCCCAAGTCAAACTAATTACCTCAAACAACAACTAGGACAAAATATATTTTTATACCTTTTCTTAAAGCAATTAAAAATAAAAAACATTTTCCTGCTTATAATCGAAAGAGAAAAACGCCTATATTCCGACCTAAATCGGGACCTGGACGTCTTTCTCACGCGGGAGCCCAAATCAGTATAATCGAAAGCCGATTTTGGGCATTTCCAACTGCACTCTGTTGCGGGAACGAATAAAGTTGATGGGGGGGTGTCGGAGGCGTGGTGAAGGCGGTACTGAGGCGTGGTTATCGGCTGAGCAGAGATGTGCGTGCTCGGCCGATAATGGAAAAAAGAAAGGCGTTTTCAGAGAGAATTTAGGTCACTTTTGTTGGACCCTTTTTTTCACGAACAGGTCCCTAAAAAGTGCCCTAAATGACCAGATGACCACCGGAGGGAACCGGGGATGACCTCCCCTGACTCCCCCAGTGGTCACTAACCCCCTCCCACCAAAAAAATACGAACGTTAAACACTTTTTTCCCAACTTGTAAGCCAGCCTCAAATGTCATCCCCAGCTCCATGACAGCAGTATGCAGGTCCCCGAAGTAAGTTTAGTTTAGTTGGTGCTGTGCGGGACCCATGCAGAGAGGAAAAATCGGAAGAAAAAAAAAAAAACAAGCAAGTGCAGTCAGGGACGTCTAAATTACCACGATAGTAAAAGGGGGAATTGAACCAGCAACCTTCTGATTACAAGCTCAGTGCTCTAGCCAGTGAACCACGTTATTCAGGTCAGTAAACCGTCTTCCCTTTCCATTAAGTCCCTCCAAGTTTCTGTCAGCCAATCACCGCTGTTTAGCTGACACAGATGTCAGCTAAATGAGCTGTGATTGGCTGACAGAAACTTGGAGGGACTTAATGGAAAGGGAAGGACATCTAATCAGTGGTGCACTGGCTAGAGCACTGAGCTTGTAATCAGAAGGTTGCTGGTTCAATTCCCCCTTTTACTGTCTTTTAATTTGGACATCCCTGACTGCACTTGCTTGCTTGTTTTTTTTTTCTTCCGATTTTTCCTCTCTGCATGGGTCCCGCGCAGCACCAACTAAAGTAAAATTGCTCTGGGGACCTGCATACTGCTGTCATGGAGCTAGGTATGATATTTGAGGCTGGCATAGAGGCATCTCAGGGGGACCAGTGCACTACGAATGCTGGCCCCTCCCACGACCAAATGCCTTGGATTTGGTCGTTTTTGAGCTGGGACGCTTCGGTTTCGATTATCGCTAAAAAACAAAAACGCCCAGCTCAAAAAACGCCCTAATCCAATTTATTTTCGAAAAAAAAGATGGACGTGCATTTTTTTTTCGAAAATACAGTTCGGCCCGCCCCTTCACAGACCCATTCTCAGAGATGGACGTTCTTACACATAGGCGTTCGCGTTTGATTATGCCCCTCTTTGTGTTTAAATGTGCTCAGTCTGTGCCTATTGCAACCATTATATCCCCAGAGGGAATATGTGGTCGTGTCACAGATGGAACCATCATTGCACATTCGATGTTCCGCCTACTTATTATGTATGTATATACACCTGAACCAGCTGTAAAGTCTTCACCATATATGGGATATTACATTATAGCAAACAAAATACTGTATATTGAAACGCATTGCCTAACGTATCTAAGCACTGCTAACTGTATGTTACATTGTAATATGCTAAACTCTAAGCCCAGCACATGCCAGCAATCCAGTTATTTGATTTAAGCATAGGGAGATACATGAATGTTCAATGACACCAATATTACTAGCCTCACAAAAAAAACATACAAGTCAATTGTTCAAAGACAAAATAATCACTTCCCTTGAGGATACAGCATGCTCATGTTTGTGCTCGAATCATACTCCATTCATCCACTCATTCTCGCCATTTCAATAGATGTGCAAAGATGGTTCCATCTGTCATACGACCGCCTATTCCCTCTGGGGATATAATGGTTGCAATAGGCATGGACTGAGCACATTTAAACACAAGAATATTTGTATTTTTTAATTGCTTTAAGAAAAGGTATTAAAAAATATATTTTGTCCAAGTTGTTGTTTGAGGTAAAAGAATTGGTTGGACAGCTGGATGACTAAAGGGTAAAAGGGGCACTCAGGGAAGACAAAGCCATAGCGTAGAGATTAAATGGATTCTTTGTTTCGGTCTTCACCGAAGAAGATTTGGGAGAGATACCGGTGCCAGAAGTGGTATTCAAAGTTGACGAGTCAGAGAAACTGAATGAAATTTCTATAAATGGTGACAAATTGAAAAGTAGCAAATTGCCTGGACTGGATGGTATTCACCCAGAGCACTGATAGAATTGAAAAATTAACTTACAGAACTAGCTGAGATGATATTTAACCATCTCTCTGACCTCATGTGCAACTTTCTTCAAATCAGTCACCTTACTTTCTAATTCTCCCTACTTTCTTAGTCATCTATATGTTACAACTTTGCCTTACCCTTCACTACCAATTATAATGTTCTATTACGTATTGTGTAGTCATTGCAAGTAGTATACCATGCCATACTTTGTACTGCTGTAATTGCCTATTGCTCATGTTTGATCTATTCTTATTGTATACCACCTTGAGTGAATTCCTTCAAAAAGGCGGTAAATAAATCCTAATAAATAAATAAATAAATAAATATTGTTAGTAATATGTAATTTATCTTTAAAATCAAGCTTGGTATCAGAAGATTGGAGGATGGCCAATATAATGGCAATTTTTTTAAAAAGGTTCCAGAGGTGATCTTGGAAGTTATACATCAGTGAGCCTGACATCGATGCCAGGCAAAATGATAGAGACTATTATAAAGAACAAAAATACAGAGCATATTCAAAAGCATGGATTAATAAGACAAAGGCAACATTGATTTAGTGAAGGAAAATCTTGCCTCACCAATCTATTACATTTCTTTGAAGGGGTGAACAAACGTGGATAAAGGTGAGTCGGTCAATATTGTGTATGTGGATTTTCAAAAGGCATTTGACAAAGTACCTCATGAAAGACTTCAGAGGAAATTGGAGAGTCATGGGATAGGAGGTAGCGTTCTATTGTGGATTAAAACCTGGTTAAAAGATAGAAAACAAAAAGTCGGGTTAAATGGTCAGTATTCTCAATGGAGAAGGGTAGATAGTGGGGTTCCCTGGGGGTCTATGTTGAGACCACTGCTTTTTTTTTTTTTTATTATTTAAATTTTCCAATATATCACCACATAAAGTGAATATGCAATCGGCATTATTTAACATTAGGAAACAAAAATGATAAGTATATATCTTTACAGCCCATTTGTCCACAAGTTAAAGAAAGTTGATTCCAAGATTAAGGAAATTAAAAAAGAAAAAAGATACAAAAATTAATAATCAATAGATGCTTCCTCTGGTTCAGACAACAGCCTGCTAAATTAGGGAAGGTTTAGAGACCACTGCTTTTTAACATATTTATAAATGATCTAGAGATGGGAGTAAGTAGTGAGGTAATTAAATTTACTGATGACACAAAAAGGGGCATTTTCGAAAGGGACGTCTAAGTTGCGATTTGGATGTCTTTGCAAAATGGCAAACTCCAGGGGCAGGGAAACCTGTATTTTCGAAACAAGATGGACGTCCATCTTTTGTTTTGAAAATACCATCAGAGATGTCCAAATCCTTAAATTTGGGCGTCCCTAGACATTTTCTGATTTTCGGCAATTTTCGAAACCAAAGACGTCCATGTCAAAACCAGCCAAATGCAAGCCATTTGGACATGGGAGGAGCCAGCATTTGTAGTGCACTGGTACCCCTGACATGCCAGGACACCAAACGGGCACCCTAGGGGGCACTGCAGTGGACTTCATAAATTGCTCCCAGGAATATAGCTCCCTTACCTTGTGTGCTGAGCCCCCCCAAAAAAACAACAAACCCCACTACCCACAAGTGTACACCACTACCATAGCCCTTACGGGTGAAGGGGGGCACCTAGATGTGGGTACAGTGGGTTTGTGGTGGGTTTTGGAGAGCTTGTTGTTTCCTCCACAAATGTAACACCCAAAAGTTATTCAACGTTGTTAAATCACAAGAGGATTGTGGGAGACTGGACAACCAAATGACAGATGATTTTTAATGTCAGCAAGTGCAAAATGATGCATGGGAAAGAGGAACCCAAACTATAGCTATGTAATGCAAGGTTACACATTAGGAGTCACTGACCAAGAAAGGGATCTAGGCATCATCGTTGAAACCCTCTGCTCAGTGTGCAGCGACAGCTAAGAAAGCAAATAGAATGATAGGAATTATTAGGAAAGGAATGTAAAACAAAATGGGGCCATTATAATGCCTTTGTATTGCTCCATGGTGTGACCACACCTCGAATATTGTGTGGAATTCTGGTCATTGCATCTCAAAAAAGATATAGTTGAATTATAAAAGGTAGAGAGAAGGGTGACAAAAATGATAAAGGGGATGGGACAACTTCCCTATGAGGAAAGGCTAAAGCAGCTAGGGCTCTTCAACTTGGATAAAAGATGGTTGAGGGGAGATATGATAGAGGTCTTTAAAATAATGATTGGAGTGGAACGGGTAGAAGTGAATCACTTGTTCACTTTCTCCAAAAATACTAGGAATAGGGGGCATGCAATAAAGCTACATAGTAGCAAATTTAAAGTGAATTGGAGAAAATATTTCTTCACTCAATGTGTAAAACTCTGGAATTCATTGCCAGAGAATGTAGTAAAAGCATTTAGCTTAGCAGGGTTTAAAAAAGGTTTGGCTCTCTTCCTAAAAGAAAAGTCTATAAGCTATTATTAAAATGGACTTGGGAAAATCCACTGCATGAAATGTATTGTACTGTTTTGGGATCTTGCCAGGTACTTGTAACCTGGATTGGCCACTGTTGGAAACAGGATGCTGGGCTTGATGGATCTTTGGTCTGTCCCAATATGGCAATACTTATGTACTTATACTGAATAAAAGGGACAGAGAGAAGGACAGATGCTGAATGGAAGGGGCAAAGAAAGAGGGCAGATGCTGGATGGAAGGAGCAGAGAAAGAGGGTAGACCGATGGAAGGAAGAGAGTGAAGAGACGATGAGGAAAGCAGAAATCATAGACAACAAAAGTAGGTTAAAAAAATTAGTATTATTACTATTTTATTTTTGCTTTAGGATAAAGTAGTATTGTAGCTGTGTTAAATGTTTATAAATTGAAATGGAAAGAAGGTGATCTTTTTATTGGACTCATTTTAATATATTGTAGACTAACTTTCAGAGACCTAAACCCCCTTCCTCAGGTCAGGACAGGATACTGTTACTGACTTAAAGAGTGAGGTTTTGGCCCCTGAAAGCTAATTGAAAATTGTACTAGTCCAATAAACTGGCAAATCACCTAGAATATTAGGTAAAGCATTTTATAAACTGTGTTATAAATAAATAAATAATCTTATTTTCCATTTTTGTTTTATTTCTATTTGTTATTTTGTAAAGTGGTAATTTATATTTATCAGGGTTTGTTTTCAAATTTAGGGGGTTCAGTTTAATTTTTGTCTATATATTTCTATTTTTAGTTTGTGGTTACTTATTCTATACTGGGTGGGGGTGTATCTGTGTTCTCTATGTGTGAAAAAGACATGGTTTTCTGTTGGCATTGAATTGTATCGAATTGTACTAATCTGGTTTGTTTAGTTTTACAGTGGGTGTATTGATGTTCTAGTGCTCACAGCAATGTTTAAGATGCTGCCTTTTCCTAGGTATACCCTTGTTGAATGACTCATGGGTTATTACAAAAAAATATTTTTTCATATAGAGGAGGGGGTTGTTAAAAAATGATCTGCCCCAGGTGTCAAATATGCTACGTACGCCACTACTTTATAGGATTCTTTTCTAGCACTAATCAAAATCCACAGGCTAAGAGCCTTCATCCAGTCATGGAAAAAAATTACCACTCTCAAACCTTATGATTTAAACATGCCTCAAGGGACAGACAATTTCACTAGATTCTTCCCTTCATCTGTTGTTGGAAACAAGAGAGACAGCTCACAAGCCTCTTACTTTGGTTGAGTGACTACTCTAAGGGCATACAACAAAGCCAATTTTGTCTGAATCCCTCCTGCAGTTCATTTTAGGACCTTCTCCCCTTTCTATAGGCTAACTCCAACTCATTGTCCCACACATACTTATTTCCACAACATTGTAGGGTAACTATGAAGTTCTTTTACTAAGGTGCACTGAAAAATGGCCTGCGGTAGTGTAGGCGTGGGTTTTGGGCGCACACGGAATTATTTTTGTAGTGCACCTACAAAAAATGCCTTTATTTTGGGGGGGGGGGGGGGGCGAAACCGGACGTGCAGCAAAATGAAAATTGCCGTGTGTCCATTTTGGGTCTGAGACCTTACCGCATGCCATTGACCTAGCGGTAAGGTCTGATGCGGTAGCTGGGCAGTAATGCTTTATGTGCGTCAAATGCCACTTGATGCATGTAGCTGCCGTGTACCAGAAAATAAAAAATATTTTTCAGACGCGCGTAGCGGACACTCGTCAAAATTGAAATTATCACAAGGGGCATGCGGTAACAGGGAGGTAACTCCAATTTGACACATATTGGGTGTGCATAGGCGCCTACGCAGCTTAGTAAAAAAGGGTCCCTATATTCTTTGATTAAATGACCCATTATAGAAACTTCCATGGAAGGTGTTTGGCAAATGGATATTTCCAATCTTCCCTCACTCACTAGCAATAAGTTCTTTCTACAAAAACATATTGGTAAGTAACCCAGTGGGTATTCACACCATAGTTTGCCCACTAATACAATTTGCTAAAAGCAAAGCAACAAAGTCTTGGCTTTCTATACTCAATTCAATATGCATTAAAACATAATTAACCTAAGAAAGGGATCTTCTTTACTCAAACAATTTATTGCTTTACTTTTGAGAAATTTTTCATTGGCCACAGAAGCATGCTGTGGCAAGTCTTTGCTTCACCTAGAAGATTGATTAAAATCAAATGAAATGTAAGCTACAAATAAGAAAGGACTGTGTAAAATGAGTGAGACTAGGCAGAATTGCCTTTCCCCTTATTATAATCAACCTCATCGATTGACTCTGACAGTCTGAAAGAAGATGGAGAACTCCAGGGTTGTTTGTTTTTCACCAATTGTAAAATGCAGATTCCTATGAAACTGGTTTCCACACAAGAAAGGTTTTTAAGGAAAACAACAAGCCTTTCCTTTCCAGCTGCATCTATGGATATCTCTAATACTTAAGCCTCTTCGAAACCCCTCACATTTATCTGGTTTATTAATGAACATCTTAGGCATACTATAAGCAGCGGTGCATTTCTAACACTGACATTTACACTCAATCAGACCAATAAATTGCCAGTTTTGCAAGGAATGCAATGTATGCACATTAGAGGAAAAGCCAAGAGCTATTTTCAATGCACATTGTGTTATAGTCTCTTGTTTGTAAGTTAGAAATGAAACTCTTACAGTATCTTACTTCTACAAAACATCTATTTAAAAAGAATAAACATTGGTCTGCTGGTTTACCTTTCAGCTTTCCTGTTTTAGTTCTTTTCTTCATGTTTGTTTTTAGCCATTCTGATTCCAGATGGATCATTTTTATGCAAAGTGCCTCTTTTGTTTTTTTGTACCCCGTGCTTTCCCACTCATGGCAGGCTCAATGTGGCTCAGGTACTTATTTGTACCTAGGGCAATGGAGGGTTAAGTGACTTGCCCAGCGTCACAAAGAGCTGACTGTGCCTGCAAGGGGAACTGAACCCAGTTCCCCAGGATCAAAGTCCACCACTCTAACCACTAGGCCACTCCTCCACTCCTATTAGCATGGGCCAAACAGCAGAAGTGCTTTACAAAATGGTAAAAAATGAATGGGTTTCTAACAAATAAATGCCTGTCCAATGTGCCGTCTAATAATTACATTTTCTTTTTCAACCTAAAATTAGATCATATTGATTAAAATAAGACTGGAATAAGATTTTATCAAAACAGTTCACCGAGGAAGATTTGGATGGGATACCGGTGTCGGAAATGGTATTTCAAGTGGACGAGTCGGAGAAACTTACTGACTTCACGGTAAACCTGGAGGACGTAATGGGGCAGTTCGGCAAACTGAAGAGTAGCAAATCTCCTGGACCGGATGGTATTCATCCTAGAGTACTGATAGAACTGAAAAATGAGCTTGCGGAGATACTGCTAGTGATATGCAACTTATCCTTAAAATCGAGCGTGGTACCAGAAGATTGGAGGGTGGCCAATGTAACGCCCATTTTTAAAAAAGGCTCCAGGGGAGATCCGGGAAATTATAGACCGGTGAGTCTGACGTCGGTGCCGGGGAAAATGGTAGAGGCTATTATTAAAAACAAAATTACAGAGCACATCCGAGGACATGGAATACTGAGACCGAGTCAGCACGGCTTTTGTGTGGGGAAATCTTGCCTGACCAATTTACTTCAATTCTTTGAAGGAGTAAACAAACATGTGGACAAAAGGGAGCCGGTTGATATTGTGTATCTGGATTTTCAAAAGGCGTTTGACAAGGTACCTCATGAAAGGCTACAGAGGAAATTGGAGGGTCATGGGATAGGAGGAAATGTCCTATTGTGGATTAAAAACTGGTTGAAGGATAGGAAACAGAGAGTGGGGTTAAATGGGCAGTATTCACAATGGAGAAGGGTAGTTAGTGGGGTTCCTCAGGGGTCTGTGCTAGGACCACTGCTTTTTAATATATTTATAAATGATTTAGAGATGGGAGTAACTAGCGAGGTAATTAAATTTGCTGATGACACAAAGTTATTCAAAGTCGTTAACTCGCGACAGGATTGTGAAAAATTACAAGAGGACCTTACGAGACTGGGAGACTGGGAGACTGGGTGGCTAAATGGCAGATGGCGTTTAATGTGAGCAAGTGCAAGGTGATGCATGTGGGAAAAAAGAACCCGAATTATAGCTACGTCATGCAAGGTTCCACGTTAGGAGTTACGGACCAAGAAAGGGATCTGGGTGTCGTCGTCGATAACACGCTGAAACCTTCTGCTCAGTGTGCTGCTGCGGCTAGGAAAGCAAATAGAATGTTGGGTATTATTAGGAAAGGTATGGAAAACAGGTGTGAGGATGTTATAATGCCGTTGTATCGCTCCATGGCGCGACCGCACCTTGAGTATTGTGTTCAATTCTGGTCGCCGCATCTCAAGAAAGATATAGTAGAATTGGAAAAGGTGCAGCGAAGGGCGACTAAAATGATAGCGGGGTTGGGACGACTTCCCTATGAAGAAAGACTAAGGAGGCTAGGGCTATTCAGCTTGGAGAAGAGACGGCTGAGGGGAGACATGATAGAGGTATATAAAATAATGAGTGGAGTGGAACAGGTGGATGTGAAGCGTCTGTTCACGCTTTCCAAAAATACTAGGACTAGGGGGCATGCGATTAAACTACAGTGTAGTAAATTTAAAACAAATCGGAGAAAATGTTTCTTCACCCAACGTGTAATTAAACTCTGGAATTCATTGCCAGAAAATGTGGTGAAGGCGGTTAGCTTAGCAGAGTTTAAAAAGGGGTTGGACGGTAAATCCAAAATCCCAGGAATAACATGTATAGAATGTTTGTACGTTTGGGAAGCTTGCCAGGTGCCCTTGGCCTGGATTGGCCGCTGTCGTGGACAAGATGCTGGGCTCGATGGACCCTTGGTCTTTTCCCAGTATGGCATTACTTATGTACTTATGTACTTAACCTTTGTGAATTTTAGTATCCCGATCTTTTAATTTATTTTTCTGGGCCACATTGTATATGGGTTCCCTTTTACCAAACTGTGATAAAATGTGGCCTTAGTGCGTGCATACACAGGTCATTCTTGCACGTTGAGGCCATTTTTTCCACATGGGTAAAATAGTCAAACATCCACGTTTTTCTATTAATGGCCATATGCTAATTAAAAATACTGGGGCAAATTTCAGGGAACATATTAAGGAAACTATCGTAATCCTTCTATTTATCTTTCATATGTTCACATTTCAAATCAAACATTAAATTAGGACCAACTCTCAAACTTAAAGCTTGATTGATTGGTTCTGGCATTTTTGTGTTGACTGAAATTGAAGCAAGATTGGATAGAGCAATAACTCCAATTTTTGCTAGACAAACTGAAAGGATCAAAGAGTAAAAAGTCAAGCAATAATCTAATGAAGAATAGAAGCCAAAAGGCTTAGAACAGAATGTGAAATCTGTTCCCTCTGGCTTGATAACTCATATCCAAAAGGACTAGGTCATCGATCAAAAAATTAATTCCTAGCCAAAGGTCTAGCTTTATCATGTCATGAGGTAGCATGCAATTCCTTGCCAGATCTGCAACTATATTAAACAAAAGAAAAATCTAACATCAATCAAATCATAGGAAATTACACCAGTTTAGCTACCAAAACAAGAAACAAAAGAAGTGTTCATATATAGTTTATCTATTTTTTTAATTCACACACACACACACACACATAGATACATTGCACACAATGAACAATGTGTGCCTGCCATGATATAGTTTTTAATAGTTCTTCCATATTAAAGAGTTGTCATCTTCCTTATTCTATAACTTGGCACTTACATCTATACACTAACAGGTGAATTCTATAAACGGTGCAAAAAAAAAAAACGCTTAAGTGCTAGTCTATAAGCTACGCCTAGAGTTAGGCATGGTTTATAGAACAGTGTTTAAGTGCTGGGGGTCATGTTTAAATGTAGGTGTGCCCATTTGCATCAATGAAAATGTGGTGCAAATATCTGTACCTAAATGTAACATGCATTGCCCCCTTATTCAACAATTGTACATGTAACTGGAATCCACTCTTCATCCTGACACTCCCATTTCCACACCCCCTTTCCCAGGATGCACGTAAAATGCACGCCTAAATTTATGCACATCCATGTTAATTGATTTCAATTAGTGCCAATAGTTGCTTGTTAAAAAGCCAATTATTGGCACTAATTGACTATATTTAATTAAATTGTACACACAATTTTTGGCAGCTTTTATAGAATTAAGGGGTAAATTACAGTGTAAGTTATAGAATGCTAACACTTACATGCATGACTGTTGCTAGTTGGGCACTAGGTGGTATTCCATAATGTTAGTGTGCAACATGCTTAGGGACCTTTTTACAAAGCTACAGTAAGAACTAATCTGTGCTTAATGCAGCAAAAAATAGCATACTGTGGGGTGCCAATGTGTGTGTGCCAACTGCATGCTAAAAAATAAAATTTATTGTTTTGGCAAAGGGGTGCCTGTAGGATGGAGGGTGAGCATGTTCTGCACTACTCGGTTATCGCAGCTACATTGCTGTGTGCTAACCGATTAGCACGTGCTTAGCATGTGAGCCCTTATAGTCTACATCAGTGTCTCCCCAGTACAGTTCTGGAGTACCCCTTGCCAGTCAGGTTTTCAGGATACCCACAATGAAGGAGGCAGTATATGCAAATCAAGTTCATGCATATTGTAGAAATTCTGAAAACCTGACTGACAATGAGTACTCCTGCGCACTAGACCACCAGGAATCAGGCAGGTAAGTTTACTATGATCTTGGGTGAAGGGGGGGCTTGATGTTCCAGAGGGATAGGGTGGGGTGGGAAGAAGTGAGGGGGGATCCTTCAGGGGTATCTTCATGCTCTGGAGGATGAGAAGGAGGGAGGGAGGGGATCCTTTAGGAGGGAGCATGATGTGCTTCCTGGAGGGTGGGAGGGATACTGTGTGGGGTCACATCACAATGAGGGGAGAGCTTCAAGATATTCCAGGGTTGGGAGGAAGGAAAGGGGATGGCAACACTTTAGGCCGGGACCAGCTGATATTCTGCTCAGTGCCCAGTTAACTCACCACATGTATATATTTTCTGTTCTAACTTTATGTATTTTTATATTATTTATTTATATTTTGCTCACACTTTTTCAGTAGTAGCTCAAGGTGAGTTACATTCAGGTACACTGGATATCTCTGTCCTTCCCAGGAGGGCTCACAATCTAAGTTTGTACCTGAGGCAATGGAGGGTTAAGTGACTTGCCCAAGATCACAAGGAGCAGCAGTGGGATTTGAACCGGCCACCTCTGGATTGCAAGATCAGTGCTCTAAACACTAGGTCACTCCTCCACTCCTTAGCTGTAGTTCCTTAGCTGATTAGAGGACTTAAAGTCACCACTTGCTGGTCAAGTTTTTGCTCTGCCCTAACTCCACCAACCATAAACTAGCCAGTTTCAGCATGGGTAGTTAGAGTGGATATTCAGTGGCACTATCTGGTTAAGTGCCGGTGAATATCTGTAGTTAGCCTCAAACAAGTAATGTAAACACTCCTGGACTTTAAATA
Organism: Microcaecilia unicolor; assembly: GCF_901765095.1. Taxonomy (NCBI): domain Eukaryota; kingdom Metazoa; phylum Chordata; class Amphibia; order Gymnophiona; family Siphonopidae; genus Microcaecilia; species Microcaecilia unicolor. Next base: position 289,749,855 of record NC_044031.1, on the reverse strand, counting down.
GCTTTGAATATTGACCCCATTGCGTTTACTGACATTACATGACTTCTGTTATAAACTTAGAATTTTCCCTTTAACCACTCAGTTCATCTTTCACATATGCTTCTAATCCTCAGTTGGTTTAGGAGTTCCATTATCCATGAAAGATATTCACTTCTATTTACAAATTAGGAAGACGATTAAGAGCTTTACTCAGGTTCACCTTTTCAAGAACCAGGCCTGCCAGGAAAAAAAATTTTCTTGTTCCCCTAATCTCTTCCCCCCCAAAAGGAGAGCAACATCCTGGAAAAAAAAGCCACCAGTCCCTGTTTGTTCCTCAATCAGTGCTGAAAAAAAAAAGACACAATTATCTATGTTGAAATAGATGACCCCCTGTGGAGTCTCCCATCCCCCAATCCATACTGAAAGAAAATACCACCCAAGCACCCCTTTCCACCAGTCCCCGTGGTACCTTCCAAATTCTTCCTTATGGGTAGTGGGAGGCAAGAGTGATCCCTGAGCATATGTGCCCCAGTAGATCCTTTGGTACAAACAGTGGTTGCTGATCCCTAGTGGCAGTTTCATGTTGCTACGGCTAGTAGTGAGGCTGCCAAATAAGGTTTTGGGGATGAAGGGTATTAGGGATCATCTATTTCAACATGGATTAGGGGGTGGCAAAGTTTAGGGGAGTCTGTTATTTTATTACGGATCAGAGAGGTGGGGAGGTATGAGAGATATTTATTTTTACATAGATCTAGGGCTGGGAAGGGGGTGACAGGGCTTATCCAGAAGGGGATCTCATCCTTTGAAAGGGAATCAGGATTGTGGAGAGCTATTTAAGAATAATCCCTGGTCCCATTCTGAGCATTCCCCATAGCACTGGATGCAGTTAGTGGGCTAATGCTCTGGAAGAGAGGGAGGCAAAGTTAATAAGATCTTCTGAGATGATGTTAACTTTCAATGACTAACACAGTTTATGAGGTTTAATGCAAGTTGTATCATGCATTTTGCATAATAATTAACTATTTTACATTCATAAGTAAGCTTTACTGTTCAGTATCATTTAAAATGTGTTACATTTAAATTTCTGGTGTTAAGTAGCATTATTGGCAAATAAGACTAATTATTGCTGTAATGCAGCTTAGGGACCTTCAGTTTTTCTTTTGGAGTAGGACTACATTATTTTAGGCCATAAGATATGAGTATTTCCAGATGAATGCCATGTTATACAAAATAAGTGGAGGCAATCTCTTAAACTGCTTTAAGTGGCTGTAGCTATTGTCATAGACTTTTCCTTGCACTTTCTAAATGGATGGAGCAAGAGATATTCCACCAGTACATTGTGCAAATAGACTATTTCAGGGCTGTGGGTATAGATTTCTAATTCTTAATTAAGATATAGCCTTAGGACAGCTAAAATCCCAGGCTTAGGCAGTTTACAGCCTTAAGGCTGGAAATCCTCACCTGAATTCCAGGTCAAAGCAACAAGATATAGTATAATATAGTATTTTATTTTATGCAACGAGACCTAGTTACAAACAACTAGGGTTAACAGTAAAATAATACAACAGTAGCCCACATTTATAACTTTATAACAAAGTTTAAATCAGAAGAGATGTGCAGAACTGGGGATGTTCACAGTGGAAAAGATAACGCTGTACAAGTATTTATGAAGTTTACTTGACATACTGAGTTAGGGATAGATAGAAATTATTTAAGAATATGCTCACATTGAAATAAAGAAAACATTTTCTCAATTTTGAGTAACAAGTCTCAGAAACCTCTCTTATAGGATTGTTATTTCACCAAAGTTAACCCAAGAAGCCATAACTCTAATTTCCCAAAGTGATATTTCTTTATATGCTTTGGAACAAAATCAACACAAGACCGGCCTGCTCACCATGGCCAAGGTAAGGTGGCAACTCTAGTGATATCAGGTCTAACTACGCGTAAAACCCCATATCCTATATAGTGCACCTAGATTTCCATGCCAAAATCCAGGCAAATTGTATAATAGTGTACATAACTTAATTGGCTTAACAAGCTAATCAGCGTTGATAACATCACTTAACAAGCAATAATAAACACTAATTGGTAATTAGAATTTACGCACACAACTCACTAAGCATGTTCTGTAATGAACTATGCCTAAATTATAATGCATGCAGTTCAAAAGGGGCATAGCTATGGACAAGGAAATGGGTGTTTTGTGGGTGGTTCACACAATTTACTTGTGTAGTTATAGAATATGGCCCAGTACGTGTAAATCTACAAACAGGGATTTACGCCACATTTTCATTTGTATAAATGGAGGCTCGTAGTTTTAGGCACTGGGATATTAACTAAGCGTATTCTATTTTCCATGCCTAAATCTGGGCACCACTTATAGAATACGCTTAGGTTGAAATGTTTACCGTGCAGATTTTTTAGGTGCCATATATAGAATGTCCCCTAAAAGGGGCAATTCTATAACAAGGTAATTCTATAACACTTGTAAATGTTCTTGCAGAATACTAGCATAAAATATTATCAATGTCCCTAAATGTGGTTGCACAAACTTATGACAGATCTTTGACTGGTGTAAATGTACACACCAAAATTTGGCATCTATACAAGTAGCTTAACGTTTTCTATAAATAACCTGCAAAAATGCTGGCCACACCTATGGCATACCCCTGCCTTTCCCCTTTGAAGCCTCCCCCCCCCCCCCCCCCCCCCCCCGCCATGCATTTACATGCCAAACCATTTTAGAGTGTAATTACAGAATAGTGGTTAGGCATATACACTTACCCACATGAAGCAGTATTTTATAAGTTTAAGCATGAAAATGGCACTTAAATTTAGGTGACTTGTTATAGAATGAAGGGGTAAGTGTGCAAATTTATAAAAGATTTTTCATGTTCTGTGCAAAACTGCCATTATAGAGTACTAGCTAAGTCTTAACTTTAGGCGTGAGCACTTACTCCATCCCAATGGCTGACATAAATACTTGTGCTTAAATTTAGGTGGTTAGGAGCGTAACTCATAAGAACATAAGAATAGCCACACTGGGTCAGACCAATGGTCCATCGAACCCAGTATCCTGTTTCCAATAGTGTTCAAACCAGGTCACAAGTACCCGGTAGAAACTCAAATAGTAGCAACATTCCACGCTACCAATCCCCCAGGGCAAGCAGTGGCTTCCCCCATGTCCATCTCAATAACAGACTATGGACGTTTTCTCCAGGAACTTCTCCAAACCTTTTTTCAACCCTGACACACTAAGTGCTGTTACCACATCCACTGGCAATGAGTTCCAGGACTTGGCTATTTGTTGAGTGAAAAAATATTTCCTCCTATTAGTTTTAAAAGTATTTTTCTTAAACCTCAATGAGTGTCCCCTAGTCTTTGTAGTTTTTGAAAGAGTAAAAAATTGATTCACTTCTACTCATTCTATAACAGTGTTTCTCAAGTCCAGTCCTGGAGTACCCCTTGTCAGTCATGTTTTCAGGATATCCACAATGAATATGCATGAACTTGATTTGCACACACTTACTCCATTATATGCAAATCTCTTTCATACATGTTCATTGTGAATATCGTGAAAACCTGACTGGCAAATGGTACTACAGGACCGGACTTGAGAAACACTGTTCTACACTATTCAGAATTTTGTAGACCTCAAGCATATTTCCCCTCAACCACCTCTTTTCCAAGCTGAAGAGCCTTAAACTCTTTAGCTTGTCCTCACATGAGAGGAGTTCTATCCCCTTTATCATTTTGGTCACTCATCTTTGAACCTTTTCTAATTCTGCTATATCCTTTTTGAGATACAGCAACCAAAATCGAATGCAATACTTGAGGTGAGGTTGCACCATGGAGCAATACAGAGGCATTATAGTATTTTTGGACTTATTTACCATCCCTTTCCTAATAATTCCTAGGATCCTGTTTGCTTTTTTTGACTGCAGCCGCACACTAGGCAGAAGATTTCAGCGTATTGTCTACAATGACACCTAGATCTTTTTCTTGTGTGTTGACTCTCAAGGCAGACCCTAGCATCAGGTAACTATGATTTGGATTATTCTTCTCAATGTGCATCACTTTGCATTTGTCCACAATAAAATTCATCTGCCATTTGGATGCCTGGTCTTCCAATTTCCTAAGATCTTCCTGCAATTTTCACAGTCCGCATTTGTTTTAACACAATGATGAGTGAGGTGATTACATTTGCAGATAACAGAAAACTTTGAACAGTTTTGTGTCATCTGCAAATTTAATCCTCATTCATCATTCCAATTTCCAGATCATTTATAAATATGTTAAATAGCACTGTTCTCAGTACAGATCCCTGCGGAACTCCACCACCCTTCTTCACTGATAAAAAATGGCCATTTAAACTTACCCTATGTTTTCTGTCCAATAACTAATTCCTAATTCACAACAGAACATTGCATCCTATCTCACAACTTTTAAATTTTCTCAGGAGTCTCTCATGAGGAACTTTGTCAAAAGCTTTCTGAAAATGTAAATGCACTGCATCAACTGGCTCATCTTTATCGACATGTTTATTCACGGCTTCAAAGAAATGAAGCAAATTGGTGAGACAAGACTTCCTTTGGCTGAATCTGTGCTGACTCTATTCCATTAAACCATGTTTGTCTGTGTAATCTTATTCTTTATAATTGGTCTACGAAATTTATTCTTTATAATAGGTTCCACTATTTTGCTCGGCACTGACGTCAGGCTTTTTTTTTAGAGTGGGAGGGGGTTAGTGACCACTGGGGGAGTCAGGGGAGGTCATCCCCGATTCCCTCCGGTGGTCATCTGGGCAGTTCGGGCACTTTTTTGTGACTTGGACCTAAAAAAAAAAGGGACCAAATAAAACGGACCAAATTCTCGCCAGGGACACCCTTGTATTTTCCATTATCGGCCAAGGACGCCCATCTTTCCTCGGCTGATAAACACGCCCCAGTCCCACCTTCGCTACGCCTCCGACATGCCCCCGTGAACTTTGTTCATCCCCGCGACAGACTGCAGTTGGGGGCGCCCAAAATCGGCTTTCGATTATACCGATTTGGGCGCCCGTGGGAGAAGGACGCCCATCTCCCGATTTGTGTCGAAAGATGGGCATCCTTCTCTTTTGAAAATAAGCTGGATAGTCTTGATTTTATTCAGTGGAATCAATGGTGAAAGTACCATAATGCAATAGGATGGGGGGGGGGGGGGGACAAGGGGAGAATAATAGGGTCAGTCTTAGAAGAATGAGGACAGTGACAGGGTAGGTCTTGGAGATTGAGAGAAGAGTGCTGGGGCATCCCTGAGGGGGAAATATGTGAACTGAGAAAGAAAATGAGTGTGAGGGAATGTAAAAGAGAGAAAGCCAATATTTGTACTCCCTCTGTCAATCCATACCATATCTCAGGCCAACTATTATTTAAGGAAAGAGGATAGAGGGAGAGGCTATTACTTTAGACTACATTTAAGCAACATGAATAAAAAATGTAATTAGGCTTGGCCATGTCCTTTGAAGTGTGATAAATGCTGATACTTTTTATACAGAGGAAAAAAAGAGACTGTGTTAGAAATCTCATCAGCAGTGAAGGAGAAACATATATTTGAAAAAAAAAAACATGTTAGACTTGTAGCAATAGGAGAAATCTAGAGAAAGAATAAGCAATGAAATGTGTAGCCAAATAGGACAGCCAGCTGGTTATGTGAAGAGAGAAGTCTATTGTGCTAAGGTGTTTAGCTAAAAGCGATGGTAGTTGCAGGAGCCACAGGCCCAGCAGTAAGATGACTTGAAAGAAAGTAGACTAAGACCAGGGCAGTTTGTTCATTAAACAGAAAGAATCGGCATCCACAGACAGATAATCATTGAGGCGGCAGCAAGCAGGACCTTACCAAGCTATAGCTGCGCTATGGACAACTTGCCCACTGGTGGCCCCTGTCTCCACCCACTTTGCCACCACCGATGAGATGGTAGTCTGGGAGTAATTTTGTGCCCCTCCATATCTGCACCATGTGTGGCTGCACCTCTTGCACAGCCTTTGTAAAGCGCTGCCAGCAAGTATCCCCAGAACTCCCTGCAACAGATGCCTCATTTTGCTCCAGGGTGAGAGGAGGATACTTTTCTCCTCCTTCACCCAGGTGGCAAACATAGCTGGGAGTAGAGATGCTGGGGGAGTTCACTGACAGAAGTGGCACCATTAAAGAAAAAGTAAGTGTGGAGCCTTTCGGCCCATGCATTGACCCATGCATTTGTCACGGGCAGAATTTGAGAATTTTCAATAACGTTTGGTAAGAGCAGAGCTACATGATGTTACCCTGGTGCAGAATATTAAAGCAATGGACAAAAAAGTGAGGACAGCTCAAACAGGATATCAGGAAGTCTTTCATATCAACAGCTTAAAAACGACCCGACATGGCCGAGTTTCAGCACCAAGGCCTGCATCAGGAGTCAATTGGATCTCTTGTGTTGTGGATGATAGCTTAACCAAGAGGGGTATAGCTGTGTGGCTTCCGTGGAATGAAAAAGCTCTAGGCTGCAGATCACCGTAGTGGCAAAACTCGTCTGTGACTTCAATAATGTAAACGAGTTTTGCCGCTACGGTGATCTGCAGCCTAGAGCTTTTTTCATTCTACGGAAGCCACACAGCTATACCCCTATTGGTTAAGCTATCAGTCACAACACAAGAGATCCAATTAACCCCAATGCAGGCCTTGGTGCCGAAACATGGCCATGTTGGGTCGTTTTTAAGCATTGGTTTTTTTTTATTTTATTTTTGTAAATTTTCTCAACTTTTCAAGAAAACTCTTGATTTGGAAAAATAGAGAGGTTAGGAAACATAAATTCAAATTACACAAATTATAAAATATTCAAATTATAGGATATATGTTATTCCCCCCTCTAATCTCAAGTCCACAACATTGGAGAAAGAAAAAACAAGGTACAATTCCAAGAAATATGTTCTCCACTGATACAGCAAGGAGATAATAAGTAGAACTTAAGTGCCTTCAATAAATATTATGGAGTAGATGTTAACATTACAGCCGGCTATAGGTTAGAAGCAACCCTCAAATCTATAAAAGAACTCAAATGAGTAGGATCATAGAAAATATATTTAGATGAATTAACTTTCAGTACACATTTACAGGGAAAATTAAGCCAAAATAAACCACCCAACTGAATAACCCGAGGGCAAAGTTTTAGGAACATTTGACGTCTCTTTTGAGTTGCTCTTGCAATATCAGGATATATTCTAATCTTATAGTTCATAAAAAGTTCATCCCAATGACGAAAACATTGTTTCAAAATCCAATCACGATCTGGTTCCAATACAAAAGTCGCTATTAGAGTTGCTGGTATAGTACCCTTCTCATCGTCTTGAATTATTTGTGTAAGATTCAATATATCAAATGAGACTTCTGCTCCTTGTTCAGCTTGATTAATATTTTCTTTTTTTTTTTTCCTTTTTATATGGTAGAATATAGTATATCTTAGAGACTGGAGGATAGGCCTGCTCCGGGATCTTCAATACCTCTGATAGATCATTCTTAAAAGTTATTAAAGGAGCAATAGATATGACTTTAGAAAAATTAATCAACCTTAGAGTTTTAGCCCTTAGTTGATTTTCTAAGTTTTCATTTTTATAATGTAACAACATATTTTCCTTGATCAAGTTGGACTGAGTTTGTTCAAGAGATTTTATACTCTCATTATTCGTTTCAATTATTTTCTCAATAGTTAATATTCTTATTTCCAAGATGGGACTCTTTTCCAAAGGCAATTTTGTATTTTGAGTCACCAGTTGCAATTTTTGTGAGAAGGAAGATTCTAAACTCACAAGAGCTTCCCAAATTGAGTCTAAAGTTATAGTGGTTGGTTTTACAGGCAAAAAGGACTTACTGAGCGAAGTGGATTCGGCCAAAGTTTCACCCGAAGGCTGCTGCTCCTCTACTGCTCTGGAGTCTGCCAAAACATTGGCTCTCTCCAGTATTCCTCCTCCGGTACGGACATCCAGTGGCTCCACGCTGCAATCCGGCCCCGCTGGAGGAAGCGCTCCTTGGTTGATAACACAAGGGGCTTCCCACCCCTGCTGCAGCTCCACCGCTGGCATTCTCGGAGGCCTCCACTCATTAGGACTAAACAAGATCTCTGTCTCAAGTTGGGGGAGTGGGACACCTCCCACTGCTCCCTCCAGCAGTGAGGCTCCTGGTCCCAAAAAACTTCCAGGCACGGCAAAGCAGTCCATTGGCCCCGATGGTCTCACAGGTGTTGCGGGGTCAACACGCTGTTTACCCCTCCTTTTTGGCATAGGCACAGGAAAAGAGTTTCAACAATGAAGGTAATCGGGTAGCGAGCCGCCTTGCAGCGTTTTCCTCAAAACGCCATCTTGTTTTTCAGCTTTAAGCGTTGATATTAAAGACTTCCTGATATCCTCTTTGAGCTGTCCTCGCTTTTTTGTCCATTGCTTTTGTTGTACGTGAGGGTTTTCCTCCTTCTTTTTGTTTTCCTGCAGTATATTAAAGAACATCAGATCCCCCAAGGACTGTGTCTATATAATTATTATCAAAAACAGCGAAGATGACGCAAAAAAGGAAAAGGAAAAGAGAAAAAAAAGAAAAAAGCAAAAACGAGAACAAAATTAATAAAGAAATAAAAAATAGAAAAAATAGATGAGGAAAGAAAAAACTAAAAAATGAAATGGTAGGTAAAATGTAAAAATCAGAAAAGAGACGACACAAGCAAAATGCAAAAGATAAAAAATGATGAATTTATTAGGGTGATATGACTCGACACAGCTGTGTTTCGGCCCAACTGGCCTGCGTCAGGAGTCTGTTACACCATATATGTATTCTCTGATAATGGAAGTCCTTGTGAAGTATTCAATTAAGCACGCCTTTATTCAGTAACACTCTACCTTTAAAAAGGCTGTGTGCACAGTTTAAAAAGAGTCGTTGTGGAGGACTCTGATGTTGTTGATATATATATATCTCTCGTGAACAGAAGTTCTAACGATACTTGTGTTCGCTGGCAATAGTATCGTTAGAACTTCTGTTCACGAGAGATATATATATATCAACAACATCAGAGTCCTCCACAACGACTCTTTTTAAACTGTGCACACAGCCTTTTTAAAGGTAGAGTGTTACTGAATAAAGGCGTGCTTAATTGAATACTTCACAAGGACTTCCATTATCAGAGAATACATATATGGTGTAACAGACTCCTGACGCAGGCCAGTTGGGCCGAAACACAGCTGTGTCGAGTCATATCACCCTAATAAATTCATCATTTTTTTATCTTTTGCATTTTGCTTGTGTCGTCTCTTTTCTGATTTTTACATTTTACCTACCATTTCATTTTTTAGTTTTTTCTTTCCTCATCTATTTTTTCTATTTTTTATTTCTTTATTAATTTTGTTCTCGTTTTTGCTTTTTTCTTTTTTTTCTCTTTTCCTTTTCCTTTTTTGCGTCATCTTCGCTGTTTTTGATAATTGTCGTTTTGTGCGAAGACAGGTTTCTTCTGTATTTTTTACTGTGTCTATATAAACCACCCAAGCTGTTTATATATGATTCATAATTTTTGAATAATGGAATGAATGCAGCAAAGATTTAATGTTGCTAATAGCTGAGACCACCTCAAAGACTGAAGTTGAATTAAAAGCTTCTATCCAGGAGACGGATGGTGGCTAAAGCAGAATTCTACTTTGGAGGATTATAATTAACTTCATTATGAATTAGTCCAAAACATGGCATCGAGTCATTGTGACATTTTAAGATAAGTGAAAAGATTTGAGATCTTGATATATATGAAGTGGTTATTAAATATTGATTATATGAAAAAGTATGTTATTGGGCAAAGCCAATGAGGAGGCAGGCCAGTCATGAACCTGTGTGTTCATGTGAAAAGAGTCACTGCTGAGGCCGAGTGAATGTTTGCAACTGAGAAGTTTATATAAGCGCTGGGCTGCGATTATTTTTTACTCAAGACCTGCCACATCCTGCTCCCTACAAAACAGGAAGTCTGCTTTGGGGTGGGAGTGGAGGTGGGGAGATGAATCAGGCCTTGAAAGTGCATATGTGTTCAAAAACCCTACATTTATTTTTTCTTCTAGCACTGCAGCAGGCCTAGAAGAATGCAGCTTGGTGAAGGTGGCTGTAATGAAGGCAGTGAGGATGAGGATGAGGAAGATGCTGCACAATGGAAAAAGGGAGGGAAAAGAAAATAAAGATAGGCATGAAGAGGGAGGGAGGGAGGGATAAAAAGAGAGAGGAGAGATGATGAGGTCCCCTTCCCTTTGGGGCTGCAGAAGTATCTACTGGGAACTAAGCAGGGCTTTTTTTGAGGGGGTACTGAGTACCGGCACCTTTTCCATTGTCTGCTAAAATTGACCCATGGACCCCAATTTTTAATGAAAGAGCTCAGGCTCTGCACACCAATTCAGTGTTGTCATAGATTCTGTGACTGGTAGCAGGGGGCCTGGCTATTATGGGATGGGTCCTTCAGTGATTACCCCACTCCTGAAGGGTGGCCTAGCATTTGAGTACCGGCACCTTTTTTCCTAGAAAAAACGCACTGGAACTAAGTTTCCCTGAGGCTTGTGTTCCTTCCTTTTTTTCAGTTGAGATATGAAGGGATTTCATGTAACCTCTCACAGTCTTTTTTTTAATCTCCTCTTCTTCAGAGTTCAGAAACTCCACTGGCCTGTGCTTACTCAGCATTCAGGCTAGCTTCAATACTGACCTGCAATGATTGCTAAACTAGGTGTGAGAGCCAAGTAGAGAGCTTCCAGGCCAGCTTACAGAAATAAGTAGCCTGCTGCTTTCTTCCTTCCCTTTATAGTACAGAGTTTATATCTATCCTAGGCACTGCTACCTGAGGGTGATAGACAAGATGGATTGGCTTGAGTTGCAAAATATGGAAGCCTGACTCCTAGTGGTAATATTGTGATTAATATTGCTACAGATCTTAGTAACCATTTTGGATATCTGACAGCCACAAGGCAGGAGTGAATAGGCATTGTTCCCACTCCACTATACAGAAAGGACTCCAGGTAAGCCCAAAGACTGTTGACAGAGGGGTGTAGGGGGCTTGTGGCCTCAGGCCAATTTTAGCGAAGGAAGATTATGAGAAAGGCTGCCATATATTGGGACATGCCCGCAAGTGGAATCCTCCAAGGATGGGTGACTGTGCTGGATGAGATCAGGAAGAGTAAAGAAATATTTTCTCTGATTTGTTTTAAATTTACTACTTTGTAGCTTCATTGTGTTCCCCCTAGTTCTTTTATTTTTGGAAAGAGTAAACAAGTGAATCACATCTACCCGTTCCATTCCACTCATTATTTTATAGACCTCTATCACATCTCCCCTCAGCCATCTTTTCTCGAAGCTGAAGAGCCCTTGCCGCAGGACTGCCGAGAAGGGGGGCGGGGGGGGGGGGGGGACAAAATTCCCTGGGCCCGGCATCTGTCCTTCTCTATTCCTCCTGTTTCTCCCTTCCCTGCAGTCTTCTGTATGTTTTTTTTACCGTTGTTGGCAACCTGGCAGTGGCAGTGATTAAGACAGACTGCTGGTGTCAGGGCATTCCGTCTGCATGTCCTGCCTACTCTGATTTAACTTCCTGTTTTTGCATAGGTGGGACATGCAGATGGAAGGCAGCAACACTGGTAGTCTGTCTTAATTGCTGTCACTGTCAAGTCACTTGACAGTGGTCAAAAAAAAATACAGAGGAAAAAAAAATACAGAGGACTGTGAGGAAGAGAGAAATGCAGGACTCACCAGGAAGCAGGTGAAGAAAAAGAGAGACATAAAAACAGGGCTAAATTTACCAACAGAAAGGGAAAGGGGATGAGATTTCATATACTGTCTTTCTGTGATTGTAATCAAAACAGTTTACATGTTATATACAGGTATTTATTTTATACCTGGGGCAATGGAGGGATAAGTGACTTGCCCAGAGTCACACAGAGCTGCATTGAACCAGTAGCCTGGTTAGGAGTAGCCTACTGCACTAAACAGGAAGCTACTCCTGCACTTGGGCAACTGTGTGGCTGGGCCCCCTTTATGCAGGGTCCCGATACAGCCGTCATTTTGTCCATATAAGCAGCCCTGCTAACCTCCAATCCTCAGGTATCATGGCCATTTCACATGATAGGTCACATATTACTATTAACAGGTTAGCGATTTCATGTTTGAGATCCATCTAATTTACCATAGATTATAAAATATTTTACACACCATCATATTAACATGAGATTCCATGGGTAGTTTAGCATTGATTTTCCCTCTTAATATTTTTTTCTTCTGGGGATATAGTCGCACTAGCTAAATCACTAGTTGTTTGCTCCCCAGGTAACTCAGGGCTAGAGGCTAGAGATCATACAGGGACAGTGCTTAAGAAGAAGGAATCCGTCATGCTGAAACAGGGACACTTCATGGCTGGATATATCATCCACAATAACCAGTCCTTAGAACAATCTGTGGTTTGATGGCCCCAAGTAAGAACTGTCACTGCATTGACTAGGGCTAGGCAAAGTTGCAGGAAATATAAGATAAGAGAAAATAACCCTGCTGGTTGTAAATGAAGGCTAATAGTGCTATAACCCAACAGAGGCCAGTTCCAAAGAGTGAGAGGAATCTGCCGCACCAAGGTATATAAAGAAGCTGTTTCAGGCCACATGCAGCCACAGAGAGCACAATTGAGAAATGTTGCTCTATTACAAACAGCATGATCGCCAACAAACAAGCTTATTGAAAAAGGATTGTTGTACCAGAAGTTTTCTGCAAGATTTACTCTAGGGGAAAAGATTGCAATTTCTTTTAACTGTGTACTTTTTCTTTTCAGACATAGGGACAAATGTAATGTATTTTTTATATTTAAGTGCAGCACAGCTCACTGGGCAATCTTTTCCTCTCTCCCTCTTATTTCCAATTCTCTTTTACAATTTGTCTCTATGATGAATTAAACGTCTCGTAAAAGAACTACTGTACATAAAAGTGATGTCTAAAACAGCTTTGCCAGACAAAATTGTAATAAAGAGCGGGATGTTCTTTATTAGTCAGATCTTGGGATAATAAAAATGTCTTTATTTTTGAACTCTTCAAATAACTTATTATAAAATAATTGTTTGTCCACATTTGGGGGGAAGGGAAATGATCAAGTTCTAAATATTATTTTTGTCTTTTTGCTGAGACGTTTTCAGCAGGCCCTGTTAATTAGGATATGCGCTGCTAATGATCAGGTGTTTCAACAGCAAAGTAAGCTACGATGTCAGGTCATGAGGTTCTGATTGTGTTACACTCCACAGAAGTGTCTATTAATGTAGTTATATCAGTGCTTAATGCTATCACTTTTATTCATGGAATTAATTGGGAGTATGCTAATAAGGCAGACCAAACTCACATCTTTTTATATATTAATAGCAGTTTCATTCTTCTTGCTTTGACCAGGTCCTGAACTTATTAGGGTAAATTTTGAACTGGTATGGCAACTGGCTTAAATGAAACAGCAGCATTTAACTCTGAAAAGGCAGTGGAGCTGAATATTTAGATAGTGTGGTAACCTTATTAAATTAGCTGGATAATGCTGGCTGCTGTGGGCTGGTTTAGACCTGGATACTCAATGTAGGACCATAACTGGCTACCAGCACTGAATATCTGGGGCTTGGGTGACCACCGAAAGCTATCCAGTTACCATCAACATTCTGATTCCTGCAGAACTTTTATTCTGATTGATTTGATGCCCACTTTATCATATAGCACCATTCCTCCACCAATTTGATTTACCCTATCATTGCAATATAATCTGTACAGTGTCCTATTGGTTATCCTCCCTGGACCAGGTCTCTGAGATGCCTACTTTATCTACCTCTTCATTTAGCATTTTTTAGGCTTCTAGGAAGATATTCTTTGAAATGTCAGTATGTTTTTTTGTTTGGATTGACAATCTATTTAACAATTGAGAGTGGTAGGTTGCAATCTTTCAACTTTTTCTGCCTTCTCTTAAAAGGCATCTAGGTTGCTTTTGCCTTTATTATAACCTCTTTTTCCGGATGTCCTAACTTAACAGCTAAATAGTATCCTGCAAAGATACCTTACTCAGAACCATGTGCTTTTGTGTGACTATCTGCTTTCCCCTAGATTCTAATGTAAAAACTATTCTGTGTCCTTTTTAGACATTAGTGCCAGCTGCCTGGTTCCACCACACTTAGGGGAGAGCCCATCTTATTGGAATAGGCTCCCCCTTTCTCCAGAATGTTGCCCAATTCCTAACAAATCAAAATCCCTCCTCCCTGCTCATCCACTCATTGAGATTCTGGAGTTATGCCTGTCTCTTGAGTTATGTGCGTGAAATTAGTATTGTACTGTGAGGGAGTCTATAGGATGCTGCAACGTTCCCTTAAGAGCACTCCCTCACAGTGTCAGGGCCACCTTAAAACCTTAGTCCCACCCAAGGTGGAAGTGACACAGGAAGGGCAGAGCCAGGAGGGCATGGCCCAGGAAATATAAAAGACCAGGTCAGAGCTAGGTTAAGTTGGCCCAGAGGGTAGCAGTGACACCCACTGCAGATGCTTCCATCCTGAAGCTGAGAACTTGCACCCACTACATTCAGGTAGACCAAATTCAACTTGGAACCTTGAAGAGTTTGTGCTTTGACCTGGCCAGCTGCATGCCAGCCTCCTGTACCTACTAGATACTATGCTGGTAACTCTGGATCCAGGGACCAGGCCAGAGACCAGTAAGAATGGTTACTGGGCCAAGAGACATTCATATATGCTGTGGCCCTGCAAGAGCAGGCCACCTGAGGACACACTTATGTTTACAGAACTAGCTTTGAGCATTACTACCTTCCTTCCTTCCTATGAAGTAAACAGGAACACTTTAATAAATATTATTTGTTTTCACCATAAGTTGCTGATGTGTGTGTGGCTTGTTTTACCTGGCTCCATGGCCTGCCCTCGCTCATGTTATCACATATTGTGGCAATGGTGGGCTTGGAGCTTACTTTGCCAGAAGAAGCTGGAATCCTTAGCCTCCAGGGCTCTGGGCCTTGTAGGACTGCCACATGGGATCAATGGACTAAAGAGGGAACCTTTAAAGAGTTTAGTAAGAGCCAGACAGGCAGGTTTTCTTTTTGCTCAAATTCTTATGGAGAAATTGATCCATGCCCTATTGGGATGGCAACAATAACAGTAACAGTTCATGCAAGCTCAGTGTGAGAAGCAACGGCAACAGCAGCATCAATTTATACAAGACCACTTTGAACAGAAGCAGCAAGTGCAGTAACAAATGTTGCCGAAGTTAGTAGAGATAGAACACGGCTCTCTGTGACAGGCAACACCAATGGGCCAGGCTGCAAACAAATCCTCTGGTTTCCATGCTTAAAACAAATGGTACAGGAAGATGACCTGGACTATTTATTTTTTAATAAACTTTGAGAGTACTGCTCACCTATCAGGATGGCTTAAAGCATCATGGCACGTACTTGGCACTACTAACTCTCTCTTTAAGAGCCCTTCAACTGTAACTACTCCCCTAACAAGGCTCATATAAGGTTTTAACCTCCACCTTAACCATATATCATATAGAAATCATTCATATGTTTTTTATGTTTTTTATCGCCTCAGCAGTGCACATGACCAACTTCACTCTTTTATTGGACATTCAACAGCACCCAAATCCTCACTGGCGATAGTATTTTATTAAACTGTTTCTTCATTTACTTATTTAACTGTTCATTTTACTTTTTAATCTCTAAGTTACTTATAAGCAATACTTAACTTGCACTGAACGGTCAGACCAGGGGTTCAACAATGCCCGACATGCATGTTTCGCCCTAAAAGGCTGTGTCAAGGGCTCCCCCTTAGCCGTTCTTAGTACCAGCCTCGCAATGTTTTCTTTCTGGATTTCCTCCAGGCCAGTGAGGAGTAGGTTGCAGTAGTCAAGGCAAGAGGTAATGAGAGAGTGGATGAGAGTTTGGGTGGTGTGCTCAGAGAGGAAAGGGCGAATTTTGCTAATGTTATAGAGGAAGAAGCGACAGGTCTTGGCTATCTGCTGGATATGTGCAGAGAAGGAGAGGGAGGAGTCGAAGATGACACCGAGGTTGCGGGCAGATGAGACGGGGACGATGAGGGTGTTATCAACTGAAATAGAGAGTGGAGGGAGAGAAGTGGGTTTGGGTGGGAAGACAAGAAGTTCGGTCTTGGCCATGTTCAGTTTCAGGTGGAGATTGGACATCCATGCAGCAATGTCGGATAAGCAGGCCGATACTTTGGCCTGGGTTTCCGCAGTGATGTCTGGTGTGGAGAGATAAAGCTGGGTGTCGTCGGCATAGAGATGGTAGTGGAAGCCATGAGATGAAATCAGGGAGCCCAGGGAAGAGGTGTAGATTGAAAAAAGGAGGGTCCAAGGACAGATCCCTGGGGGACTCCGACAGAGAGTGGGATAGGGGAGGAGGATGAACCATGAGAGTGTACTCTAAAGGTACGATGAGAGAGATAAGAGGAGAACCAGGAGAGGACAGAGCCCTGGAATCCAAAGGAGGACAGGGTGTCAAGAAGTAAGTTATGATTGTCAGTGTCAAAGGCGGCGGATAGGTCGAGGAGGATGAGGATGGAGTAGTGACCTTTGGATTTGGCAAGGAGTAGGTCATTGCAGACTTTAGTTAGTGCCATTTCTGTTGAGTGCAGGGGGCGAAAGCCGGATTGAAGCGGATCGAGGATGGCATGAGAGGAGAGAAAATCGAGGCAACTGCAGTGGATGGCGCATTCAAGTATCTTGGAGAGGAAAGGTAGGAGGGAAATGGGGCGGTAATTGGAGGGACAGGTAGGGTCAAGTGATGGTTTTTTGAGGAGGGGTGTGACTACGGCATGCTTGAAGGTGTCCGGGACAGTTGCAGTGGAAAGAGAGAGGTTAAGGATATGACAGATAGGGGGGGGGTGATAGTAGGAGAGATGGTGTTAAGTAAGTTGGTGGGGATGGGGTCTGAGGAACAGGTGGTGCATTTCGAGAAGGAGAGGAGATGGGCGGTTTCCTCCGGTGATATCAGGAAAAGAGGAGAAGGAGGCCTAGGTTGGTTGGTTGAGGGAGTGGGTTATGGGATGAAGAGGAGGGGAGGGTTTGGTGGTGAATTCAAGGTTGATCTTCTGGACCTTGTCATGGAAGTAATCAGCCAGTGATTGAGGAGAGAGTGAGGGGGGGTGGGGTGGGAGCGGAAGGCACTTTGAGGAGGGAATTGAGGGTGGCGAAGAGACGACGAGGGTTAGAACTGAGGGAATTGGTCAATTGGGTGTAGTAGTCCTGTTTGGCGAGGAATAGGGAGGACTGGAAGGAGGATAACATGAATTTGTAGTGAATGAAATCTGTATGGGTGCGAGATTTCCTCCATAGGCATTCAGCCGAACGGGTGAAGGAGCGAAGGTATCGGGTGCCAGGGGTCAGCCAGGGCTGGGGATTAGTACGCCTTGTGGGGCGGGAGACAAATGGTGCAAGGGTGTCTAGAGCAGAGGAGAGAGTGGCATTGTAAGTGGACACAGCCTTGTCGACAGACTCTGAGGACATGATGGAAGGGAGGCGATCAGAGATAATAGAGGATAAGGTGGGGGGGTCAACAGCCAGGAGATTCCTGGAAGTGGTGGTTAGAGTTGGGCGGGACTGAGGGGGAGGGTGATGAAGTGTGAATGTGATCAGGTGATGGTCAGAGATAGGAAGAACTGATGTACAGAAATTGGAGGGTGAGCAGGTAGAAGAGAGAACGAGATCAAGACAGTGACCAGATTGGTGAGTAGGAGTGGTGGTGGCGCTCACCTGGAGGTTGAAGGAGGAGGATACTGGGCCAGCATGATCAGAAAAACAAAGTCACCAGACAACAAAGGTAGAAAAAAAATCATTTTATTTTCATTATAGTGTTTGGAATATGTCCACTTTGAGAATCAGGTGCTCAGCATTAAATGTTTATATTTATGTACTTATGTATGGCATTTTATCCCACATTAAACATGAATTAGGATGTTTTGTGGCTCTACATGGGAATTGTGATATTATGATCCTTGTTTCATATTGTTGACGGTCTGCATTTTCCGTATGGGTGGTATATTGGTGTATTAGGTTCTGCCCAGTGTAATATTTATGGTATAGTAAGGTTCTGAGTGCGTTTTTGCACAAAGTTGTGCATAGTGTTTTGTAGTTGAGCGATTGTGGTTAGTATATGCTTTGACAACTTTATTCTTTGACATATGATACATATCTAATATCAAAATTTAATAGAAGGTATTAATTGTGACTTTTATTTTTATTTATTTATTTTTTCTGTGTTATCAGACAATTATTGATTTAAGCTCCACCCCTGGCCCCACCCCTAACCTCGCCCCTTTAGCCTCCCCAAACAGTTGGGCCACCAACCGCCTATGCCCTTAGAGATTCCCAGGCCACAGTTATAATGGTAGATGAAAACCCAGTGGGTGATCAGGACCCCTGTAAGGTAGCTGTCCCATATTTCATAGTAAAGGATTATTTATTTTATAGGGCAACCAAGGGAGCCCTGGAGGTAGAGGAAGTAGCAAACAAAACAGCGAAGAGGACCAACAAAAGAAAAAAATAAAATAAAAAAAGTGTTGACGCCCTATATTTTATTATTTTTTTGTGTTTTTATTTTTTTGTGTTTTTATTATATTTTTAACTTTTTTTATTTTATTTTTTTCTTTTGTTGGTCCTCTTCGCTGTTTTGTTTGTTGCTAGTTTTTGCGAAAACTGGTTTCTTCTGTTTTTTGCACTGGTAGAGGAAGTAGAGCAGCTGTTAGTTCTGCACTCTTATCGCAGACAGGACATACAGTTATCATATTTGGGAGAGGAGAAAACCTGGAAATGTATTCTGGCCCATTTTTTATAGCCTAGTGTGTTTAAACAAATAAACCTTTTCTGTTAGTCCTGGCCAACTTTCCAGATGAGTAGCCCTGCAAGGCTTCCACCTGCCCTTTTCATGCCCATGCCCATCATAAATACCTCATTTGACTGGGTGACTATGAGGAAGCCAAACTCTGTTTAGAGAAGGCTCAGGTGAGGCAATCCTGAGCCTACAACTGGAAAGCCATGCAGAGAACCTTCCAGCTGGGGACCAGAGTCCTAGTCCTTCTGCCCTCATCAAAAAGCAAACTGCTAAGCAAATGGCAAGGGCCATACAAAATAATAGAAAAGACAGGACCTGTCAAATACAAAGTGGTCTAACCAGAAAAAGATAAGGCAAAGATTCTCCATATCAAGTTGTTAAAGAAGTGGGTTCTGGTGACTGTGACATTGGTCCAAATGGATGATTTAGGACCAGAGGTACTGGCACAGCTGGAGCCCTTTCAAGCATCATTTGGTGATCAACTTTCACACTCACAGAAAGCCAACCTAGAATGGTTGGTCTATTAGATCAAGGATGTCTTTTCTAATGTGCAGGGCCGGACCCACCTTACAACCCATGATGTCATCACTGAACAAGGAGTGGTGGTCTGGAAAAACCTTAACCTGATCCTGGAGGTCCATCAGCAAGCAGTAGCAAAAGAAATAGCTGAGATACTACACCTGGAAGTTATCAAAGAATTCACCAGTAATTGCTCATCACCCATTGTGCTGGTACCTAAACCAGATGGGGACCTCCAGTTCTGCATCAACTTTCATAAGGTGAATGCTGTCTCCAAACTGGAGGCTTACCCGATGTCAAGGATCGATGAACTTATCAAGAGGCTGGAATAAACTCAGTTTATTTCACCCTAGTTCTGACCAAAGGATATTGCCAGGTACTCTTCATGCCAGCTGTCAGATAAAATGGACTTTTTTATGCCCAAGGTCTGTTCCAGGTTATAGTATTACCTTATGGCTTTTATGGAGCTCCAGCTACCTTCTAATACCTTGTGGACCGTCTATTTAAGTCACATGGTGACTACGTGGCTGCCTACTTAGATGACTGGAAGACCCATCTCATTAAGGTAGAAATGGTACTGGACTCCTGAGAAAATTAGAAAGTCATAGGATAGAAGGTAATGTCCTATTGTGGATTAAGAACTTATTAAAAGAAATAAAACAACAAGTAGGGTTAAATGGTCAGTATTCTCAGAGGAAAAGGGTAAATAGTGATGTTTCCCAGGGGTCTATGCTCGGACCGCTGCTATTTAACATATTTATAAATGATCTAGAGATGGGAATAACTATATATATATATATATACCGATGATATCACAGTGCCAATAACCTTTACTCCAGGCAATATGAATCATGAGTCCAAGTTGCTACATGTTTATTAGCAGTTGACACGTGGGTACATTCATTTAAATTAAAGTTAAATAAAGTGAAGACCAAGCTCCTTTGGATTGGTCTGTTCGCTTTCTTAAAAGACAACCTCGTTCTTAAGATTGTCAATTCTAATTTAAAACTTGAATCAGTCTGAAGAATATTAAGTGTGGAAGTAAATAGTCATCTCTCTTTTAGTTTTCAGGTTAATAAAATAGTCAGCAAGTCTTTCTTTCTGCTCAAAAAACTGTGGGTTATTCACAAGTTTTTCAATTTAGTAATTTTCCGCTTGGTGGTTCAATCATTAGTATTTTCCCAACTGGATTATTGTAATTCTATTTACATAGGTTGCTCAAAACCTTTAAAGATGAAGTTACAGAAAGTGCAGAATGCTATGGTTAGAGTTATATTTGCAGCAAACAAATACGAGTCTATTTGTCCCCGTAAGCTGCAGTTGCATTAGCTGCCAGTAGTGGCCAGGTTACAGTTTAAAATATCAGTGCTTAAAGCATAAAGACTGTCTAGGGGGTCCTTTTACTAAGGCACACTGAAAACTGGCTTGCGGTAATGTAGGCTCGGGTTTTGGGAACGTGCCGATCCATTTTTCAGCTCACCTGTAAAAAAGGCCTCTTTTTTTGCCAAAAATGGACATGCGGCAAAATCAAAATTGTCGCACGCCTGTTTTGGTTCTGAGACTTTACCGCCAGCTATTGACCTAGTGGTAAAGAATCTGGACGGTAATGACCTAAGCGTGTCAAATGCCACTTGGCGCATGTCTGTTATGCACGCCCAAAATTAAAAAATATTTTTCAGACATGTGTATCAGATGCGCATCAAAAATGAAAATACCGTATGAGCCATGTGGTAGTCAGGTGGTAACTCCATTTTGGCATGCGGTGAGCACACATAGACTCTTATGCAGCTTAGTAAAAGGGCCCCTAGGTTATATAATTGAACACCTTGTTTTTCTTAACAGAAGCTATATAAGATCTACTAGAAATCATATGTTAGATTTCCCCATCATCCATAAAGTTAAAGCATTACAACAAGTGGAGGAGTAGCCTAGTGGTTAGTGCAGTGGACTTTCATCCTGGTAAACTGGTTTTGATTCCCACTGCAGCTTCTTGTGACTCTGGGCAAGTCACTTAATACTCCATTGCCCCAGATACAAATAAGTACCTGTATATACTATGTAAACCACTTTGAATGTTGTTGCAAAAACCACAGAAAGGCAGTATATCAAGTCCCATTCCCTTATAATTTTCTTGAACATACCTAGCAGCCTCCAGTTGAATCCCTTTGCCTCTTTCCCTTAAGCAAATAGGAGAGTATGATCAGTTTAGGAAGCTACTAAAGACTTTTCTTTTTTTGGAAACTGCTATAATTAATGGATTTATTCTTACTTTATTTGAGATGTTGACTGTTTTACTGTATAGTTGTCTGGAGAATGCTCCGTTTTTTGACTGCTTTCCACTCTGAACTTGCTATAAGATTCCAATATAATTTAATAGTCAGATGGATTCCTAATTTTATTGCTTTATTGTTTTCTTTGGCGATATTCACCGGGAGTCAAACTGATAAATAATGGCATGTACTTTTTGTCAGTTTGACTCCTACTGGTAGTGCTGCAAGATTACCACTAGGGATCAAAGACACTACTTTGAACTCAGGCCATCCACAGGGAAGGAGCAGCCAGAGAATCCTGGTAAGAGTCTGAGGGGTGTTGGAGCAGTTGTGCAGAACCAGGGGATAGAAGATTGCTGGAGCCTTCAAGGAAAACTGTTAGGTGGTGGGAAGATGCTATGGATAAGCAAGAAAAGCAGAAAGGGCTTCTAAGAATGTGTTTCCAAGATGCTACAGATGTCCGAAGGAATGGATCCTCAGGAGCTTAGTCAAGATCGGGAGGCGGGGCTGGTGGTTGGGAGGCAGGGATAGTGCTGGGCAGACTTATACGGTCTGTGCCAGAGCCGGTGGTGGGCAGCGGGACTGGTGGTTGGGAGGCGGGGATAGTGCTGGACAGACTTGTACGGTCTGTGCCAGAGCCGGTGGTTGGGAGGCAGGGCTGGTGGTTGGGAGGTGAGGATAGTGCTGGGCAGACTTATACGGTCTGTGCCAGAGCCGGTGGTTGGGAGGTGAGGATAGTGTTGGGCAGACTTATACGGTCTGTGCCAGAGCCGGTGGTTGGGAGGAGGGGATAGTGCCCTGAAGAGCACAGGTACAAATCAAAGTAGGGTATACACAAAAAGCAGCAAATATGAGTTATCTTGTTGGGCAGACTGGATGGACCATGCAGGTCTTTTTCTGCCGTCATCTACTATGTCCGGTTGTTTGTTTTTTTTTAACGGAAGGATGCAGCCTCACTGTCAGCAATGCACTTACGCCATAATTCTATATATGGCGCTCAAAATTGTATGTGCAAATTTGAGCATGTATCCAATTTGTGCACACAAGTTAATTGATAAATGAGCCTATCAGCACTGATATTTGAGCATTAATAATCAATTATCAGTGCTAATTGGCATTAATTAAAATTCACGTGCACATCTTTAGGTGCCAGAAGCCATGCATGATTTACATACAGATCCAAAAAAGGGCATGGTCATGGGAGGGACATGGTTGGATCAATTCCTGGAATTTATGTTTATGCTTATTGAATACTTGATATACCCAAAAATCAGAAGATATATATACTGAAGAGCAAAAAATCATCAGAAGCCTAACAAATTAATTTGCTCTAAGGTTGGCTTTATCCTAGACCATAATATGTATCATGAATTTTAAACAAAAAGAAACCTCAATCGCCTGGGGTGCCTACATAGATGGCCTCCTTCAATTTAAACGGCTCCTATCATTGGTTTCAAAAAAATCCTCTGAAAACAACTGCAGAGGAAAACAATTCCCTAGTGGAGAAAAAATCTTTTTCAGCAAAAAAACTGAGGAAATAATTATGTAGTAATGTGCCTGGTTAAAGTCAGTACCATGCTGAAAAAAATCAAAAAAATATTTATTTATTACATGTGCACAAAACAGAAAGAAAGAGGCCGGCCCATTTTAGGGAGAGGCCGATCACAACTGAGCTGATGGCTAGCGAGGGTTAAGTTAGAAGGGAAGGGGTTTTGAGGCTGGAGAGCAAGGAAAGGGTTAAGGTAAGGAAGGGTGGGAGGGGAAGCAGGGGGATATAAACTAGGGTTGCTGACGTAGGGATTCGTCAGCAGCTTGAAGGAGAGGTGGTGAAAGGAGCTGACCCGGCCCACCCTCCCACTAGAGGAGGTTGTCGCAGCTGGCGCGGGGCGTGGCGGTGATTATCCGGGGACTCTGGTGGTACACAGCAAGTGAGCGCAGAACACTGTTATGTTATTGGTGAATAATTGCCCAAATGTTAAGTGCAATACGAAGTACAATGTTATGCCTGAAGGTGGGGCAGGTTTACAGTTAATCCTGTGGGGATATGGCTTGTCTCCTGGCTTGGACAGCCAGGAGGCCAAGAACTTATCCGGGGCGTATCCTTAAACGGGATACACCATAGTCATCGGGTGCTATAAGAACGCACAGGTCGGCGGTGGGTGTGCTCAGACGGCACCACCGGCAGCGGATTGGGGCGCATCATGAAGTAAAGCTGTGTACCCCAGGGCTTGAATTTGCCAAGTTATAAGAAGTTATGTATTACGGTAACATGTTAAGTTGCATTATGTGTAATAGAGTTTTTAAGTGCCTGGCTGCGGCCTTAATAAATTCCAAATTTAGTCGAAAAGTGGCTTCTGAGTATTATTGGGGATTATTGGGGTGATGAAAGTGTATGCCGAATGTTTCAGTTGTCATTTTTACATAGCTTATCCACCCAGGTGGTCAGCGTAGCCTTCGGTTTCCAAAACCATCCAACCGGGGCTACTTTCAATATGTCAACTGTAGCCCCATGCATTACATAATTATTTTCTCTGGTTTTTTTTGCTGCATGGGTACCAGTGGGTGTTGAGCAAGCTCCTTCATTATATCCAGGAAGAGGTAATTTGTTTAGTGTTTGGCACCCCCAGTCATTTTGAATTGTTGGGTGCCTAATCATAAGTTTGCTGCATGAAACACAAAACCACAGACTTCTCTCTTCTTATAAAGCCATGGGGGCATGCACTGAGTAGTAAATTTAAAGTAAATTGGAGAAAATATTTCTTCACTTAAGTAATTAAACTCTGGAATTTGTTGCCAGAGAATGTGGTAAAAGCAGTTAGCTTAGCAGGGTTTTACAAAGGTTTGGGTAATTTCCTAAAAGAAAAGTCCATACACCATTATTAAGATGGACTTGGGAAAACCCAATGCATATTCTAGGATAAGCAGCATAAAATCTGCTTTGCTGTTCCGGGATCTTGCCAGGTACTTGTGGCCTGGATTGGCCACTGTTGGAAACAGGATACTGGGCTTGATGAACCTTCAGTCTGTTCAAGTATGGCAATGCTTATGTTCTAATGTTCTTATAATCTCCCTCTTATCAATTTTCAATCTAGAGTGCTAAACTTGTAGCTTCTAGCAAGTGTCAGAACTACAATAAAGGCAAATTGTTCTTTTTTTTTTCTGAGTGGTTGGAAAATGAATGGTTCTACCGAGACAACAACACTGAGACCCAATTAACTTATCAATTGAGTGGAAAATTACTTGGATGGCATTACATTGGTGATAGCAGTGAAACACAATTAGAGAAGAGAGCATAGTGCAGAGCAGCTACTTTTAAAAATCACATGCCAAGGTGCTTTCTGAGCTGTCTACAAGGCACTACCATAGTAGCCTTAACAGACACTCTGCAATGCACTTCATCAAGTAGCTGATATTAAGGGTAACAGTGTTCCTTTCAAGTGCAGATGTGAAATGAAAATGAGGTTCTTAAGTGTACTAGCTAAGCACACCCTTTCTTTTGTAGACTCTTCTGCTGAAAAAAGGGACTTAATAAACTTCCTTCACTGGTACACACATCAGTGGACTCCACGTGCCAGTGATATCAAGCTAATAAAGATTAATGGTTTTGTTCACCAGATGGCTAAAATGTTATTAAAATGCAAATGGTTAGTTTCTGTTAATTGTTTAACATCAGATGCAATTAATCAGGGAAGCTTGAGGCTTTTCATAAAAGCTTTGGTGTTCATTTTTAAAAGATTCAAAAGCAAAAGGCAGAAGAATGGGAAAGGTTTATTTCTTGTACTTTTGCGTATTCGATAAGCCAGAAATGAGCATTTGCTAACAGAAAGTTAAATAGGCAATAATTGGAAATATAGAACAGAACAGGTTAAGCACAAGCACACATGAAACCTTAAAACAGGTCAAAATTTTATTTTGTTTAAGAATGCTAGATATCTACCTGTTAAGCCTTGACCATTTCAGGCTTGATTAACTGCCAATCCTTTATTGTTTCTGAAAGGCAATTATCCACGGATCATATTTGTATTGTGCCAGTGACTGTTGTAAAAGGGGATATTTGGAAAGTATGAGGAGTTACTACAATAAAACATTCAGCTAAAAAAAAAATAATCTTTATCTACAAACTGACACACAAAGGTGATTCACCCACACACTTAACATTTTTTTCACCTCCTGGAGCCTATATTTACTGCTGACCTGTGCAGAAGAATCTGTAAAAGTTCCTTTGCTAGAGCCAGTTAATTTCAATAATAAATGTTCCTGTCACTATTATTTGATTTGCCTCTCATGGACAAAGTAGGAAACCTAGTTCAAACAAGAAATAATATTTTTGTTGATCAGTGCCAGGATGGGGAAAAGGTGTCAAAGCTTTTCTTTGTCTAACACTCACTGGGGTGCATTTTCTTAAGCAAAAGCTACTTTTAAAATGAGAATGCTGTTTCCTTCCAAGTACATCACAGCAGTTGCTTTTTTAGGAACACTTGGCTAACCCTATCTCCTATTTAATAAGTCTAATTCCCTCACTTTAAAAAGACAAACAGAAAGGTATACATTTTTTTTTGTGATCAATTTAATACATGTATTCACTGGTTTTTGGAGGCCAGGGCATTTATTCATTAACTTCCTCAGGTTGGGACATTATGAGCAATGACCATCTCAAAGGGAAAAGGTAGGGATGGAAGGAACGAAAGAGGGAGAGAGAACAAAGGAAGAGAAGAATGAGTGTTCAGAGGTAGAATTTTAGGGTTCATAAGGTTATAGGACAACAAGAATCTGAATCCCCTTCCTTGTTAGTTTCAAACTATGGGCCCCTTTTACTAAGCCGCGGTAGGCTCTACGCATGTGCAGCGTGCACCCAAATGAGACTATTGCCAGGCCAGCATGCTCTCCTGCCAGTAATTTCAGATTTGGTGCACACCCATAACATGTGGATGAATTATTTATTTCCTCCTATGCATGCCGGTTCCAGCAGTAATCGGCATGGTGCACGCCAACCGGTCACCATACATGTGGCGCGTGAGCCTTTACTGCTAGATCAATGGATGGTGTTAAGGGCTCAGGCTGGTTTTGGGTGTGTGCTGGTTTCATTTTTATTGCAGGCCATTTTCCCGTCCCATTAAAAATAGCCTTTTTTTGTAGATGCGGTAAAAATTGGCCCGGCATGCGCCCAGTACACTATCGCAGGCTTAGTAAAAGGACCCCTATCTTACTTTAACTTAAAAAGTCTTACAATTTTGAATATAGAGCTATTATACATGTGAGCAAAAATAATGGGTTTGAATACAAGAATATGTAACTTAATGCTTTTTTAGCATAGACTCTGACACAAGGTTCATTGTTAATATGTAGCAAGTTTGATCACAAGTAGAGGCTCAATACAATATAACTGTGTGACAATTTTAGAATGAGTGACTCCTGATGCAGGCACCATTGTCGAAACATAGTCATGTCGAGTCCAACCTTTTATGTCACGAATATCTGTCATTGAGTGGAAAGATGCTATTTTGCTTTTTGACAACAATAAAGTTTTTAAGGATATATGGTTCTTCATCTTTTTTTGCTTTGGACTGCACCTTCTCACTGTTTTGCTTCCTATGTAACATAGTAGATTAAGGACTCCCAAATCTGGTCCTGGAGGCACTCTAGCCAGTCAGGTTTTCAGGACATCCACAATGATTATTCATAAGAGCAATTTACATGCAGTGTAGTAGATGAAGGCAGATAAAGACTTGCATGGTCCATCCAGTCTGCCCGAAAAGATAAATTCATAACATATCCATACTTCAAAATTAAGCCAATCTGTGCCCTGAAAATGTCAATAACAGATCAAGATCAACTACTGGAGTTGCTGTGGAAGCCCTCTCCAGCCCAACTAGATCTGTCTAGCCATAATAGGGACACAGACCATAGAAGACTGCCTGGCACTAGCCTTACTTTCCAAATACTGGATTAGCAGTCTATGCAAGACTAAGGAATTTTTGTGTTTATCCCACACATTCTTGAATTCCACTTTCATTTTTGTCTCCACTACCTCCCATGGGTGAGCATTCCAAGCATTCACAACCTTCTCCATGAAAAAGTACTCTCTGACATTTCTACTAACCTGCAACATCAATTCATATCCTTTATTTCTCCTGCTCCTCCTTCTCTGGAAAATATTTGTCTGCTTGTTAATACCTTTCAAATATTGTAATGTCTGTCTAACCCTCCATTCTTCTAGGGCCCTCAAGTCTCTTCTCATCGGTCTTTTGGCACAAATCCCATATCAATTTTGTCACTGTTCTTTGAACTGCCTTTGTTTTTATATCCTTCAAAAGATATGGCTGCCAAAACTGAACACAATACTCCAAGTGGGGCCTCACCAATGACTTATGCAGAGGCATTAACACCACCTTTCTTCTGCAAATTATACCTCTCTTTCTATGCAGCCTAGCATCCTTCTGGCCATGATCACTGCCTTGTCGCATTGTTTTGTCACCTTCAGATCCTCAGACACCATCACTCCAAGGTTCCTCTCCTATGCCGTGCTTATCAATCTCTCTCCTCCTATCTGGTACATCACCTTTGGATTTCTGCAACCCAAGTGCATTACTCCCCACTTCATGGTATTAAATTTGAACTGCCTTTGACCATTCTTCTAATTTTTGGAGATCTTCTCATGGTTTCTACTCCCTCTGAGGTGTATCTTAGGGTCATCCATAAAAAAGATAAACTTTTCCATGTCACTCTTCGACAATGTCATTCACAAATATATTAGATATAAGTACATAAGTACATAAGTAATGCCACACTGGGAAAAGACCAAAGGTCCATCGAGCCCAGCATCCTGTCCACGATAGCGGCCAATCCAGGCCAAGGGCACCTGGCGAGCTTCCCAAACGTACAAACATTCTATACATGTTTTCCTGGAATTGTGGATTTTTCCGAAGTCCATTTAGTAGTGATTTATGGACTTGTCCTTTAGGAAACCGTCTAACCCCTTTTTAAACTCTGCTAAGCTAACAGCCTTCACCACGTTCTCCAGCAACGAATTCCAGAGTTTAATTATGCGTTGGGTGAAGAAACATTTTCTCCGATTTGTTTTAAATTTACTACACTGTAGTTTCATCGCATGCCCCCTAGTCCTAGTATTTTTGCAAAGCGTGAACAGACGCTTCACATCCACCTGTTCCACTCCACTCATTATTTTATATATCTCTATCATGTCTCCCCTCAGATGTCTCTTCTCCAAGCTGAAAAGCCCTAGCCTCCTTAGTCTTTCGTCATAGGGAAGTCATCCCATCCCCGCTATCATTTTAATCATCCTTCGCTGCCCTTGGCCCCAGTACTGATCCCTGAGGCACTGAACTACTCACCTTCTTTTTCCTTTGAGCAGGTGACATTTACCACCACCCTCTGTTGCCTGTCAGTCAACCAGTTTCCAATCCAGTGCACTATTCTGGGTCAAACTTCATCCCACTCATCTTATTCGTGAACCTCCTGTGAGGAACTGTATCAAAGGCTTTGATGAAATCCAAGAAAATTACATCTAGTACATGTCTTTTATCTAGTTCTCTGGCCACCCAGTAAAAGAAATCAATCAGATTCATTTGGCAGGATTTTCCTTTGGCAAAACCACAGGGGCCGATATTCAAAGTGAGTTAAGCAGGCAGAAGTCTCTCCTGCCTGCTTAAATAACCTGTTGCCTCCAGTGGCGTTCCTAGGGGGGCTCACACCCGGGGCGGATCGCCGATGCGCCCCGCCCCCTGGGTGCAGCGCGACCCTCCCCCCGGCGAAAGGACACACTCCGATGAAGGAACCCCCCCCCCCGGGTGCACACCACTGGGGGGGGGTGCCACACGCCTATCCGCTTCGTTCGTTTCCATGCTCCCTTTGCCCCGGAACAGGAAGTAACTTGTTCTGGGGCAGAGGGAGCACAGAATGAACGTAGCGAACGGGCGCGCGGCACTCCCCCCCCAGCGGCATGCACCCGGGGCGGACTGCACCCACCGCCCCCCCCCCCAGGAATGCCACTGGTTGCCTCCAAACCACGGATATTCAGCGGCTCTAAAGTGGGGAGTACCACTAAATATTGCCTCTAACTGGCCCCCAAAAAAAGAGGGCTGCTCATGGGTGGGCCACAGGGCGGTGCTGGGGAGGAGCCAGGACTTATGCAGGCATTCGCAATTTTCAGCTGAGATCAACATAAGATAAGCTCAAAAGCTTTCCTAAATTCACCCGCTTATCTTTGTGCGGGCCCCAGCAGAATGTCAGGACAGGACCTGCATAACAAAAAGTGTATTTTCTCCCTCCTGCAGTGACGTAGCCCACGACAACATCGCCTCCCTGGCAGCTCCATTGGATACTGCACCCCCCCAAGTAGCTCTGGTCCGCCCACCCCCCAAGAAAAGCCCCATCTCACCCCACCTCTCATTCAGCATAGGACCCTACCCTGAGGCCCACTTGACCTCCCTGGTGGTCCAGCGGGGTGCTGGGGCAGGAGCAAAACCCCCTCACTCCTGCCACTAGTGGTAGCTTCATGAAAATGGCTGCTGCGACCTCTCACAGCATCCTCATGGTACATTGTAGTACCGGCAGCCATTTTCATGAAGCTGCTGCTAAGGGAAGGAGCAAGGGGGTACAGAGGGTTTCTGGTGTGTTTTGTGGGTCTCACTATTTCCTCCACAAATGTAACAGGTAGGGGGGGTATGGGCCTGGGTCCACCTGTCTGAAGTGCACTGCACCCATTAAAACTGCTCCAGGAACCTGTATGCGCTGTCAAAGACCTGAGTATGACATCTGAGGCTGGCAAGTAATATTTTTAATAATGTTTTTTGAGGATGGGAGGGGGTTAGTGACCACTGGGGAGTAAGGGGAGGTCATCTCCGATTCCATTCAGTTGTCATCTGGTCATTCTGGGTACCTTTTTGTTCCTTATGCATAATAAAAACAAGTCCGGATGGAAACGTCCAAGTTTTACTCAGGGACATCTCTGTTTTTTTTCTATTATGGGTCAAAGACGTCCAAGTCTTAGGAACGCCCAAGTCCTGCCTTCACCATGCCTCCAATACACCCCCTTGAAATTTGGACATCCTTGCAACGGACGTCAGTTAGAGACGTCCAAAATTGGGTTTCGATTATACCGAATTGGACGTCTCTGAGAGATGGACGTCCAAGTACCGATTTAGGTCACTTTTTGGACGTCCATCTCTTTCGAAAATGAGCCTGATAGTACACTACATTACAATGTCAACACAGTAGGCAGTAACACATTTCAGTAGACAGCATAGGGTGTAAACAAAGATGGAACATATTGATAGATAACACAGAGTAACAGGACTAAGAAAATAAGGGGTCCTTTTACAAAGCGTTCTTGTCACATGCTAAAAATGAGGGTGTGGTAAATGCTAGAGACTCCCATATATTTTTGCAGGTGTCTCTAGTGTTTAGCGTGCGCTAATCATTAGAGCACACTAAAAGCAATACTGGTTCTTTGTAAAAGACCCCTAAGGTACTAATTTAAAGAATGTTGCAAATGAGGTCAGAAAGTGCTTGAATATTACCTTAGGGCCATTAATTGAGAAAATAGAAAATTTGCCATTTCTGGCTATGGGAAAAATGGCCTTAGCATACAGGAAAAACCCGCATAAGGGTATGCTAAGGCCACTGTTTACCACCGTTTAGTAAAATAACCCCTTAGTAAAGGGGACTTTCTTATTATGAAATCTGAATTAGTGTTCAGATAATGGTGTAGCCCCTTGGATCCTATTTTTTTTCTATTCTTTTTTTCTTTTGTGTGTGTGTGTGGGGGGGGGGGGGGGGGTTGCGATAAGGTCTGGCTGAACATTTATTTATTCTATCCTGAAAGATTTTTATTCTTGTGATTAACTGTGCTACAATGTAATATTAATTTAAAGAGCTCCAAAGGCAGCAATCGATCCAGCAGGCTGCAGCAGAACTGATTATGGGAACAATTAATTTCTTGCATCCTTGTTTTCACACTATTCCTGTTATTCTTGTGTTCACTGCATAACCATAAACAAATTCTCAGGAAAGAGGGTAGCACTACTGCATCTCCCAAGTGGAGCCACCATGCAATATTTTCTAGAACCAAGGCCTGCATAGTAAGAATTCCTACATTCTCTGGCACAGTCTGTTGAGTAAACAATTGTTCAGTCATACTTAGTCCAAAGAAAGTGAAGGAGATCATTACCTATGGCCCTTAGAATGCCAGGACGGGGTTATACCTTTCAAGTGTTTCAAAAAGGTATGCTTGGGGATTAAATGGTAAAGAAACAATGGGGCCCTTATACTAAGGCGAGTAGGCACCAACGTGCACGCAACCCACGCCAAATTGGAGTTACAGCCCGGTTACCACATGGCCTTTGTGGTGATTTCAATTTTGGCGCACGTCCGCTACGCACATCTGAAAAATATTTTTTATTTTCTGATGCACGGCAGCTACGCGCGTCGAGTGCATTACCGCCCGGTTACTGCGTGAGACCTTACCACTAGGTCAATGGCTTTTGTTAAGGTCTCAGACCCAAAATGGACATGCAGCAATTTTAATTTTGCTGCACGTCCATTTTCGTCAAAAATTTTTCAGTGGCATTTTTTTGTAGGTGCGCTAAAATATAATTCTGCGCGTTCCCAAAATTCGGGTATACACTACTGCAGGCCATTTTTCAGCGCACCTTAGTGAAAGGACCCCATACTCTTACTTTCAGCTGATATCCGCAAGTCAGTATGCACAGTTCACCTCATCAAATTTATTCCAGATATTGCTGATATCATGAATGTGTCTTATGGATAATAAAACACGTTGGAGAATATATTATAATATTAAAAGTAGAGGCAGTCTAAGAGGTCACATAATTGATGCACAAATTATCAGAGCCACAGTTTTGTAACATCGGATGTGAATCTTTTTATTTGACAAAGTAGGCAAATATCCTTCTGCTGGAAATCTTCTTAAGTAATAAATATGGATGAATCAAGCCCTATGAGATTTTGTTTTAATAAATGAAGCAAACAAATATAACTGAAATCAGAAAAAAGAAAATACATTTTGTCTTTGGAATATATTACTGCAGATGATGAATTGCTACTGGTAAATAAGAAAGCAATGAAAATTTAAGTTTAGCTATAAAAAGACAAATATTAAAGATAAACTAGTAGGACATCATTTTGTTTCTAGGAAAATAAATAAGTCTATCACTATCAATAAAACCAAGGACACCTATGTGTATGTATATGTGAGTGGGGCATGGAGATGGGGGAGGGGGTGTTTAAAACCATTCAACATACCTGTTAAAAGGAAACATATGTTTTCAACCCTATCACCTGCCATAGTACTTATTTAGTGCTTCATATCTGAAGTATCTGCTTTATTAAATATTGTGCACATTCAGAAACTTGAAAACTAAAGCACAGAAGTACACCTGTAACTCAGATGAACAATATTTCTGTAGCAATCACTGGTCATGCCCCTGGGACAATGACTGGAGGTGACAGATGTTTCAAAGCTATATTTTAGAGTTCTAACTTTACTAATATTTTGACTGTTTTATGTGTGTCATGTAGTTGTGGACCTCTGATGCAGGCAGATTACATCAAAATAAGGCCATGCTGGGTCATCATGATTTCCTTGAATCAAATATCAAGTTTATTTTGATATACCACAATTTAAAAATCAAGTTACTGATACGTGTGAACATCGCAATAAACATTTAAGGGGTATGTTTACTAAGGCGCATTAGCGTTTTTAACGCACCTATAAAGTTAAGGTGCGTTAAACACTAATGCACCACTACATTCCTACAGGTGCATTATTGCTTAACGTGTTTTAAAAAAATTTTACACGCCTATAGTGCACCTTTGTAAACAGAGGCATAAATGTTGATGGATTCCTGAGTTGTTTGTCATTGTTCCCCTTGGTTGTCACCACTGCTCTTTTTTTGTGTTTTTGTATAGGCCTTTCCTATTTTCCTCCCATGCAGATTCACTTTAGCCATTTATAAAAACATGTGGAGTGGCATTTTACAAAGGACTTCCAAATCAGCTTTGGTTGGGATTATTTTACCATCATTTTATGCCATGTATAAACTGCTGTGACCTAAATATCACCGTATTAGTTTTAGACAAGATGTGTTGAAGCCCTTTAAATCACATTAAGGGGCAAATAGCACAACTTAAAGCCCTAATGCAGCTCAATATCTCCCCCCCCCCCTTCAGTGGTAAAATAACCCATTTTAACAGTAACTCACATTAATAACTTCCCCCATTATGGGGTCCTTTTACAAAGGTGCACTTAAAAATGGCTTGCGGTAGTGTAGGCACAGATTTTGGGCCTGTGCCAATCCATTTTTTAGCGTGCCTGTAAAAAAGGCCTTTTTTGCCGAAAATGGACGTATGACAAAATCAAAATTGTCGCACGTCCATTTTGTGTCTGAGACCTTGCCGCCAGCCATTGACCTAGCAGTAAAGAATCCAGCTGGTAATGACCTACGCACATCAAATGCCACTTGGCGCACGTCCGTTACGCACGGCCAAAAATAAAAAATATTTTTCAGACGCATGTATCAGACACGCACCAAAAATGAAATTACAAAAAGAACCACGTGGTAGTCGAGCGGTGATTCCATTTTGATGTGCGTTGGGCATGCATAGACACTTACGCGGCTTAGTAAAAGGGCCCCTCAGTGCTTACAACAGGCTTCATGTGTGAAAAATCTTTTGTAAAATTATTTAAAATGACTGTTCTCACTGCATGCATTGCAAGTTACATTTCGATTTCCCTAGGTCCTTATACATATTTTACACTTGGGAAACTGTGCACATCAAGGCTTGGATATTCCCTACTTCTATGTCTTATACAAAATCAGGTTGATTACCTACCGTATATTTCTAAAAATACAAACTGTCTTTCTTACTCTGTTCCTCCATCTGTCAGTTTCATAAGCCTCTCAATCTTTATCCTATTATATTATTTATAAATTCTTCTTTCATGAATAACTGGCTTCAACCAGTTTTTATTCATCTCTTTCCAAAATCGCATATTGTCTGTTCTTGCTGCATATTCATTCATTCATTCATCAATGTGGCACCCGAACATGATGTTGTAACACCCTCTTTTCCTAGCTAGCAGCGAACTAGATGAGTATCCTACAGTTCAGATGAAACAAAACAAGAAGAGGACAGGCAGATGGTGATGTCGTCCCTAGGGGCTATATCTGCATTTCCAGATAGTATTTTGACAATGAAAGGTAAAAAACAACTAAAAAGGCACAAGAAAGTATTTCAAATATAAACGAGAAACAGTATATTGAAGTCTAGCTATACCACTAGTTTTCCATTATGGGGATAGTTTTGTAAAGCATTATCTGCAGCAAAATGGCTATACTTTGGGCAAGTCACTTAACCCTCCATTGCCCCATGGAAGCCACATTGAGACTGTCATGAGTGGGAAAGCATGGGGTACAAGTGTAACAAAAAAAAAAAAAATAAAACTCAATTCAGGGGAAAGTACAAATGTTCCTAACAACAAAAGCACAAAATCTGCCAGAGTTTTCCTTTCTGTCTGATTGGGATGATTAGGGTTCAGTCGATCAGGCTGGAATTCGCAAGGCAGTTTAGAAGGCTGCACCGTCCAAATCCTCCATTCCTGACAAAAAACACTCAACTAACAAGTCAGGCTTCTTGTTGCAGCAACAGTTTCTGACACCAACTGGATTTCCATGAATCCCCAACACTCTCTGGCCTGTGCTCTTTTCAATACTTCTCTTTTCTAAGGTAGACCTAGCTGGCCTGGCACACTTCCTCCCCTAGATCAAAGCTTATCAGGCCATGGAAAAAGTCAGCTCTCCTCAGTAAGCCTAACTTTTTGAGGCTGCTTTTAACTCCTAACTCCTATTCACTTGTTTAGCACCTATTTGTTTTATCATTCCCACCTTACGTAATTCCCTTATCCCTTGTTTGTCCTGTTTGTCTGCCTTGATTAGATTGAAAGCTCTGCCTCTTACAAGTTCAGTGCACAGAGCTGCATATGTCTAGTAACGCTATAGAAAAGATAAGTAGTAGTAGTAGCATGGAGCCCCAAAACCCAGCCTCTTCTTCCTCTCTCAGACTGAAATTCTGCATTTCAAGACCTTTTTGGGTGTCCTCCAAAAACACATATTGGGAACACTTACTCTCAATGACATTTCAGCTCATCCTTTATTGCATCGTCCTCTACTACTACTGCCACTACTATTAAACATTTCTATAGTGCTACTAGACTTACGCAGCACTGTACAAATGAACATGAAAAGACAGTCCCTGCTCAACAGAGCTTACAATCTAAATTGGACAGACGAACAGACAGCTAGGGGTGGGGAAATTGCAGTGGTAGGGGTGATAAGTGAGGGTGTTGAGTAAGAGAGTCATGGTTAGGAGTCAAAAGCAGTAGCAAAGAGGTGGGCTTTAAGCCTAGACTTGAAGACAGCCAGAGACTGAGCCTGACGTACTGGCTCAGGGAGTCTATTCCAGGCATAGGGAGCATTACACAAGAGAGATTAGGAGTACAAGATCCAGAAATCTATCACTTTAAAGACTGGGGAACAGTTGGGGAGCTTGCAATACCCATCAATTTTTTTATTAAAATACTCAGAAGCAGGTATAAATAGGTACATGTACTCTGTACATGCATATATTACATTGCTACTGCGCCCTTGTTCTACCCAAACACTGCACCCAGGAATGTCTTCATGCAGACTGTGTAAAGGTAGGCATTATCTTTGGATGCACCTAATTTTGTGTGTGTATACACATTGTAACCAGGTACCTCTAAGTGCAGCCAAGGATAGAACAATCTCCTCCAGCCACAGGCTCCCGGTACAGTCAAGAAATAATTGTCCACCAGTAACTTCAATCTTAAGAACTTTATTCCATGCAGGTTTCTAGTAGACCTGATACACAGTTCCAACAGCAGCATTCACCTTCAATCTTAAGCACTTATAAGCCACCTGAAAGTGTGTAGCAAATAGTCCCCTTTAAGCAGTAGGCTGTCAGCACATACCAGGATTCAATACAGGTTCACAGTCAGCTCCAGCCTGGGCTCTTTATCCAGTGCACAATAAACAGTAGTTCAATTCCAAATAGAAGCAGTTCATTCAATTCCTCATCACAGTTAAATCACAAAGCAGCAGTTTCTACCTTCTACTTTCTT
Organism: Microcaecilia unicolor; assembly: GCF_901765095.1. Taxonomy (NCBI): domain Eukaryota; kingdom Metazoa; phylum Chordata; class Amphibia; order Gymnophiona; family Siphonopidae; genus Microcaecilia; species Microcaecilia unicolor. The sequence goes on along the minus strand of NC_044031.1, from coordinate 289,713,041 downwards.
TACCTTCAGGAGAGTTCAATACTTTAGGGACTCCTCATACCCAAGGGATTTCACCCTGCATCAGCTTCACTGGTAAATTCAATACTTTAGGGACCTCCCTTACCCAAGGATTTTCAGCCTGCAAATACTTTTGGGACTTCCTCACACCCAAGGGATTTCAGCCTGCTTCAGTACTTTAGGGACCTCTCTTACCCAAGGGTTTTCAGCCTGCAACTGCTTTTCTCTCTCTGCTTCTCTCTCCTCTGGGACTCCTTCCCACCTGCCTAATCAATCCCTAGCTTCTGCTCTCACAACCAATCATTCTCCTTCCATTAGCTTCCCCTACACCCATACCAGCTGAGTTGAGCATTAGACACAGGGTTTCCTATCTCTCTTTCCCCTTAGTGGCAGCCCATCTACACATCCTGCCAGCTTACACCCATGTCTTCTCCCATTGCAGCTAGGAGTCCAGTCTGGGTTCCTCATCTCACCCCCTGGCCCTTGCCTGAAATGCCTTCTGGGACTTGTATTTCAAACTGACACTGCTTTAACCCAACTATCCTGGATGTGACTTTATCACAACATGCACAACTTTATAATAGATAGTTCCCACATTAAACCTGCTGTACTCATAGCAAATGCTTTACAAATTTACTCCCAAAGTGGAAAAGCTGGAGTACATCTAATTGGACCGCAACATATTATTCTCTTCTATTTTGGAAACACTCTCTTATACTTTTTTAGTTACTTTTACCTCCCATAGCCGATATACTAACAGGGAACATAGATTTAGCCCCTAGGGATGATGTACCATCTGCTTGTCGTTATCCTGTTTTGTTTTATCTGAATTGTAGGATACTCATCTAGCCAGATGCTGATTATGAAAAGAGAGTGTTGTGAAATCATCTGCAGGTGCCATTTTGATAAATGAATGTAGCAAGGACAGAAATGGTCCAGTAGCACAGACATCAATCTTTAGGTACCTGAGAAGGAACGAAGTGTTAACTGTTTTTGCAATATGGGTTGTGTGTTTTGCAGACAAAGAGAAGATTGGCTATCACCCAGAGACTTAAAAAGAGTGAAGAGTCACTCTTTAGCAAGAGCTGGTGTGCTAACGGAGGATGGCTTGGAGTGACTGTATAGGCCAATCTGGACAGAGGCTTGGAGTAAGTTGTCAGGCTGCCCAAAGTGAAAACAGAAGTAAAGTGCTAAACAAGAGAATAACAAGATTACACTTGCATTTTATCTTGCTGTGATAATTAGTGATGTGGGCTATTTTTCCTTGTAGTCCTTTATTAGTTTTGAGTATTGTCACAAAAATAAAGATTTTAGAGGCACAGACTTTCCTGTGTGGCCTAGTGGTTAGGGTGGTGGATTTTGGTCCTAGGGAGCTGAGGAACTGAGTTCAATTCCCAGCACAAGCAGCTCCTTGTGACTCTGAGCAAGTCACTTAACCCTCCATTGCCTGCCACATTGAGCCTGCCATGAGTGGGGAAAAAGCGCGGGGTACAAAAATAAAAAAAAATTAATGAAAGTCAATGAGGGCCTTGGAACTACTGTTTCCCCCATCTCTCTTTTCTCTAAAGTATCCTTAAAATCGAGCATGGTACCGGAAGATTGGAGGGTGGCCAATGTAATGCCAAATTTTTTTAAAAGGTTCCAGAGGAGATCTGGGAAATTGTAGACCGGTGAGTCTGATGTCGGTGCTGGGCAAAATGGTAGAGACTATTATAAAAAACAAAATTACAGAGCCAATTCAAAAGCATGGATTAATGAGGCAAAGTCAACATGGATTTAGTGAAGAGAAATCTTGCCTCACCAACCTACTACATTTCTTTGAAGGGGTGAACAAACATGTGGATAGAGGTGAGCTGGTTGATATTGTGTATCTGGATTTTCAGAAGGTGTTTGACAAAGTACCTCATGAAAAACTCCAGAGGAAATCAGAGATTCATGCTATAATATGCATATTTTTCCTCTTATGCAGGCCTCCGTGAAGCAAGAAACACACATTCATCCTATGACACGCACCCTCCATATTCACCTAGCACATGAGTGTTCAGTTCCTATGCATATGTAAATACTAGTTTCCTTCCCACGTTTTATGGTTTATATCTATAAATGTTTGTTTTCCTCGGTGCCTTGATGTTCTTGACCTGTTTACATAAATAAACATTTGTTTTGCTTATTGCCATGATGCTATTGACCCGTTTATATAAATAAATGTTTAGTTTCCTCATTTCTATGATTTTCTTGACCCGTTTATATAAATAAATTGTTTAATGAAATGCTTTGAGTCCTACTGATCTGTACATCTGTTGTGTTACTTTGGCATGTGGAAACAGTCAGGTTGGCTTATAGGGAGGGAGGGGAAGGGTTCTAGGGGTAAAAGTAAAAGTTTTTATTGTGCCATGTTGTATTGTTTACTGTTTATTTCTTGTTCTGTATGAAGCGTATCAACCAACTTTTAATAAAGATGATTAAAACTTAAAAAATAAGTTTTAGATCTTACTGAATTCTATTATTGTGTCTCACTGTATTTCCAGTTTTGTCATAGTATAAGCCATCACAATAACAAAATATAAGAAAACCAATGGACTGCATTAGGGGCTTATAGCCCATCAGTTATGTTTCAACAAATGCGAGATCTGTTTGACAGAAAATGTTTTAATTATTTTGACTTATAAACCACTTGTTCGTGAAACATGCTGAAAGAACAGAATAATCCATTTGTGTATGTAAAAGGTAAAGTTCTACAAAACAGATGAAGATGTGCCCCAATGAAAGGACAGTTTAATTCTACTTCCATTTTATTTCAATACATTCAATACATCTTTATAACGCCATGCTTCCCATAGAGACTATGCTGCCTTTAGAAAATAGGCAATAAAAAAAAAACGTTGGTGCTTATTATGAAGTTACCTCATCCCCCCATGTCTCTATGTGGAAAACGCATAGTACATATGGCACTCAGTGATGACAAAGAAGAAAGGCTATCACTGACCCAATATCTTTTTCTAGATGAGAGGATTCCCTACAGTCTGAAGACTACAAGCTACACCTAAAAGAAAATACCTTTCTGTCAACTCCTCCCTGATTCCAACCCAACTGCCCCAGCACTAAGGAGTCCTTTTACTAAGCAGCAGTGGCCCGCGGTAGTGTGGACGCATGTTATTGGTGCTTACTGAGACATTTCTTACTGTGACTGGGAAAAAAAGACATTTTTCAATGGGGGGATAAATGGCCGCGCACTAAAATTAGAAGTAGCATGTGACTATTTACTGTCTGAGCCAGGGGCGTAGCCAGACTTCAGCAAGAGGGGGGTCCAGAGCCTGAGGTGAGGGGGCACATTTTAGCCCCTCCCCCCCGCCATGTTTGACCTCCCTGCCGCCACCACCACCTTTGACTCCCCCCAGCGCCAACCCTTTCAACCCCCTCTTCCCACTGCAGCCAACCCTCCCCCCCACCATTTTTAACCCCACCACCACCATTTTTGACCACCCCACCGCCACCACCACCTTTGACCCCACCCCCCCAGTGCCAACCCTTTCGACCCCCTCTTCCCTCCGCCGCCAACCCTCACCCGCTGTCAGGTACTTTTGCTTGCGGGGGTCCCCAACCCCCGCCAGATGAAGTCCTCTTCTTGGTACGGCCATGTTGCTGATCTGCAAGGGCAGGCTTCTGTTTCTGTGACATCAGACTCACAGAAACAGAAGCCTGCCCTTGCAGATCAGCAATGCGGCCGTGCAGGCTTCTGTTTCTGTGCAGGACGTACGTGCAGGACGTCAGACTCACAGAAACAGAAGCCTGCCCTTGCAGATCAGCAATGCGGCCACGCCGGAGAAAAGGACTTCGGCTGGCGGGGATTGGGGACCCCTGCCAACAGAGGTACCCGCCGGTGGCAGGGGAGAGTTGGCAGCGGGAGGGGGGTTGAAGGGGTTGGCAGCGGGAGGGCCAGTGCCAAATCTATGGGGGCCCATGCCCCCGTGGCCCCATGTAGCTACACCCCCTGATCTGAGCCCTTAGCACCACCCATTGACCTAGCAGTAAGGGTTCACATGCTACTCATACAGTAATTATGCAGCATGCGCCAATGTGGCTACACTGCCGATTACTGCAGGGAACAACCCCCATAGTAGAAAACAAAAAATATTTTCTACCACGGGAAACAGCGTGAGTCAACTTCGAAACTACCGCAGGACAGTACCAATTTGGGGCACGCTACCTGCTTATTAGCCCTACTGCTGCTTAGTAAAAGAACCTCTAACTGCGCAGTTTTACACGTAGATCTGGCATTTACGCACAAGCATTTAAACCAACTTATGCCTGGAATTAAGTGCTCACACTTAACAGCATAATAATGTTCATTCCAGTTACACTATTATTCTATAAAAGAAAGCAGGAACCTAGTTTTCTTTATAGAATAGGCATCACATAGGTACCCTCTGGGCACCTAGCAATAGGTTAACTGTTATGGATTTGCCCTCTGTGGGCTCACTTCTACAACTAGGCATCTCCACTTATGCGCCTTGAACTTGGGTGGTAGAAGCTTATTCTATAATGGGACTTCGTAATCCGGTATCGGCATGCCTAACATTTTGTATCCACAGTTACACCAGATATAAACTTTCTTAAATTTGCTAAATGGTACTGATCCTATTTCATTTTTTTGTCTTAAGTTGTTGTTTTCAGAAATTTCCATCTACTGTTTTCTGCTTCCCAGTATCTGCGTGCATGCGTGCTTTGAAGCTTCTTAAGATTATTTCTCCCGAAAAAGCATTTTGCTGTGAAACGGTCAGCTCCATCGAGATTTAGATGTTCTGAGCTTCTGCATGTTTAAGATAAGTGCACTAGCAAGATTAGTTGACTAAAGATAAGTGCACTAGCAAGATTTGTGGTCATCTTTGAAATCTGGATATTGTTTCTGATATATAGACTGTATTTGAAAAGCAATAAATTATAAACTAAAAAAAAAACTAAAAAATATTGATGGCAAGGAGTTTTCTCTGACTAGTGATGTGCTCTTTGTGAGACTCTCTGGCACAGTTTCTGGCCAGAAGCAGTCACTGAAGTCTTTTTCTCCTTGACCTCTGGTAAAAAAAAAATATAACTGGCGGTTGAAGTTCTATGAATTTTACTCACTTTTTCTATTTACATTTTGTATATTTGTGTGAGTGTTTTGGTGCCTTTAAAGATTTGTTATTTGCAAAATAGCACATAGGCACCCTGCTGGCATTTCTGCGGGCAAGGGGATGGAAATACAGAACACTTAGGGCCCTGTTTACAAAGGCATGCTAGAGTTTTTAGCACGCGTTAACCATGTAGATGACCATAATATTCCTATGAGTGTCTACAGGGTTAGCGAATGTTAAAAACTCTAGTACACCTTTGTAAATGGGCCCTTTGGATCTGGTATTTACATTTTAAAAAATGAGCTCCTAAATGTATGCTCCAAAATTTGTGCTCCTAAATTATTATACTGTGCCCGCAAATATGATCATGTGTCACCACTCCTCATTCAAAATCATCAGTTACTGGTTATTTATAGAATCAAATTTAAAATCTTTAAGAGCATAAATTCAGGAGTTCAGCTGTTTTTTTTGTTTTGTTTTGTTTTTGAATATTGGACCCTTTGTTCATGTGGAGGGACATAATTGAAAGGGACGCAAAACGTCCTGGTAGAGGGGCGGGGAAACCCGTATTATCGAAACAAGATGGACGTCCATCTTTTGTTTTGATAATACAGTCGGGGACTCCCAAATCTTGACATTTAGGTTGTCCTTAGAGATGGTCGTCCCTAGACTTGGTCATTTCTGATTTTCGGCGATAATGGAAACCAAGGACGCCCATCTCAGAAATGACCAAATGCAAGCCCTTTGGTCATGGAAGGAGCCAGCATTCATAGTGCACTGGTCCCCTCACATGCCAGGACACCAACCGGGCACCCTAGGGGGCAATGCAGTGGACTTCAGAAAAAGGTTCCAGGTGCATAGCTCCCTTACCTTGGGTGCTGAGCCCCCCAACCCCCCTCAAACCCAAAACCCACAACTGTACACCACTACCATAGCCCTTAGGGATGAAGGGGGCACCTACATGTGAGTACAGTGGGTTTTGGAGGGCTCACATTTACCACCACAAGTGTAACAGGTAGGGGGGATGGGCCTGGGTCCGCTTGCCTGAAGTACACTGCACCTACTACAACTGCTCCAGGTACCTGCATACTGCTGCGATGGACCTGAGTGTGGCATTTGAGGTTGGCATAGAGGCTGGCAAAAAAGTATTTTTAAAGATTTTTTTAGTGACCACTGGGGGAGTAAGGGGAGGTCATTCCCAATTCCCTCCGGTGGTCGTCTGGTCAGATGGGGCACCTTTTTGATGCTTGGTCGTGAAAAAAAATGGACCAAGTCGCCCAAGTGTTTGTCAGGGACGCCCTTCTTTTTTCCATTATCGGCTGAGGACGCCCATCTCCTAAGCATGCCCCAGTCCCCTCCTAAGCATGTCCCAGTCCCACCTTCGCTACACTGCTGACACGCCCCCGTGAACTTTGGTCGTCCCTGCGACAGAAAGCAGTTGAGGGTGCCCAAAATCGGCTTACAATTATGCCGATTTGTGCGACCTTACGAGAAGGACGCCCATCTCCCGATTTGTGTCAGAAGATGGGCACCCTTCTCTTTCGAAAATTCACCTGATAAGCATCTATATGTCTTTTTTAAATTGGCCCACAGAAGCTGCAGAAATTGTGGCTAAAATGAACCTCTGTACATTTACACATGCTCAAGTATGCATGTTAAGGATCTACATTTGTTTGAAATGACAATGAGACCCCCAACATATCGGGATTTGTTTCAGTGTCGTGGAATTAGAGGTTTTTTTTGTTTTTTTTTGTTTTTTTACCATGGTGTTTATAGTTGTCAGGCATAAGCCAGCCTTGAATCAGTGACTCTTCAGGTGAAGAGGTGGGAGTCTGGCTTTGTCTAGTCATTCTCTATGTCTTGTATTTATGGTAATCTTAGTTCCTGTTTCCTGATTGCCACAGTGAGAACCAGCCCAGGGAAGGCTTGGGCATTTCCCAACTGCTTTAGGGCCCTGTTTACTATAATTAGTGCGTATGCTAACCGTGTAGGTACCTATAAGGATATTGTAGGCACGGTGTACATGGTTAACACGTGTTAAAAATGCTAGCGCACCTATAATGTGGCTTAGTAAACAGGGCCCTTAGTCTTGTTTTCTTGTCTAGTCATGCACTTACTTCCTGGTTTGTTTGTTTTTTACTCACCTTGCCTTGCCTCCTAATGGTTCAGACCCAGTTTCATGTCAGGCTCATTGCTTTCGGTAATCCTTGTTTGCCCTTTTGTGTTAGATGCACTTCTTGAAAATAGAGTAGCATTAAGACTTATGAGCAATCCTAGTTCTCATGTTGTTTTTATCTAATATTAAAGACTTTTGGAAGTCCATATCTATTAGCTGCTAGGGATGTCCATTTCTTTGCAATCTAATCTAATCCGAAAACTTCTAACCCACTTAATCCCTTAAACCCCATTTTACAAAGTTGCACTAGAGGTTGCCGGTGTGGTAATGCCAACACAGCCCAGTCAAAGTGAATGAGCTGTATTGGCATTATTGCATGGCTTTGTAAAAGAGGGGTTAGTATGGTTCAAAGCGGCACATAAAAATGAGGTTAATATGTTACTATAAACAGAAAAAAAATACAATATATGAAGATAAGTACAAATATATTTGAAATATTTTTAAATAGTTTTCAACTGCCTTCTGGTCAAGGGATAAAAACTTTGCAATTTTTTTGACAATGGGAGACCATTCCAGACCTGAGCAGCTTGAAATAGTAAAAGAGCCCGATATTCATCCAGTGATGATCAGTGTTTTGCTGACTGCCACTGGCACTAAACCCAGAAATTCAGTGCTGGGCCATGTTCATGCACTGGCATTGAATTTGTAGGTTTGCAAAGCCAGCTAATACACAGCCAGTTAAGGGGCTCATTTTTAAAACAGAAAAATATCCAAAAAATGCCATAACAGACAGACAATTTTCTAGCAGAAAAGCATCTAAAGCACGTAATCAAACAAAGGGAAAGAATGCCCAAGACTGCTAGTCATTTACAAGAAAATGTTCCCAGATGATTTGTTTCATGGCCATGACATGGACAGTATTACGTGATGAACATTTCCAGCCCATACTGGATAGCAAAATGGCTTCCTAGAGGCGGTAAGAAAAATGTCCAGAATTAGACCGCCATTAAAAGTGTCTAGACTAAGGCCAAATCTGTCTTTAGACCCATTTGTGATTGTGCTGAGTTGGAGAGTACAGAGGTAGAAGTAGTTGTTTGTAAGAAATAGTAGTGAGTTGCTGAGTGGTTTGTTACCCTTGTCTGTTTGCCCCAGTCTGAACATTTTTGCCTTTACATTTCCTGACTTGCCTCTTCTGTGTCTCACCTCCTCAAGTCTTTGCCTGCACCTGCTGGTCCCCCAGCCGCACCCATCCCTTCCTCTGTATCTTGCTCTCTTCCCTCAACAAACCCTCACTGAAGGGTTAACCTTGCTGCTCAGGTGGCTTTTCTGACTGAATTCTACAGTGTGAGTAATTTTAACACCTGCCACCTCACAACTGGGTTCTGCACTTTCTGCTCTGTTGTAGACAAATTCATTTTCTTTTCAGACTGTGTTTAGGCAGCATTCTATTTTGGCGGCCAGTGGTGGCAATGACAACAGGTCCAACGACGATTTTATTTCCTGCTGCTTCTGCTGCGGTGACAATAGAATCATCTCTTTGGGGCATAACTACTAATGTGGGTTAAGTTTTGAATGTGTGTTTAACGTGTGATAAGAAGTTAAACATGCATTTTAAAAATCCTCTATGATAAATTAGTTACCACATGTTAAATCTGACACTAAACACTTAACGCAGAATTTTATTTCAGATGGGGGAAAGAAGTGGGTAAGAGGCATTATTTATGATCGCCAAACCTCAAAAGCATTAGTGGCTAGATTATTTAGACATGTGATGTATAATTTGGAACTTATTTACTGTTTATGTTAATGCATGCTTTAATGAGAATGCCCAGTATCTTCTTTGTAATTGCACTGAACTATTCAAGGTAACTGTGGAATTCAAGAAATGAGATGTAACATGATACTGGAGGAAAGCTGAACAGTTGTTCTAGAGACAGCACTGGCCTCTGAAGAAGGTGAGAGAAGAGAGTTTATTGGTGGGAAAAAAATCAGAGAGTTGAATTTAGGATTGATGGGAGTCACTGTCAGTTGGGCCAAGTGATCTATTTTCTCTTGATCTGACATTTCCATTTTGAAAATGCCAGAAAAAAAACCACAAAAGTATCATGAATGCAAAAGTAATCTATTAAGGATTGTTATTCAGAGAAGCAATTGAAAGAAGTTTTACTTAGAAAACACGTAGAGATATGGCACTGAAATAAAATGACAACGAGACGGTTGGCAGTGCTTGTAATGTGTGAGCAATTAGTTCTCCATGACTCAGAAAGCAATATTAGAGAGTTTGAAAGCTTAGGTAAAACACTGGCTGACTAGTTAATAAAGATCAACAAATAAATAAAACAGAGGAATAACAGTCTCTTCATATAAACGAAGTGCAAGAGCTCATGGAAAAAGCAGAGACACGGTAGAAGAAAACAGAAGATTTGGTAACTAAAAGCTACAAATGAAAATATTTGAATATTACAGATAGGAGGGGAGAGATGGTAAATCATACTGAGGTTGATATTCAAAGGGGATTAAGAGGGCTGGAGATGCTCTTGCCCACATGAACTCCACTCATCAGGCTATTCCTGGACATTCAGTGGCACTTAACCACTTATTGCCCCTGAATATCCCCTCTGATCACCATGACATTGTGTGGTTTGTGCCGGGCTGAACTAGTGAAAAAAATCCATAGTTGATATATATTAGGTTCTCAAATTTTTCCCACCCCTTCATTCACTTATTCTTCTGGCTGTTTACTTATCTTCACTCATCTTTTACCCCTTCCTCTTCTTTTACTTTCTATATTTCTCATATCCTTTCCTCTCCAATTGAGGGGGAGAGGAGTTATCAACATGGGCTACCGTTAAGATGTGTTATTTTACTGTTTACCCCAGTTATTATTAACTAGTTCTCAGTACTTATCACATGAGCTAAAATAGCATGAGTTAATGGTAAAATAATAAATAAATAAATGCACCAGACTTAACTGGGGCGAAATAATGTGTGCAGAAACAGCCCCTCTCACATCATCTTCATCATTGTTGGTCCCAATTTTGTTGCGCTGTGATTGGCTATTGAGGAGCCAATCAGAGTAGTGCTTGGTTTTGGTGGCATTTTGCAGTGTAGTTTGCGGAGGGTGTTTTTCCCCTCCAACCCACCCCGGGAGGAGGGAGGTAGGGTTTTTTGTCACAGCTGGGCAGTAAAATAGAATGCCCTGGTAAATTCCAGCCTAATGAGTTAATGTGACAATTTTGTGCATAGATAATAAAACTTATCTTGCATCACCGCTTGGGAATGAGTATTTGGTCAGGAAAAAGGCCCTTGGAATCACCGTTGGCCATTGTCATTTGAATCATTTGGGCTAGTATGTTACCATCTAGTCAAATGGGTGGAAAAATTGATAGTTGTATATGTGAATGGTTGGACAGGGTGGGAATTGGTTTAAAATGTGTAAATGTTTTGTGAAATTATTAATAAAGCTGCAGCTCTTGTTATTCCAATTTCTGGCATTTTGCATTAGTGGTTAGGGTGGTAGACTTTGGTCCTGGGGAACTGAGGAACTGAGTTCAATTCCCACTTCAGGCACAGGCAGCTCCTTGTGACTCTGGGCAAGTTACTTAACCCTCCATTGCCCCAGGTACAAATAAGTACCTATATACAATATGTAAGCCGCATTGAGCCTGCCATGAGTGGGAAAGCGCGGGGTACAAATGTAATAAAAAATAAAATAAAATTTATGGGCAAGAGGAAAGGTCTGTGAATTGTACACGCTAACATTTCTTAACAATAGCTCATGTTGATAACTCACCCCCCACCTCAACCAATTTCTTCTGTCTCCTTTCATTTGGCCCCACACCACCATCATTGCCTTTCTCCCTTCTAATTTCCTCTTACTTTATCTTCCCCTTTTTTTATTCTTTGCTACTTCCCATTCTCTTCTTTTCATTTCTTCTCCATCCATCTTCCTAGTGCTTTATTCCATCTTTCAGTATATTGTTTTTCCTCCATTTCTCGCTATGCTCCACTCCTCTCTCCCCATATTCAGCTTGAATATATGTAAACCGCTTTGAATGTAGTTGCAAAAAACCTCAGAAAGGCGGTATATCAAGTCCCATTTCCCTTTCCCTCCTTTCCCCCCTCTCTCTTTCCCCTCTTTATCCTTTCTTTTATTCCCCTCTATGTTCTTCCTTTTTATTAATCTTCCTTCTTTTCCCACCATGTTCCTCTTCTCCCGTATGGCATGCCCCTCCCCTATCATATTCTCCTTCCCTTTTACCTATATCCATATTTCCTTCCATCTACATGTTTCTCCTATATCTCCTCCTCCTCTTCAATTATTATTTCTTCCATTCTCCCTTTGTGTTTCTCCCATTGTTCTTTCAGTTACCTTCAATGCCCACCTCTTCCCAGCACATGCAGGATGGACTGATAACTGCTAGGTATTCTGTGTCTCCATATTCCCCTGTCACTGAAGATCCATCATTTTCCCTACAAACAAACCAACCAACCAATATTGAAGTTAAATAAAAATACCTCTTCTATGACATCCCTAAGCCATATTTCACCCTCTCATAAAGCCCTGTAACAAAAGTCTCTGTCTTACCTTCACTGCTCCTAGCTTTTCCAACAAATAAGCTACTTTAGCATACAAGGCTGGCACAAGGGTATATAATGCCCTAGGCTTTAGAAACAACATTTATACTGCTTTATCATTGTAGATATAAATTAAATATCTCTCTAATACATATTCTTTTTTTGAGTCAGATCAGCTGAAGAACTTTTTAGTTAAGTGTGAGGAATGTGACTCAGCCTCAGGGATTAGAGGTTGTTGGGGTTTTTGTTTTTTTTTGTGAAAACAACTATTGGCTGTCCTATTAAATAATTTAGTGTTACCTTTTTTTGTGTGTGTGCTCATTCTTTGATTTTCATGATAATGGAGGACTTAAAGTATTCAATTCAAACTGAATTGTTATTGTTTTCTTTATATAGAAACCTAATAAAAAGTTTGAACTATAAAAAAGAGGGGAGGGATATGGCATCACTTGAGCATGTGCCTGTGCTCAAAGACCAGAATATATAACGATCCACAGCTAACTCACACCAGTATAAAATAGTGGTGAAACTATTACAAATATTATACACAAAATATTCAAACATCTATACATATTAGAGGAAAAGTCTCAGAACCAGAACACAAACATCCTCACGAACCATCAAGGGCTGCCTCATAGGCATAAAAATTTCCCAAATTTTTGCAACCATTTTTTAATTCTTTTAAAATCAACTTTTTAACTTTTCTTAATTTTAAGAAAAGTTAAAAAGTTGGTTTTAAAAGAATTAAAAAATGGTTTCAAATATTTGGGAGATTTTTATGCTTATGAAGCAGGGGCATAGCCAGACTTCGGCAGAAGGGGGGTCGTCGTCCCCCGGCACCACCAACCCCCCCTGCCATTGTCGACCCCCCCCCTCGCCAACGCCGCTGCCACCACCACCACCAACAACAACTTTGCCCCCCCCCCTGTGGACGACCCTCTCGACCCCCCCTTCTGTCACCAACCCTCCCCCGCCACCGTCGCCTACCTTTGCTGGCGGGGGACCCCAACCCCCGCCAGCCGAGGTCCTCTTCTTCCAGCACAAGGCTTTGTTCTGTTTCTGTGAATTCTGACGCTGAGTACAATAAAGAATCATCTGGTTGCTATTGATTGACTCCACTCCTTTCATTTGGACATGTGTAAATTTAGGCATGGGATCTGCACCTAAAATTTATGCATGATTTGAAAGAGGGCGCATGGAAATGGAAGGTCATGAGTGCAATGGGAACATTCCTACAATTAACGGGCATATGCACCTACAATTGCATCAGATTTCAGTTGGTGCAAATGGTCTTGCCTAAAGTTATTCACGATACCTGTGAATAGCTACTATTCTGTAAATCATGCCTAACTTTATGCACAGCTTATAGAATAGTGATTTTTTCATTGTCGATTTTGTTTTGGCGCTATATATAGAATCTAGCCCTAAGTGCTGCATGTCCTATTTTATACCTATGGACGTGTGATTTTTGGATAATGTTCTGTTGTACGCTTTATTGATCTATCAATAGAGTATTTTATATGAACATTTTATTTATTTATGTTATGGATGTATCATTTTTGAGTTATGTTTGGTTATAGAATCCTTCTCATTTCTATCTCTGACTATCTATGATGTTCGTCTGCTTAACCAATGGTGATGTATCAATAGAATTATTATCATAATAGTCATATTATATTTTTATTTATTGATTTAAAATTTTCCATTAATTGAATTACATTTATTTTAACAACTAATTCAAAGTTTTTAAACATGTATTTATACATAATTCATCTGTTTTTATTTTATATTTATGTATTAAATTTAATTATCATATTGTTACAGATAGCTAAGCTTTAGTAAACAGGAGGGTTAGTCACTTAACTAAGGAGCCAAAATTTGGGAGCTCAGCTTTTTTTGAATATCAGGTCCTGTGTCTTTTGTAGAATGGGCATGCTCAGGCTTTTACCTTACTGTGGTCACATGATTCGCTTTCACCATGGAATTTCATCTCTGGTTTTAAAATATTTTTGGACCTTGTGATACAAAAATCTAAGTGCTGTGCTGTGTATGTATGTATGACACTTGTCACATTTTTTTAAAAAAGGAAGTTAACATTTGTGATTCAAAAATGTAATGTTACTCACCTGTAGCAAATGTTTTCTGCAGACAGCAGGATTGATAAGGCACATAGAGATCCTTTTATCTAGCTGCAGGGAAAAGGGCCCTGCACTGGCAGAGGAGACCATTTTTCCCACGTGCCAGGGCCCTTTTTACCGCAGCGGGTAAAAATACCCCAGGCACACATGACCATGCGGTAAGAGAACCCTTACCACAAGGCCATGCGATGGGGAGCCCTTACCGTCACCCATCGAGGTGGCAATAAGGGTTCCTGCGCTAACCTGGTGGTAACTCAGCAGTGTACAGCAATGCCTGATTACCACCGGGTTACTACCACACAAGCCATTTCCAGAGGTTTAACCACTTGATAAGGAAAAGAAAGTTCTAATGGGTCCCAATAAACCTTTTTTTGAAGCTCTTACTCCCTTGTTTGGACTGGCCATTTGGACTTGGTTCTCTTCCACCCCTGGTTGGTTTAACTTATATGTAACACCAACTAACGAAGGAAAATAGAGGAGACGGGTCATTCCTGGCCTAGAGAAAAATGAAGCAGATGGAAAAGCAAACAATCCTACTAAATAGTCAGGACTACAGCCATTAAAATATTTTATAGGCCATACAAGCCAGATTTAAAACACTCTGGCCTTTACTGGAAGCCAATGCAATTGAACTAGGCAAGGAGTCATGGAATCGTATCTTTTTTTTTTACTAAAAATCAATCTGGCTGCAGTATTCTGCAGAACCTGAAAACAGGACAGCAAGGTAGATGAAGCAAAACAATACAAACTATTGCAGTAGTCTAAATGGAACAGAATCAGGGACTGTACCAACACTGCAAAATGTTTTACCAACAAAATAGATCGAATAGACCTCAACAAATGAAAGTTGAAGAAGACTGATTTTGCCACTGAATTAACTTGTGGTACCAAGGATAGAGTGGGTACCCAAGTAAACCCATAATACTTTCTTTTTTTATTAATTTATTTTTATTTGATTATATATTATACAACTCAAAGAGAGATAATACAGGAAATTGGAAAATCTTAACATAAAGAAATATTCAGTGTTACCAATAAACAGAAATTAATTCACCACTTTCGTTCATTATATTTAGGTAAATTGGATCCAAGAAGATAATAACATAATAATTATGCTTAGGAAATGAATTACTAAATTAATGCTACCCGGCTGGCTTTCTCTAAGCTATCATACAGTGTACTATCTGTGACTAGACTATAACATTACTCTTCTTTAGACAGCAAAAATTCTTCTAACTGCTTGGGGTCAAAGAATTGAAATTGCTTAGACTGAAATAATATTCGACACATGCAAGGAAATTTAAGTACAAAATTTGTACCTAAAGCCAAAGTCCTTAGGCGTAGAGCCAAAAAGGCTTTACGCCTTTTCTGTGTTTCTCTAGACAAGTCAGGATAAATTCTTATTTTAGATCCCAAAAACATAAGTACATAAGTAATGCCACACTGGGAAAAGACCAAGGGTCCATCAAGCCCAGCATCCTGTCCATGACAGCGGCCAATCCAGGCCAAGGACACCTGGCAAGCTTCCCAAACGTACAAACATTCTATACATGTTATTCCTGGAACTTGGATAAAGTTCGTCGAGAAGGACAGGAACAGGTTTCACATACACAAGGGGGGACAGAAAATCTTAGAGATAGTGTCATCAGTAGTAAAAGATCAGAAATTTATGCGTAGGAAGTTTGTGCAATAAAAAAATTATGACTGAAGATTGAATCTAAGAGTTTTACATAAGAACATAAGAGTAGACATACTGGGTCAGACCAATGGTCCATCTAGCCCAGTATTCTGTTTCTAAACAGTGACCAATCGACATCACAAGTACCTGACAGAAACCCAGATAGCAGCAACATTCCATGCTACCAATCCCAGAGCAAGCAGTTGCTTCCCCATGTCTGTCTCAATAGCAGACTATGGACTTTTCCTCCAGGAACTTGTCCAAACATTTTTTAAACCCAGATATACTAACCGCTATTACCACATCCTCCGGCAAAAGGATGTGGTAACAGCGGTTAGAGAGTCTAAATGTCGGAATGAAAGTTCAAAACAGCACCTCGATCCATCTCCAGAGCAAAGGAAACCACCATAGTAGTTCTCTGAGTAATAACCTCTAGTGAGGATTCTAAGAAGGATGTGAGGTTCATAGTGTCTCCTACTTGGGGTTGAGAAATTCCAGCCATAGATTTTACATTACTCTGTAAATACTGTGCCCGAGTTATTGGAGGCAGTGAATCCCCAGACATTCCTAAAATTTCAACCAAATATTTTTTAACCATTTCTATCGGTGTTATTAAAGGTGACCTGGGAAAATTAGTCAGTCTCAAATTAAGTTTCCTAGATTGATTCGCTAAATATTCCAATTGACGAAAAGTAAAGTTTCTGTCCCTAACTGAGACTTGTCCCAAAGATTCCAGGTTTTGTATTCTTTCATCTAGAAGTTTCACTTCAGAGGATTGTCGAGCAGTTGCCTGTGCCTGGATAAGGACTGCTTCAGACAATACTTTAATTTCACTAGAATTTTTAGTTATCAGTAATTGTAAAGAAGATTGTAAGTTAAATGTCAGGTCCCAGAGTGACTCCATTGTCACTACAGCTGGTTTTACCAAAGCCTCTGAAGAAAAGGCAGGAAGGGGGGCATTAAGGGATTGGTTCAGAGTACTCACTATCTGTGGAGGTAATATTTGTACTGCCAATTTGTTCTTCTACCAAATTACCCTTAGCCGTTTCTTTCAGCGTGGGCAGGTTCCCTCCCTGCATGCTTAGCACTTCTACATTCGGAGACCGAGCTGCAGGACTTGATTCCATGCCATTCCTTCCTGGCTGTAGGGGAGCCACATGTAAGACAGGGCTCAAAGAGACCCCATCAACACTGCTGGCCAACGCTGACACATCGGCTCCAATAGCGGGAGAAGAAGCTTGCCTGGGACCAGATATCAGCCCAAACTGCTCCAAAGTCGTCTGGTGAAGAAGGTGGGTCTCGGTGGGGGTCAAGGGATTCTCCCGCACCTTCCCTCTCCTTTTCCCCATTGTCCACGGAGGTCAGGAGCCATTCCCAACAGTGCTTTGGGAGAGTATCTGGGCGCATCTGGGGCAGTTAAACACTACGCCGCCATCTTGGATCCCAAACCCATAATACTTTCAAAACTTTTTCAATATCAAGAGACCAGCTGTTTGTCAATGATATTCTAGAAATAGGAAGTGTCAACTCGGCTAAGCCACAATAAGTTTGTCTTGCCTTCGTTAGGTTTAAAGCTGTGAGCAGTGCTTAATGTATTTTCTTAGCCCTTAAGCCAGCTCACACAGTCAATGTGAGTATGTTAGATGACAAGGACAAGTTAGCTAGCACTACTTGACTGAAGGCACTGTCCTCCTCTGCTGAAGCCTGGTTCAGATAGTGGTGTGCAGTGAAAAGTTAAAAAAAGGAGCACTTAGGTGCTGCTTTGCCAAGTATAATCAATGGATCAGATTTCAGGTGGGCTATTGTAACTACTGTTGCTCTGATTTCATAAACTTTGACCATAGAGAAATGTGTACTTAAACATAGCAAAATTGTATACAAAAGCCAGCCAGTTGGCTAAGGTTCTTTTCACAACTGGCTCAGTTTGGTTTGGATCGAATGAGATGAATAGTTTAGTTGACTACCTGAATGAAGCAATTCTGTTCAAGTAGCAGACAAAAGTATAAGCAGTCTTCTCTCAAGCATTCAAAGGAGGCTTTGCACAGAAAATGGAAAGCCTTATTTCCTCATTGGATGGAAAGGCATTACTACTTAAGGTAAAAACTTGGGACATGTCCAAAGGATGACCTTGTACTAATGGAATTGATTTATTATGTTAACAATGCCTGAAGCTCAATAACTCTTCTAGCTAAAGTGATAGCTAAGAGGAAGACTACTTTCCACATTAAGAACTTGAGAGATGTTTCTAGAGGCTTAAAAGAAGACTTGAAAAATGAAGCAATGACTAGATTTAGGTCCCAAGGTATCTGGGGCATTTGTAACGGAAGTAAGAATTGCATGGTGTGTGTAACTTACATTTAAGGTTTACAGAATCAGTCTCCTATAGTATTTATCATCTCTGACTATTCCATATTCACCAGCCCACCTTCTTTGCTCTCTAAACGATTATGGCTTAATGCTACCCTATCCTAAATTCACCCAGTTAGAATCAACCAGGCACTGTGCCTTCTTTTTCACTGCACCATCTTTGTGGAATTCCTTCCCCTTACATATTTGTGCAGAGCTTTCATTTAAAACTTTTAAATCTGGACAAAAGGCCTGGCTTTTTACCCAGGCCTTTACCCCACCGTGAATATAGTCATTGGGGTTGACTGCTGTTGATCTGTACTTTCCCTGCTACTTCCTCTCCCATTTTTGCTTACTTTTATTCCTTTATCCTGTGCTGTTTGTCCCTGTCCCATTTCTCCCCTCGTTCCTCTCTTGGTGTGTGTGCTTCTTTGGTTTTTTGGCATGATTGATTCTCTTTCCTGTTGAATATTAATGTAGGCTCTGCTTCTCACCAAATCGTGGTCTAATCAACGTGACAGTATTTACTGTTTTATGGAGGAAAAAGTCTCTGTATCCCCGGACTCAAAGTAATTTCAATTTGGTCTACAATAGTGCCTAAGTGTTTCTGCATGGATCAGCATAGGGGGTATGGCCATGGAAGGGGCATGGGCAGGTCAGGGTCATTCCCTTAAAAATGAACACAGTATTATAAGATCAGTATAGATCTGCACCCAACTTTCACACTTGGTTTCTGTTGGAGTAATTCCTTATGCCTAAAGTTGGGCATGAATCTTGGCACTATGCACTATTCTATAGAGGGTGCTGATCCCAGAATGCCCATTATAGAATTTACTGAATCCAACCCTATATGTACCTAATGAGCACTTCAAGCAATAAGTACCAACTTAGAACTTTAATAGGTGCCTATTGAGTGATACCACATACTATTAATGATGCAAGAAAAAACATTTAACAATTCCAACATAGTTTCAAAATAATGCATATCCTTATTTTTTTAAGTAACCTGTTATAAAGTTACCCCTAACACATTACCACTAAATGATCAATTTATACTAGAATTTCCTTAAAACTATAGCAAAAGTAGACAAGCTACGAAGACAAAAGTCTCCAGCATGTTTCACACATTAAAGGAACCAGATGGGTAACCATAATGATCTACAGCATTTGTTCTCATGAATAAACAAATGGCAGAATTGTGTATTTATAGCTGAACACACAAAAGACATATTTCATTATCATCTTCTTGAGTATGCTCTGATTGTCCTACTCCATCAAAATGGCAAACCCTATCTCCTCATGCATTAAAGACCCTCCTATTGGACAGCTGTGGCTGAAAGTTGGTAAGAATGTTAACACCTCAGTATATCACTTTTCTACCAAATTGCAGCCTAATCCATCCAGGAAGCAGTCTCTGAGACAAGTGTAGAGAAAGACAGATGGATAGACTAAGTATAGACAATAGATGTTCCCAGGAAAACATGCCTAAAAAGGAACAGAATATAGACTCCCATTATTCAAATCATTTCAAACACATTTACAGTTTTCTTTAAACGTAGGACTGTGGGGGAGTGGCAACAGCTAAGATCAAAGTTAGGCTTAATTTCTTTTTCAGAAGTGGAACTTCATTGAAATATTTAGTTTAGGAAAAGAGGAAGGTAATAAATAAAAATAAATCAAAACATAGAAAAGAAAGTAAGATGATACCTTTTTTATTGGACTAACAATACATTTTTTGATTAGCTTTCGAAGGTAACCCTTCTTCTTCAGATCGGAAATAAGCAAATGTTGACAAATATTTGAATACTAGTAAAAAAGGCCCGTTTTTGACAAAAATGAAACGGGCGCTAGCAAGGTTTTCCTCGGAGTGTGTATGTTTGAGAGTGTGTGTGAGAGTGATTGTGTGAGAGAGAGAGAGTGGATGTGCGAGTGTGTGTGTGTGACAGAGAGAGAGTGAGACTGGGTGTGAGTGTGTCTGTGAGAGAGAGAATGTGTGTGTGAGAATGAGAGTGTGTGGAAGTGCATATGTGAGACACAGTGTGAAAGAGAGAGAGAGAGAGTGTGTTTCACACAGATACAGTGTGTGCGAGAGAGTGTGTATGAGACACGGACTCTCTGTGATACTGAGTATATGAGACCAAGAGAGTGTGTGAGTGACTGTGTGACACATAGAGAGTGAATGTGATACAGTGTGAGACATAGAGTGTGTTAGAGACAGTGTGTGAGAGTGAGAGAAGGAAAGACATTGACTGTGAGAGAGAGAGAGTGTGTGAGAGAGAGAGAGTGTGTGTGTGACAGAGATACCTCTCTCCCTCTCTCTGGTGTCTGAGCGTTACTGTGCAGGACGCTGAGCTCTGGCTGTGCTTCAAGGAACTGACCAATCCTATTTAATAGAATGCACCTATAGAAATGCTAAATAGTAGTAGTAGAATGCACCTCCAACATTCTGAAGCCGAGAAACATCGTGTGGTTGGTCACTTCTGCTTGTGACGAACACGGAAGTACGTGATGTCAATTCAGGAGATGGATACAGAGAGCAGGAATGCCTCAGCCATGCAGTCAGCTTCAGAATGTTGGAGGTGCGTTTTATTGTATAGGATATAAGTGCAACACAAAAGCATTCCAACAACAGTCTCACAGGAAGAAGTTAGGTGAGAAACAGGGAGAGGTGGGTGGGTGAGAGACAGGGCGAGATGGATAGCTGATAAGAGAGTGATAAAACAGCAGAATTTTATAGTTTATAGTGGGCTAGAAAGCCCAGATCTTTGTTAAGTCCTGTCTGGTGGGTGTCAAAATATTTCATCATTTTGACTTCAAAGGTTTTACGTTCCTGGATTGTCTTAAAATTTCCTTTTAGCATTCTTACCATAAGATCATTGGTGCAGTGTTCTGGTTTTGTAAAGTGCTGTCCCACAGAGGTGGCATCAGCGCTCCCTAAATCATCTGACACTGCTCAGTTGTTCCCACTACATCGCGTTGATTGGTGACAGTCCATCTCAACTTTATCAAAGAAACTACCTCTGAGGAGTCGGTTTGATACAGTGATTTAAATCTTGATAGATACAGTATCATCAGCGTTCCATAAATCATCTGGCACTGCTCAGCTGTTGTTGCTACCATCGCGTTGGTTGGTGATGTCTGTGCAGCTCAACTATATCAAAGAGATGGCACCTGAGTTGTACTTGATAGTCTGCTTTAACTGTACTTTAACTCTGACACATATTGTTTGTTTTCTAGTAATTCCTTAGTCTTGTTGAACTCTTCACTCAGCATATTCTTACCAAAATAACCGAAACTCCATATATTACTTTCAAGTCTTGCTTCATCACAAACAAAATTTTTATTTCACTCACTATTCTCCTTCATCCCTTAATTGAATCTCTCTAGTTGCAACTGCCTTCAGAAGAGCTAATGGGTTCATTGAATATCCTACTGCATTGGATATTATATTTTCTTATCTTGTCAGAATACATTTTACATTTTACTGACACTGTTGATGTTTTTCTAAATATTCCTATCATTTATACTATCAGACCCTACCAAACTGGGTAACTAACAGATTCCATCACAATCCATCTACCTTTGCATTTATTCAAGGTGTCTATCAGGGCACAAACTCTACATTCTCCAAAAATTGATTTAACAGAAAAGATTCAAAGTTGAATTATAATAAACAAACCAGCTTATTTTCGAAAGAGAAAGATGCCCATATTTCGACCCAAATCAGGAGATGGGTGCCTTTCTCTCATGGGCGCCCAAATCGGTATAATCGAAAGCCAATTTTGGGCGCCTCCAACTGCAGTCTGTCGCGGGATTGAACAAAGTTGACGGGGGCGTGTCAGAGGCATGGTGAAGGTGGGACTGGGACGTGTTTATCGGCCAGGGAGAGATGGGCGCGCTCGGCCGATAATGGAAAAAAGAAGGGCGGCAGAAGCGAGAATTTGGGCCGCTTTTTTTGGACCCTTTTTTTCACGAACAAATCCCCAAAAAGTGCCCCAACTGCCCAGATGACCACCAGCGGGAATCGGGGATGACCTCCCCTGACTCCCCCAGTGGTCACTAACCCCCCCCCCAAAAAAAAAAAAGAACTTAAAAACTTTTTTCCAGCCTGTATGCCAGCCTCAAATGTCATACCCAGCTCCATCACAGCATTATGCAGATCCCTGGATCAGTTGTTAGTGGATGTAGTGGACTTCAGGCAGGTGGACCCAGGTCCATCCCCCCCCCCCCCACCTGTTACACTTGTGGTGGTAAAAGGGAGCCCTCCAAACTGCCCCCAAAACCCACTGTACCCACAACTAGGTGCCCCCTTCACCCATAAGTGCTATGGTAATGGTGTAGAGTTGGGGGGAGTGGGTTTTAGGGGGGATTTGGGGGGGTCTCAGCACCCAAGGTAAGGGAGCTATGGACTTGGGAGGTATTTTAATTTTTTTTTTACTTTTTACAAGTGCCCCCTAGGGTGCCCGGTTGGTGTCCTGGCATGTGAGGTGGACCAGTGCACTACGAATCCTGGCCCCTCCCATGACCAAATGCCTTGGAGTTGTTCATTTTTGAGCTGGGCGCCTTCGGTTTCCATTATCGCTGAAAACCGATACCGCCCAACTCAAATCCGCACAAATCCGATGCATTTGCCGGGCACCAACCGTATTATCAAAACAAAAGATGGACGCCCATCTTTTTCAAAAATATGGTCTGTCCCGCCCCTTCGCGGACCCGTCCTCGGAGATAGGCGCCCATGGAAATGGGCGTTCGTGTTCAATTATGCCCCTCAAAATGTAACCCAAATTCCTCTATCAAAACCAAAGAACATCTCCTATCTACCAATACCTATAGGTTATGTTAATGCACATTCTGTTGTTAATAAAACAAAAATCATTAGAGACTGGATAAATAAATCTGAGCTAGGCATAGTCCTTATTGCAGAAACATGGTTGCATTTGGTAGAAAAAATTCTAAAATCATTGATATCTGTCTGCCTGGATATTCCATTCTCCACCGTCCAAGATTAAAGAAAAGAGGAGGTGATCTAGCTATCATTTATAAGTCATTTTTTGAGATAAAAATAATTTCAGAATTCCAATCTTCTCTATTGGAAATTATTGCTAGTTACGTAAAAGCCTATTCCTTCTCTAAATCCATCTGCTTACTTTTAATTTACCGTCCTCCAGAAAGTTGGAGTCAAGTGGAAGAGGAATTAAATTAGTTCATTGCTAATCAGTGGCGTAGCCGAGGGTGGGCCCGGGTGGGCCTGAGCCCACCCACTTTGGGCTCAGGCCCACCCAGTAGCAGCACACCTATGATGTGGCTGGCAGGGATCCCTAAGCCCCACCAGTCAAACTCCCAACAATTGTCTCTCCTGCATACCTTGTAAATAGCAGATCTTCACCTGCAGCGGCCCCACAGCCTTCCCTCTGATGTATTTCTGCCTATGCAGAAACAGGAAGTTGCATCAGAGGGAAGGATGTGGGGTCAACATGAGCAGTGTGTATTAGCTGCTGCTTGCCACTGGTGAAAATCAACTATTTAAAAGGTATACAGAGGAGGGGGGATGTTTGAGAAATCATATGGCATGCAGGCGAGAGAGAAAGATACCAAATCACTTGGGGAACAAGGCAGAGTTCTTCTGCCCACCCATCTTGGGCCCAGGCCCATCCAAAATTGGGTGTCTGGCTACGCCCCTGTTGCTAATTCTTACGTCAATAACGATAATATTGTATTGGTTGGACATATTAACTTACATCTAGAATACACTAATAATCAGAAAACAAAAAAAAATCTTGATTTTCTTGGTATTTGGCAATTCTCACTTTTTAATGGTTTGTCCTCTCATACCAAAGGTCATCAATTAGATTTATTAGCAACTAAATTTAGCGATCACACAAACTTTCTAATATCAGAACCACAGGAACCACAGTGTTTTCCTATTCCATGATCAGATCATAGTAGGCTAATATTCAAACTTAATTGGAAAGAAGGTATAAGTTATCCCAATATAGCCAATAAACTTAATACCTTTATTACTAGAGGCAAAATTGATCCAGAAAGCTTCTGGTCTAAAGATCAAATGACTAACTTGCTCATCTCAGCTCCTTCCACAGACTTCATACAACAATTGGTTGATATATGTAAAGAAGTACTAGATGAGTTGGCTCCACTAAAAGTTAAAACTAGACCCAATAAGAAAGCATAGTGCAGATGGCAAGAAAAAGTCTTGGCTAAAACTAGAACTATGGACCAATGGATTTTTTGGAAAAAAAACTCTTAAAATGATATAAGCATTGAATTATTAAGGCTAAAACTATTTATTACTCAAAAGTTTATAAGTGAAATAAAAGTCAACTCTATGAAATTATATTCTTTGGTTAACAATTTATTTAACACTCAATCTGTTTCTAAAATAAATGAATCCCTTCCTTCAGCAGATTAATTCACAAACTATTTTGAACAGAAAATAATTTAAGGCAGACAGGAACTATATAGCTCCCCCTCTTCAATTGAGCATTTCCGGAATCAAAATGATGAGTCATCCTCTTGCTTGCAAGCAGACAGAATTTGGACTGCATTTCATTCTTTTTCAGTGGATCAAGTCAGACAGTTATTATGCAAATATGTCAAATCACAATGTCTGCTTGACATTTGTCCCAACTATCTGCTTAGGTCAGCCCCTACACTGGTTTTTTGATTATCTGCATTCCTATCTTACTTTAATATTATCCCTGGGTCTATTTCCTCTAAGAAGTGGCAATATTACCCTGACTCCTATCCCTAAAAATTCCCAAACAAGCCAAAGCATTGTTTTCGATTACAGACCTGTAGCCTCAATCCCATTATCTGTCAAGGTCATGGAAGGACTGGTCTTGCAGTAACTAATGGAATATCTCCATCTCCATTCTATTCTGCACAAATTTAAATCTGAATTTAGACCTTCCTACAGCACTAAAACTGTTCTTACCAATCTCTTCGCTCAGTGTTGGTAATAAAATTATAGTACTCCAATGTGATATGTCTAGCACATTCAATACTGTCGACTACAATATTCTCTTAAATATTCTTGACCATTATGGAATTTGTGGTGCTGTCCATGATTGGTTCTCAGGATTTTTGAAATCTAGATCATACCAAGTTAAACAATTAGGCAATCTCTTCATCCTGGCTTTCTAGTTATGGAGTACTGCTGGGTTCTCCCTTGTCTCCCATCTTATTTAACATCATGAAGATTCCTCTTGTTAATCTACTTGAGAGCAAAGGTCTTTCTACTTTTATTTATGCTGATGACATTACTATTTACATCCTATTTTCTAAAACTCTGTATGATATCATTAACAAAATCATATTAACTGAATCTTGGGCTTCTAATTTTAAACTGAAACAATGCTGAGAAGACAAATCCTTATCATCCGACTATTCTCAAAGATTTTATAATTGATAATATAACCTATCGTCTTGTAGCCTCAATGAAAATCTTAGGGGTTACAATTGTTCAGTTTTTATCCTTAGAAAGTCAAGTCTCAAATGTTGTCTCTAGTTCCTTCCATATGGTTTGGAAACTAAAGAGATTGCAATAATTTTTCACCATGCCAGTCTTTCATACCTTAACCCATTCTCTTGTTCTTACAAAAATTGACTATTGTAATTCCATTTATGCTGGAATTAAATGTGGCCTTCTTAAAAAAAACTACAAACTGTTTAAAACATGACTGGCCATCTAATTTGTAAATCACTATGCTTTGCTAAAGCTACCCCACTCCCTCAAAATCTACACTGGTTACTTATAAAGAGCAGAATTTCTTTCAAGCTATGTGCATTGGTGCATCAAATTTTATTTGGTATATCACTATCCTATATGAATTAATTCATTGATTTACCTCCACACAATGCTTCCGTGTCATCTAGAGAATATCTCATTTTACATTTCCCCAGTTGCAGAAATGTATCTTACAAAATAATCCACAATGCTAACTTTTCTTATCAATGCACCAAAATCTGGAATTCACTTCCTAAACAAATTAGATATACTAGTGATTAAGGGTTATTTTGTAATTTATTGAAAACGTACTTTTTTAGCTCAATCTTCAGCTCAGTTCTGAATATCATTTAGTTCCTTATATTTCACTTCTTTCTGACGCCTCACTGAATTTGCCTCATCACTTCCTATATAATATTTTTATGATGTATTCATCAAATGTAACTCTAATGTATTTCTTTTCTTTTATTTTTATATTTATATCGTAAGCCACTTTGAACCTGAGTTCCACTTGGGCTAATGTGGGATAGAAGTGCCAAAATAAATAAATGCCAATGGCATTACAATGCTAACCAGAATGCCACCTCTGTAGGATAGCACTTTATAAAACCAGAACACTGCATCAATGATCTTATGGTAAGAATACTAAAAGGAAATTTTAAGACAATCCAGGAACGAAAGACCTTTGAAGTCAAAATGATGAAATATTTTTGACACCCACCAGACAGGACTTAACAAAGATCTGGGCTTTCTATCCCACTATAAGCTATAAAATTCTACTGTTTTGTCACTCTCTTATCAGCTATCCATCTCTCCCTGTCTCTCACCCACCCACCTCTCCCTGTTTCTCACCTAACCTCTTCCTGTGAGACTGTCATTGGAATGCTTTGTGTTTCACTTATATATTCTGATATTTGTCAACATTTGCTTATTTCCGTTCTGAAGAAGGGTTACCTTCGAAAGCTAATCAAAAATGTATTGTTAGTCCAATAAAAAAGGTATCATCTTATTTTCTTTTCTATGTTTTGATTTATTTCTGTGTATTACTTTTAAAAGTGGACTAACACGGCTGCAACACCACTTTACTCAGGAAAGAGGAAGCAAACTGCCTTATTACAAGAATAACAAAAGGAGTGACCAGGACGTGAATGGGATATCAAGAAGGCCTATGTTAGTGTTTCATAGCTGTACAGCATTAATTTGCCTTGTTAGTCTGGAAGTTTAGATCATAATGTTCTCCAATGTTTACAAAGTTGAAGCACTTGATGTATTCCATAAAGATGAAGTAAATTGGTTTCTTGTCTTCTTCTGCCATCTGCTGGAAGCTGTCAAGGAATCCAGCCATGTAGTAGAATCAATACCTAGGATTTTGCTATGCCTAATTGACTAGTAAAATGGAATTAAAACTATTAACCTTGAACATAAATGAACTATGGAAATACAAAGGAAAATAATCTTAAATACTGTCAATAAGTATGAATAAGATGTTTTCTCTTCACAGGAAATAATTTTGTCAAATTTAGAGCATGGAAGCTCAGTAGAAAAATTTCTCTCCATATCTCCCAAACTGTTTTCTTTTTATGCTTTCCAACATATGGAATGTTGGAAAGAATTACAGAAAAGTGATCAATGTACATCTGCCCATCTAACTGTCTGCCCTTAGACACAATAACTCTATTTAAAAAAAGGTGTGGAAATTCACCAAATTTGGTATGCAGGATGACAATGCCATGCATGAATTAAATCTGTGTATTCAACACCTGTATCTGCATAGTGGTTGGCACTGAAAATCTAGGTTCAGTGCTGACTGCTGGCACTATCCGAATATTGCTGATATTATTCAGGCCACTGTGCAGATAGATAACTGGCCAAAGTTAGGCCAGCCTTTTAGCTAAATATTGCTGCTAACTGGAAAATTGAGAGGACTGCCTTTTCTCTGTCAACAGACTGCCCCAGCGCTTTCCAGATAGTGCCAGGGTGGTCTGCAATGAATTTTAGTATTCAGATAATGCCACTGAAAATCCATGGATGGCACTGCTCAGCATTACTTATCTGAATAGCAGCATCTGCTACCTGCATACCTAGCTTTGAGTATTGGGCCCTTCTTCTCTATCTTGGTTTTATGGGAACAATATCACATGAAACAACCCAGTTTTATACTTGTACAGTACAGTCTTGAATATCCAATGTAAACAGGACTGAACCATTGTCAAATAAGTGAAAAGTCGGATAATATGGAAAACTTGGATCAACTTTATACTTTTTTTAATAAATTAAGATTATA
Organism: Microcaecilia unicolor; assembly: GCF_901765095.1. Classification (NCBI taxonomy): domain Eukaryota; kingdom Metazoa; phylum Chordata; class Amphibia; order Gymnophiona; family Siphonopidae; genus Microcaecilia; species Microcaecilia unicolor. Next base: position 289,685,046 of record NC_044031.1, on the reverse strand, counting down.
TTTTCTATTTTTAGCCTTATAAACTCCCAGTTTAACTGGACTGATTTTTACAAAAATGTAATCCACTCTGAACGCAAATTAGGTGTGAGCAGAATATACATTTATGGTAATATAATGTAATGTAACTCCTTAAAAATACACAAACATACTTTGTGTATTTTTTAAGGTGTTAAATTACATTTTACAGTGCATAAACAGTACATTACATTTTATGCATAAAACAGGCATTGGGTAACTGTATTTAAAATATTGTTTGTTAACACTAATCAGCAACAAAAACAGAAAAGAGTCGATATATTGATTAATAAAATTGTGTTCATCTCCACTCTGGGACTCCTGGTTTTTTACCCACTGCTTTGTTGTATTGTGACTATCCGTGGGACTTCGTTGAGTTCTCCACATTCGTGGATTCTCTACTGAGATATGCTGGATGGTCAGATTAGCAAAGGTTTGATAATTAAAACTGTACGGTAGTAACAAAAATCACATCTAAATAATGTATGCAAACATTTTAATAAATGACTTTAGGTTTACATGTTGTCATGTACCTATAAGATCTACTAATGTTTGAAGTAATGGTGACAAGAAAAACAATATTCAGCATAAGGTCTTTCAAAGAAGCTCATCACAGCGGTTCAAACGATGCCTTCTGAAAGGCCCACAATACCAAATTAAGACTCCATTATGGGCACAGGGAGCACACCGGAGATTTAAGGCGATTCATTCCCTTCAAGAAATGAACATCCGGATGTGAAGTCAACAAGGACTGAAGGAGGACTCTATAACATACCAAGGCAGCTACCTGCACCCGCAGAGAATTGTACGCAAGACTGCGAGTAAGGCCATCTTGTAGGAAAGCCAAAATTTGAGGAAGAGAAGCTTGAAAAGGAAAAAACTGCCCGATCCGCACACCAGAATTTGAAGAACCCCCAAAATCATGCATAAACAGCACAGGTAGAGCGCTTTTTTGCCTGTAAGAGAGTAGCAATAACCTCCGGAGAATACCCTTTCTTTCTTAGCTTAGCCAACTCAAGAGCCAGGCCATAAGACCAAAGTGGGAGGGATCCTCTATTTGGATTAGTCCCTGAACCAGAAAACTGGGAATGGAATGCCACCAGAGCCAAACGAACCGCCCAAAGCTCCAGCTGTTTGATTCACCACTGCGTCTCCTCCGAGGACCAGAAGCTTTCAGACACTTGACTGAGACAGTGAGCCCCCCCATCCCAAAAGGCTTGCACCCATCATGATGACCACCCACAGTGGAGTCACCAGAGAAAGACCGCAATGCAGAGTGGACTCCTGTAATCACCACTCCAAGCTTTGGTGGGCTGCAGCTGTCCAGCAGAGTGGGAGATCATAATGTTGGAATATCAGAGGCCAATGGCTCAAGAGAGATTGTTGCAATGGACGCATATGTGCTCGTGCCCATGTTAGGACATCCAATGTCACCTCCATCGATTTGATGGCATGAACGTAATCACAAACATGAGGGCATGGCTTCCAAAGAAGAGCCCTAATCCGTGTCCGTAATTTGGCATACAGTTGTTGCTGCAAGAATATCATGCCATGAGCTGTGTTGAACTAGACACCCAAATACTCTAGCTCCTGTGTAGGAACCAGCTGGCTCATGGGAAAATTGATGACCCACCTTGACTGTAGCACCAAGATAACCCAAAATATGGCCTGACTGCTCTCTTGGGTTGACGAAGCTCTGATAAGCCAGTCATCTAAGTAGGGGTGTACCTCTACAAAAAGGCAGCCACCACCACCATGACCATGGAGAATGTGCAAGGCGCTGTGGCTAGACCGAATAGCCGCACTTGAAACTGAAAATGCTGTCCAAAAATGGCAAAGTGAAGAAACTTCCAATGTGGAGGCCAAATGGGAATGTGTAAGTATGCCTTCTTTAGGTCCAAGGATGTGAGGAACTCATCTGGCTGCACCACTGCCAGAACAGAACGCAGAGTTTCCATGCAGAAATGCCGCACCTTTAAAAACTTGTTGACTACTTTGAGGTTGAGAAGTGGCTTCTTTTTGGGTACCACAAAATAAACTCAGTAAGGGCCCTCAGTTGTTCCTCTGGAGGAACCAGTACTACAGACCCCTAGTCTAGCAAATTCCGCAGAGTTGAATGAATGGCTGCTTTTTTGCCTGAGTTGCCACACAGGGACTCCAAGTAAAAATCTGCAACAGGATCGGTCAACTCTAATTTGTAGCCATCTCGAATAATGACGAGGACTCATGGTGATGCGGGCCCATTCCTTGAGAAACAGGGACAACTGCCCTCCAATCACAGCCGAGGAGTGGCCTAGTGCCCCATCATTGAGAAGGGTGAGAACTGGAGGAAGCTCGGGTAGTGGAGGCCAAAGCCCATTTATCAGTCTGAAATAATTGCCTATTGGGAAAGCGAGACTGTTGAGATGCAGGCAGCCTCCCAGATGATACCTGCGGATATCCCAGAACTGGGGACAAGTTCGCCCTGACTGAGCAGATGGCTTAGCCTTATCCTCAGGCAAATGCTGAGTCTTGGAATCACCCAGGTCCTTAACCAACTTCTCTAGATCCTCTCCAAACAACAGCATTCACTTGAAAGGCAACTTTATGAAGCGCTACTTAGAAGCGGAATCCGCTGCCCAGTGGCGTAGCCACAACAAACGCCATACAAAAATTGCCAGGAACATTTTCTTTACCAAAGCACGAAGAAAGTCATGCAAGGAATCCGCCAGACATGCCAGCCCCTTTTTAACATCCGGCATTTGAAGAGGCAGTGGAACATTTGAGCCCTGAAAGCTATCCGCAAACTGATGTACCCAGCTAAGACAGGCCCAAGAAGCGTAAGAGCTACAGACAGCAACCTGCAAAGAGAGGGCTGACACCTCAAAGGAATGTTTCAGGGATGCTTCCAGCTTTCGATCTTGAACATCCTTTAGTGCCACCCCATCCTCCACCGGGGGAGTGGTTTTCTTGATTACAGCCGTCACCAACATATCCACCTTAGGCACAGGGAGCTTCTCCAGCTCCACTGGGGCCAAAGGATAAAGTCTAGCCATATTTTTAGTCACCTACAGGGAAGCGGCACGTGTCTCCCACTGAGCAGATATGATTTCGTGCATGGCCTCACGCACAAGAAAAGACCTAGGTGGTCTCCGAGTGCAGGCCATTTTAAAGTTTAAGGAAACTGGTGTGGAGAGATCTGCAGAATCAATATTGAGGGCCTGAAGAGCCTTTGTTATAAAGAAAGCAAGTTACTCCTTATGGAAAACTCTCACCGCCGTGGGGTCATTGGCCTTCTCTGGTAGGAGCCCATCATCTTCCAACTCCAGCTGAGACTGCGTGGAAACAGCAAAACCCAAATAATCACCCTCCAACAACAGAGGAGATGTGGAGGGCATAATCAAATGCGAACGCCCATCTCCATGGGCGTCTATGTCCGAGAACGGGTACGTGAAGGGGCAGGACAGACTGTATTTTCAAAAAAAATGGGTGCCCATCTTTTTTTCCGATAATACGGTTTGTGCCGGGCAAATACATCGGATTTGTCCGGATTTGAGCTGGGCGTAATCGTTTTTCAGCGATAATGGAAACCAAAAGCGCCCAGCTCAAAAACGAACAAATCCAAGGCATCTGGTCATAAGAGGGGCCAGGATTTGTAGTGCACTGGTCCCCCTCACATGCCAGGACACCAACCGGGCACTCTAGGGGGCACTTGTAACAATTTAAAAAAAAAGTAAAATACCTTCCAAGTCCATTCCTCCCTTCCTTTGGGTGCTAAGCCCCTCAAATCCCCCCAAAACCCACTGCTCACAACTCTACACCATTACCAATGCCCTTATGGCTGAAGGGGGGAACCTGCATGTGGGTACAGTGGGTTTTGGGGGCGGTTTGGAGGGCTCTCATTTACCACCACAAGTGTAATAGGTAGGGGGGGGATAGGCCTGGGTCCACCTGCCTGAAGTCCACTGCACCCACTAACAACTGCTTCAGGGACCTGCATACTGCTCTGATGGAGCTGGGTATGGCATTTGAGGGTGGCATACAGGCTGGAAAAAAAAGTTTTTAAAGTTGGGGGGTTTTTTGGTGGGAGAGGGTTAGTGACCACTGGGGGAGTCAGGGGTGGTGATCCCTGATTCCCTCCGGTGGTCATCTGGTCATTTTGGGCACTTTTGTGGGACTTGTTCGTGAAAAAAAAGGGTCCAAAAAAATTGACCCAAATTTATGGTAAAAACACCTTTCTTTTTTCGATTATCGGCCAAGGACGCCCATCTCTCCTTGGCCGTTAAACATGCCCCAGTCCTGCCTTCACCACGCCTCCGACATGCCCCCGTCAACTTTGTTCATTCCCGCGATAGAGTGCAGTTGAAGACGCCCAAAATTGGCTTTCGATTATACCGATTTGGGCGCCTTTGCAAGATGGGTGCCCATCTCCCGATTTGGGTCGAAATCTGGGCGCCCATCACTTTCGAAAATAAGGCCGATAGGGGCCAAAGACCCCCACCCTCAGAAAAGGAAGCGCAGCATTAACTCTTTGGGGCAGGGTTCACAGAGGTCTGTACTGTGTGACTCAGAGAAGTGGGATCCAAATTGGTCCCCAAAATGGCCGCGCAGGAACCCCAGCCAGATTGCTTCATCAAATAAGCCGTATGTAGCAATAAAATAAAAAAAAATCTGGGGATAATGGTTCAGCCATCTCTCCCCACATGGCAACTCCGAATGGTTCCGCAGATGGAATCAGCTGTGTGGAGGTATAATCCAATGAAACCAGACTCGGAAGCACGGTCCCAGACTGGCACTGTAAAATGGCTGCCGGAACACTATGCTCCGCAGGTGAAGAGTCCTCTTGCACCTCAGACACATGGGAAACAACCATCGGACCAGTGCACCCAGCCTCTTCCGCCATCGGAGAGCCAACGCAACTGCCCTGACACTGCCCAAATGCTGCTCTCTGCTTACCACAGCAGAAGCAGCACTTTACAAGTTCCGTGGCCATAACAGTAAGTTTTTGTTTTTGAGTGAAGCCTAACAAGAATGGCAGAAAGAAGAAACACTCACCCTGCACCTGCCATCAAGAGGCTCTGCCAATGGTCAGAGTCAGTTGCTGTACACACCTCTACACTCTCTTGCCCAAAATCTGTATCACAGAAAACCAACCAGTCAGTTGTGCAGATGGAAATGACAACTGATTGTAAGCCCTGTAGGGCAGTCCCTTCTGGATTCCTAGCTTTTTTTTTAAACAGCGGGGAAGAAGAAAGGAGGAAGGCAGGAAGGGTGAAGGAGGGACCTGAGGTGACCAGGTGTGCCCCCTAAATGTGGTGCCACACAGCTGCACACCCCAAGGCTACACTGAACTTAGGTCAGAGCAGGAGCCAGCAGCCAAGAAGCCAGGAGCATGGGAGATGCCTATCCGCCAGTTGGAGATAAATGCTGACTGGGCTAGGAGCAGTGCTCTCTAACCCACTAGTCTCTGGATTCATCTGCTGCTGCCGCTACGAAAAAAATATTTTAGAAAAATGCATGGTTAACAAAAAGAGAATGATATCAAACATTAGTATTATCAACAGTACATAACAAAAATAAAATCTGATACAAAATAATGTATCACAGCTCAAATAAAATAATCTAATAAAGGTAATGCCCTAAAGAAATGTATCACAGCACAGATATTGTATTGTAATAATAGTATCTTCAAAATATATTAAAATTTGTCTTGATAGAAATAAAAGTCATATCAGAGAGCAGAAAAAATGGAAATCTAATGGTAAAGAACAAAATAATACTTCTGAAGGATGTTAGCAAAGGAATCTGGTACATTTAATGTAAGTTAATGAAAGAACTGTATGAGAAAATGAAAAGCCTAATTATAAATATATAGCTAATGCACTTAGAAACATTTAAAGGGAAGTGAAGAAATAGAAACAAAGTGCATGGATTAAAAAACAGTGAAATGTGACAATTAAACATGAGTGAAATGTGACAATCGAAAGCTTCTAGAAAAAGATGTGACACGTGCTCTAAGAGAAAGATGTGGCGTGTTCTTAACAGAAATGGTATAATTGACAAAGTAAAATGTAAATGTATGTGAAATCAACCACAGAATGGCCAGCCAGTGGTAACCATATCCAACTATTTAAGTGCCATGCGTAATATCAAATATAAGTAGAACAACATTGATGTTAAATAATGCACTTAATTACACAGATACTTAAGATACCCACACCAAAACAGGTTGAGCAAATGAGAAAGCATGCAGTGACGCGTATGAAATCACAACTCCATAGACCGTCTGCTATGTGAATTTCTCAACAAAAGTGTAAAACCTCAGCATACCAGATCCTAATATATTTTGAATGCTAACTCTCACTGCATCTAAACTAAATAGTGCAAATGGCTCAGCATTATTAACCTCCAGTGTACGCACCAGTTCATACCAAATGAGAAAAAAAATCTCAGTCCAATATCTAGAATAGAATGCACTTTTTCAATTAGAAATTAAACTGTACTGGACAAAATGTTATTTACTGCAGCAAAGATGATAGCAATTCTTACCTCTGTAGGCTTCTAAAATGCCAAACACTGAACTCAAAACAAAACTGAATCTGGTCGGAGGCACTAGATTTAAAGAGACGGTACTAGTGGTGTAATTGATGTTGCACAAATGTCATAGGATGCCATGGGAATTTAAACTATTGCCTCTCTGACGTAAAATCTTGTCATAAAGTCAGAGTATGTAACAAATCTTAACAAAATCAGAATGTCTTTCAAAAGCACAAAAAGATCATATCTTGATAGATGCATCTAAAACCTCTCACTTCTAATCCATTGATAAAATAATCCAAATTTAAAAAAACAAATACATCGTAATATGTATCCTGCAAAGAAATATAGGGTAATAACACAGTATGACATCAGGTAGTAATCTGCGTCTCGGTCCTAAGAAAAACCCAAGTTTATATGCAGAGTGCAAGTTTGCGAGAAACAGAGAGAGGAAGGAGGGATATGTGATCTCTGTGTGTGTTAAAACTTTAAATACAAGAAAGACGTATATATAAAAATGAAAATGAATAGTAGGAAACCTCTGATAGTGCTTTAAAAAAAGTAAAGCACAGTTCACCTAGGGTCATGATCCCAATACTTCTCTGGTATACTGATGTTATGATGCTTTCAGAGTTTCAATGAATGAGACATGCCACCGTGTTGTGCCTTTCTATATAAAACGTTTTCACCATCAGCACTTTGTAGCCAGCCACAAGATGAATAACTGTTTCTAGTTCTTTCTTACAGAATCTACAGATGTCTATTGCACCAGTTTCACTGCTTGCTGTACACCATCTCGTCCATAATCTGCTGTCCTGGGCTGCAGCTATCAATTGCTGATCCTTAGATTTCAATTCATCTCTCCTTAACCATTCATGTGTCCGATCTTGATCTACGAACAGTTCCTGGCAGGGTGGTTAAAGCCCCTGGGCAGTAAAGGTCATTGGGCCCCCCCAGCAACTGCCTGCTGCCCCACTGCTGCACCGCCACCCCCTCCCACACCGCCGCTGCCATCCCCGGTCCTACCTTGAAGGGCCTGGTGGTCTAGTGGCCTCTGCTGGGGCAGGATAGAACCCCACTCTTTCCTGGCTGCTATCATTACTGTGCCTGGTGTGGCGCCACTGTGTTTTTCAAAATGGCTGCTGAGACTGCGGTAATCTCGTGGGTCTCAGCAGTCTTGTGAGACTTCTGCAGGAAGTCTCGGCAGCCATTTTTAAAACACGGTGGCACCGGCACCACTATGCAGAGTAGTGGCAGTGGGCAGGAAAGAGTGGGATATTTTTCTGCCCCTGCAGAGGCCACTAGATCACCATGTCCTTCAAGTTTGGACTGGGGAGGGCTGGAATGTGCTGTGGTGGCGGTGGGCAACCAGGCAGAGCCTCTGGGCCCTTGGGCACTCCCTGGCTGCCCAAATGGTCAGTCCATCCCTGGTTTTATATTTTTTTGCTGTACTTGCACCTTTGCCACCTGTTGTTTCTCCCCTGCTGATCCAATTCCTTGAAGAGCTTTTTTCTCTTCTTTCACAAATTCTGTTGCTTTCTTTCCTCTTGGTACCAATGGATTTTCAACCATTCCTTCTACTTGTCAGAATGCTTGTCCAAGTTTAATGATGAAACTAGATTCTGGAAGTTTTCTTTCATATGTCAACACCTTTTGTGCATTGAGATCTGATGATGCCATTGTAATCTTGATAGGTGTCTATGGGGGATGTATATGTAGGATTGGAGGTGTGTGAGATATAATAAAATGTGTGGATGTTTATAGGGGTATGTGTGGTGATAGTGTATATTTGTGTATATGGAGAACATGTAGGTGTGTGTGCGTATCTATTTGGGGTACGGAGGGTTAGAAGGTATGTGTGGAAGAGTATGTGTGTGAGTGAAGTAAGTAGGATAAGTGTATGGTGTGCATGTTGGGTATGTATGCTTTTCAAGCATGGGGATGTATATGTGGAGGCTAAGTACAGAGAAGTTTTGGGATGTGTAAAATGGTGGTGTGAATATATCTGTGAGGATCTGTTTAGGATTAGGGTTAGGGTTATGTAGGTGGTAAACTTTTCCCCTTCTCCTTCATACTTCATGTTTTATCCCTTTCTCATCTCCTCTTTGTCATCTATTTTTCTGTATTCCCCAATCCCTATCCCTCTTCTCCCTCCCCCTTCCCTCCTTTGTACTATCTAGTTCCCCCTCCTTTTCCATCTCCCACTTTGTTCCCTTCCTGTACTCCCTTCCCTTCTTTTCCTTCCTTTCCTAACTTCTGCTGCCATTTGTGTCTGCAGTTCTTAAGGTGGTGAGGCCTGGGCTTCTACTACCCTGTGATTTCAACCCTTATCTCCACCACCTGGTCCTGAAATTCTTTATGTGATGGGCCTAGGATCCTACTTATATCCTTAGCCACCATTGGCTTCTAAAGTTGTTTGGGTGGTAGCATCTGGGTTTCACGTCATATTGTGGGCTCAGACACCAATACCAACACCATTAACCCCTGCAGTTCTTCAGGTAATAGGCCCACCACACTGAGGATCATTTCTCCTGAATTCTTCTTCTGGCTATCTCCATTCATATGTTTGTTCATGTACACAAGCATGTATGTTCAAACAGAAGGACTGATTCTCATCAAAAGAGTATCTTGCTTTTGATGAAACATGCCAAAAAAATGAAAAGAGTGACTTTCCTACCTACATTTATTGATTGGTAAGCTTGATAAGGTTTAATAGGACTGAGTTATTGCAGAATGCAGCGTAGCAGTAGACTCAGAACCAGGGAACCTAGGGTTTAAATCCCACTTCAGATGCTCATGATATTGGTCGAGTTACTTAACTCTCCATTGCCTCAGGTACAAACTCAGATTGTGAGCCCTCCAGGGACAGACAAGTACTTACTACACCTGAATGTACACCAGTAGTTTTCAGGCTTGCAAATAATATATAAATATTTCTTTAGTCTTCTGATATCAGTTAAACCATATTAGACCCTTTTGTTAACTCTACCAATGGACTGTCCAGAGTAGAGCAATATTGTTCTAGAATGGCTTACCACCAGCCTTGAGACAATTTCCCTCCTACACCTCTTTTCATAAAGCACTAAAAACCTGCTTAGTGAATAACTATTTGACTAAGGAAAGCTAGAGCAAAACGTTGTTATGTATTCTTATATTCTTATAATTGATATGTTTATATTATCATGGATAATCATTGCTCTATTTTAATAATATCTGATTGTCTGCCACTTTGGATCTATTTAGGGATATATATCAAGCCTAATAAATTGGCGCTGAAAAAAATACACCTAGGCGTATTCTATAAACTTTGCCTAAAGTTAGGCACGGTTTACAGAATACACCTAAATCTAGGCATAGTTAATAGAATACACCCAGTGCCCATTTTCTGTGACTCTATTCAGTTGCAGCCATTTACACCAGTGAAATCCTGTTGTAAATGCAGACACCTAAATTAAGCGTGGAATGGGAATATTCTATAGCACTGCGCATAAATTTCAGGAATGCCTATGATCTGCCCATGCAGTTATGCATGTACATTCTAATTAATGCCAATTAGTATCAATAATTTGCTTGTTAAGTACAATTATCAGCATTAATTGGCTTGTTAAGCTAATTAAGTTGTACACGCAAATCCAGAATACAACCTAATTTGCATGTGCAACTTAAGTCACACCATATAAAATCCAGGGAATAGCAGGTTATAAATCTCCAATTAGATTTGATTAGAGAACTAGGGACTGACTTGGCAGTCACAGCCAATGAATCCTATCAATGTCCTTACTTACATTTCTTACCCTGGTAATTAGTTTGCCTGAAATATCTCTATCTTTTTCACCTGCAGACAAATAAATCACTGCCATGATGCTATGCCTCAGAAACACAAAGGCAAACTTACCTGGGTCATTATCAACTTTTTTTTTGGTGAAGTGTATATAATTCAATCTCCATTGTTTAAGAGTGAGACTTGGCCCTCACTATAGACAATGTCATCAGGATAAGCAGAAATATTGAGGTAGGTCTGAGTACTATAAATGAAAGAACCATGTTTTAGAACAACCTGTCTGGTTCAGTAAAAGTTTTCCATTCATGAGTGCTTCTGTTTGATGAATGTGTTGTTATTCATGTGTAAGGCTAAGGCAGAGATCAAGTAGACCATGTCTAATCTCACTAATAACTCATCTTCCTTAGGTATAAAAGAAGCAACCAATATGTACATATCATTGCATTTCTCAAAATAATTGTAAAATCTAATGTTGCCATCTAGTGTTCACACTACGATGACTGAGCTAATTTACCTCTTAAGATTCCTCTATCACAGCTTGTACCTGCCTACATAACAAACTCAGCTGCTTTCTTGATAGGTTTCTATAGAGGGTTTCAATAGTTGCTTCAAAAACTTCCTGATAATTCTATAGAGATGGGATGTATATTTTTGAAGAAATTCATATAAGACTATTTGGTATGGGGAAGTGTTTGGGGTTGTATGTGCTTAGGTGAGTGGTAGTTGTAAGGATTTTGCTAAATAATTGTGCGATTTTGTATTTATTTTGTAGACATTTCTATTTTGGTCTAGAAATCAAAAATGGCTGCCAATTCCACTATGGCTGATTACACAGCTTCTCTTCCATTGTGTTTTTTATTTGTAAAAATAAATGCATAAATAAATATTGAGACCTGAAATAATCTTGAAGGTCAATGGATTCCACATATGGATCCCAAAACACTAAGTCAGATTCCGGTTTTCATTGTACATTATATAAAATTCAACTCTGAGTTCTCGTACACTGAAGTTCCCAGACCTTTTTTTATTTTGCTTCATATTTTCAGAATGAACTTCTGTAGCTCCTTCTCCTGCTTCATCCCTACAGGATGGGGGACCTGAGGACTGAGACTTGACAACCTCATCTCAGTCTGGGCTCATTCCCAACCAGGTAAAAAAATATATAAACTGAGTGAATCGAACTATCACCTTCTCCAACAAATCACTTTCATGTTGGAAATAGTGTATATACAATGCGGCCAGTATTCAGACTGTGGGAGTTACCCTGGCAGATATTCAATGCTGGGCCATTTCTGGTGACTGGCATTAAATATCTGGTTTATTTTTGGCTGCTAAGAACATAGCCAGCCAAGCCAATATTCAGCACTGGCCAACTAAATTCATAGTGGCCAAAGATAGACCTATGCCAGTGATATGCTGACAGTCGGTGGATAGCCGATTATATCATATGATATAACTGGCTATCCGCTAAGCACTAACTGGGAATATTTAGCGGGAGACAGCCAGTGTCTCCCACTGAATATTGGTGGATAGCTGGTTAAGTACCATATAATCGGCCAGATGCCAATCCTGGCTGGTTAAATGGTTTTGACTATCGGGGGATTGAAACTAAACTTCTGATGTAATAATTTCACACCAAACACATATCTTAGGAAATGCATCTATATACATTTACATGAAGATTCTCTCAGTATCCCCTTCAGTGAATAGCTCTAAGTATTCTTTTGCACTCTAGGATACCATTTTCACCTGGCGTTCAGTGCCTTGCTTTGCTCTATTTACATTATTTTGTTTGCGTCTCCTTTGATGGACCACGGTGGGCAAGCTGCTTCTTTCTTTTCTCCCTCCTTTTGCACTCTGGACATGCTGATTGAACAAATCAGTGAATGCAATCCTCTTCTTCAACAACTTCAAAGGACTGCTGACTGGTTTCCTACTGGATTACTGGAATCCAGTAAAAAAAAAAAAAAAAGAAACACTTGATCTCCATGCACAGAACTACATGTAACAGAAAAAGAAATCCAATATTCAAAATTTATGACGTAACCAGAGTTAACCACATAAATTATGAGGGCTGAAAATTCTAGACCAGCCAATGCAGAACTTTTGATTGAAGATCTTTATGGTCGGCCAAAAGTTATGTAGATAGAAGAGGGATGGACCACAGGCATTTCAGAGAGGGGGTAAAAGATAAACTGATTGCAGTGACATCTAACTAGATAGCTTTATCTCAGTTGTGCTGCATAAATAGTTGTTCAGATTTAAACAGATAACTTATCTGTTTAACTATAGAGCAACATATAGTCAGCAGTCCAACTTAAATAGATGGTGTGGATGAACACATGTTTAAAGACACCTGGATAGCCTTTACAGACATGTGTGAGCATCACTAAGTATTAACCTCCCAAAGCATAAACGTTATCGTCCAGAGGTGGTGAATATTTACACTGTCACTAGTCCCAGATTGTAGGTGTACTACTACTACTACTGCGACTATTACTTATCATTTCTATAGAGCTTCTAAACATAAGCAGCATTGTACATTGAACATGTAAGAGACAGTCTCTGCTCAACAGATCTTACTATCTAATCAAGACAGACAAACAGGACAAATCGGATGAGGGAATTACTTAAAGTGGGAATTATAAAACAGACATGGGTATTGAATAAGTGAATAGGAATTAGGAGTTAAAGGCAGCCTCAAAAAGGTGGGCTTTTAGCCTAGATTTGAAGACTGCCAGAGGTGGAGCTTGATGTACTGATTCAGGAAGTCTATTCCAGATGTATGGTGCAGCATGATAAAAGGAACAGAGTCTGGAGTTTGCAGTGGAAGAGAAGGGTACAGATAAGAGAGATTCACCTAATGAATGGAGTTCCCGGGAAGGAGTGTATGGAGAGATAAGAGTGGAGAGGTACTAAGGTGCTCCAGAGTGAATGTACTTGTAAGTCAAAAAGAGGAGTTTGAATTATGTCCGGAAACAGATAGGGAGGCAATGAAGTGACTTGAGGAGAGGGCTAACAAGAGCTTAGCAACAATGGCAGAATATAAGTCATGCAGCAGAGCTTTGGACAGACTGAAGGGGAGAGAGATGGCTTAGTGTGGGACCTATGAGAAGCTAGTTGCAGTAGTCTGAGCGAGAGGTGATAAAATTGTGGATAAGGGTTTTGGTAATGTGCTCAGAAAGGAAGGGACAAATTTTGGTGATGTTATAGAGAAAGAAATGACAGGTTTTAGCAGTCTGTTGGATATGTGCAGAGAAAGAGAGAGAGGAGTCAAAGATGACCTCAAGGTTATAAGCTGATGAGACAGGGGGGATGAGGGTGTTATCCACAGAGATAGAGAATGGGGGAAAAGGAGAGGTGGGTTTAGGGGGAAAGATAAGAATCTCAGTCTTGGCCATGCTTCGTTTCAGATGGCAGTGAAACATCCAGGCAGCAATGTCAGACAGGCAGGCTGAGACTTAGACCTGGATTCTTGCTGAAATTTCTGCTGTGGAGAGGTAGTTCTGGGAGTCATCAACATAAAGGTGATACTGAAAGTCATGGTAGGAGATCAGAGCACCAAAGGAAGAAGTATAGATGGAGTCTTCAGGTACACCAACTGATAGTGGGATAGAAGAAGAGGAGGATCCATCAGAGCATACACTAAAAGTGCGATGGGAGAGATAAGAAAACCAGGAAAGAACAAAGCCCTGAAATCCAAGTGAGGACAGTGTATCAAGGAATAGGTGGTGATCAACAGTGTCAAAAGCAGCAGATAGATCAAGAAGGATGAGGACAGAATAGAGACCTTTGGATTTGACCAGGAACAGGTCACTGGAGATTTTAGCAAGGGCTGTTTCAGTTGAATGTAGAGGGTGAAAAGCCAGATTGAAGTGGATCAAAAATAGTTTGAGATGAAAGAAAGAAAGTCAAGACAATGGCAGTGAACAGCACGTTGAAGTATCTTGGACAGGAAAGGGAAGAAGGAGAGAGTTCAGAGGGTCAAAGAGACATTGAGTGTTTCAGCCAAGAGAGTTTGTCAATTGGATGTAGTAGTCCTGTTTGTCAAATGAAAGAGCAGACTGGAAGGAGGTCAGCAAGAATTTGAAATGTATAAACTCAGCATAGGCATGGAATTTCAGCAAAAGGCGTTTAGCAGATAAAGCACAGGAATGTAGGTAGTGGATTCTAGAGGTCAACCAAGGCTGGGGTTTGGAATACCTTACAGAACAGGGAATGGGATGATTGAGGGTATCCAGAGCAGAGAAGAGAATAGTATTAAAGGAAGAAACAGCCTCATTGACAGACTTGGATAGCATAGTGGTTGAGAAGACAGATGAAACACTGGTGGAGAATGTGCAAGTCAATAGCCTGAAGATTCCTAAACATACAGGTGGAGATTGGAAGGTACTGGTGGGGGGGGGAGGTTGTTTAAGTGTGAAGGTTATCAAATAATGGTCAGAGAGGGAAGAACTGAGATGCAGAAACTGGAGAGTGAGAAGTTGCAAAAGAAGATACGATCAAGACAGTTCAGGGTGGGGCTTCCCTACCATATAAGGGAGTTTCTCCCTTATATGGTAGGGAAGCCTTGCCCAGTGCATCCCAGGATGTACTGGGCATGGTAGGGTGCCGCCATTTTAAAGGCTGCACTGAAGAGGAAAGAGTGTTCAACTCCCTCCTTCACAGCAGAGGTACGGGGGCCGGGTTGGCCGCTAGACCTCCAGGGCAGGTGGGGTTTCAGGTATGTTTTATTGGGGTATGAGGGGGTTAGGGGGCTGGAGATTCACCAGATTCCAGTTCCCTGAGCTCTTGTGTCAGGGGGACTTAGGTCCCATGCTGCTATCTGGGGGGAAGTTCTTGGAGGGCCACTAGGCCACCAGGGCTGATGGTGGGGCTCCAATGGACCCCCCAGGACATGGTGGCTGCCCAAGCTGACGGTGGCAGTGCGGGCTGCCTGACTCTGATGGGGGTAGGGTGGGAAAAGAGCCTTAACCCTAATGCCAGCTCTGAGCTTCCTTAGGATTAAGGCACTATTCTGCCCCTATGATCAGAGTGCTGTTCTCTGATAGAAATGGAATACAAGCAGAGCTCATTTAAATCTAATTTAAATGAGCTCTGTGCTATTGTCTCTTTCCAGCACTGTTTGCCCGATGATCATGGGTGCAAAGGTAAAAGCGGGTGCTAGTCCGGCGCTAGTGGCCTCTAGCACCTGCATTACCTTTGATCATCGGGCTGTCGGTGTCATTGTTGATAATATGCTGAAATCCTGTACTGAGTGTGCAGCGGCAGCTAACAAAGCAAATAGAATGTTAGGAATTATTAGGAAAGGAATGGAAAACAAAATTGAGAATGTTATAATGCCTTCATATCACTCCATGGTGCGACCTCACCTCGAATTCTGTGTGCAGTTTTGGTCATCATATCTCAAAAAAAAAAAAGATTTGGCAGAAAAGGTACAGAGATGGGTGACAAAAATGATAAAGAGAATGGAACAACTTCCCTATGAGAAAAGGCTAAAAAGGCTAGGGCTCTTCAGCTTGGAGAAGAGATGACTGAGGGGAGATATGATAGAAGTTTATAAAATAATGAGTGGAGTGGAAATGATAGATGTGAATCCCTTGTTTAGGACTAGGGAGCACACAATGAAGCTACTAAGTAGTAAATTTAAAAGAAATCGGATAAAATATTTCTTCATGCAACTCTGGAATTCATTGTCAGAAAATATGGTAAAAGCAGTTAGCTTAGCAGGGTTTTTAAAAGGTTTTGGAAAAATTCCTAAAAGAAAAATCCATAAGCCATTATTAAGATGGACTTGGGAAAATCCATAGCTGTTTTCTAGGATAAACAGCATAAAATCTGTTTTATTCTTTTGGTATATTTCCAGGTACTTGTGACTTGGATTGGCCACTGTTAGAAACAGGATACTGGACTTGATGGACCTTTGGTCTGTCCCAGTATGGCAACACTTTATGTTCTGATGTACACTTTCATGGTATATAATGTCAGAGGAAACCCAGATGTTTGTTGAAGCCTTCCTTGTTAGTTTCCAATGTATCTTATCATTTTTAACTTCAACATTCTGACATTTCTGGATCGTTTTAAAGTTTCATCTTTATATTCTGACCATAAGTTCAGTGATGCAGTATTTTGGACTTGAAAAGTGATCCTCCACAGATATGTCACCTTAGTTTGTCCCAGGGGCATGTCACCTTTATTTTGCTTTGTAGTGTCTGATATGCAGCCTGTGTGAATTGATTCTTGACTTTAATATTTGGCCTGTCTCCCCATCATAGCTTCCTTCTTACATTTTCTGCATTGAATCATATATATATTTGGGCAACATCCCTGACCCCCAAATATTGTTAAAAACACAGGCCAGAATAGCACCCCTTGAATGATATATACTACAATAAAGGAACAGTATGAGTAAGTTTCCCTAATACGGATTGTTTTTCCCTGCGATTGACTGTAGAATCCTGTGATCCTGGCACAGTTTGCAGCTTGGTATATTTTAGGGACTTGAACCATTCTCTTCTTTTTTTTGAGCTTCAGATTGGGTGGTGATGAGAAGGCCAACATTGGACGCACAGAGAATATTTCTTTCAGTAGTTCATGCTCCCAAAGATATAGCTGTAGATGGTTTTATGATTTGTCTTTCTAGCTATGTGCTGTGTGTCCCTACAAGGGTCTCTCTCTCTCTCTCTCTCTCTCTCTCTCTCTCTCTCTCTCTCTCTCTCTCTCTCTCTCTCTCTCTCTCTCTCTTTCACTTTCAGGTTTTCTTTTGTTTGTACTGGAGTAGTTTTTGCTTGGGTATTTTAAGGGAAGAGGCGGTCATCCTGGAGATCCTAGGGTGTGCACGGTCAAAAAATGTGGGAGTAACTTCATTGAAAATCTACTCTTTGATTTATCAGGCAGTCTTAATATGGAATTCACTCTCACCTTCCGTAAGATTAATTATTGACTATGTCCTTTTAAGGAAATTATTGAAACCATTATTATTTTGAAAATGTGTAATTGTTTAATGTAATAATCTGGTTCTGATTTTACCCACTATAATTCCTGGAGTATGTGCCAGCCTTTTTTTTTTTGTACACCGCATTGAACTTCTGGAACATGTGGGGTCCATGATATGAATATTCTGAATAAACTGTTCTTTGATATTATCTCCCTATTGGTTTGCACATTTGTCAGCCTCTACTTTTGCTGTTTTGCTTTGATTCTCCATGGAGGCTCCTCCTGTTTTCTTGGATTTGCACATGTGGGCTAAAAGCCACAATGTAATGTAATTTTTTATGCTTTGCCTATTTTTTATTTTTTTTTTAGTTTGTTTCATATATTCAATTTTAATGCACACATTATCCCCCAGATTCTATATATGGTGCCGAGGTTTGCATGCCTAAGATGTGCACATAATTAATTGCTTATTGAGCTCAATGATATCAATAATTGGATACTAACAACCAATTATTGATGTTAATTGGCACTGATTAATATTTGCACACATCTAGTGCATGCTATTCTGTAAGGCAATGCACCTAACTCCCATAGAGCATATCTCAAAAGAGGCAATGGCCATGGGAGGAGTCAGGTGTCAGGTGCATTCTGAAAATTTGCATGAGTATTTATAGAGAATACAGGGTAAGTGTGCCTAACATGAGTAGTTATAGAGAATACTAGATAAGTGCCTAGCACTTACCCCAGGTAGCAGCAGGCATAAGTCTGGTGTCCAAAGTTAGGCACGTGATCTGCACTTAAGTGCTATTCTAAAAATTGCATGCAGGGAGTCTTTTCTCCCCGCACAGTCCAGCATCTGCCCTATTCCTCCTCCACGAGCATTAGGAAAGTCGCCTCCTTCTGGCATTTGAGAAGGACTTCTAGTCCTTGCTTGTGGCAGTCTTGGGGCTTTAGCATGGACTTAGCTCAGCACATCAATAGCTAGGCAGGCAGGACCGGTCACTAGCAGAGAACCAGCCCCCTCTGTGTGCTGCTCCAAATTGCCCTACACTGGAACATGTGAAGGCAACAATATGATGGGGAAAGCTCAACCAGTATTGACCACTGTTCAGTTTACCTCACAAACAGACCAATTTTCAGCTTTGTTATGAAGCTAGCAGGTGCAATATATGCAGGGTAAAGTGATGGAAAGCAGGCATGAAATCCCCAGGCTTATACTTTCCAACCTGCTCTGGTCCCATTCAAGCTCTACACCTGCTCACCCTGGGGAAAAGTCAAAATTCTGTTCACAGTGCATATACTTTTACCCTCAAAATGTCAAAGGCAGTTTTCCAAAGGTGCTTTCTTGGTAAAGACCTGTTTATTTGAAGAGAACCCTCTGAAAATTGTTATTATAACATTCAATCAGATGCAATGACAATAAACAGATCCTGTCAGAGCTATGTATCCATTTAGCTCATCATGCATACTCATGCAAAAACAAGGAACAATAAATCATATATAACCTTGTTTCTCTGTGCCAATGTCAGTTTTGTATGGTAAGTTCCTAAGGATTTATTCTGCCCACAATGTTGCAATAAAACATTATGATTATAATATTTCAAATAGACTTGATTATTCGAAATGACACTTTATAATTACATAGTAATTTGTTTACTACAAAGGTTGATCTTTCCCTGGAACTAATCAGTCTTTGACTCAGCACCCTACACCTTGTACTGATAGTAAGAAGTGCTGTCAAATACAAGCCTTTGTCCTCCATATCTTGAAATGAGTATCAGATGTCATTGTGTTACTAGTGGATCATGCCCTCTTTGTAGAGAGATGTAGATTTTTAGGTCTGTTTGGGCTGGCGATTGAATGGATTTGCTTATTAATGACAGATACTCTGTGTCCTGTCTGGATGAATAATGTTGCATCTACTCCAAAGAATATTAAATGCAGCATGCCACACAGATCACCTTTATCCCCTTCACTACTAAATATCTACATAAATCTGAAGATTATCCTCTGCTTGTGTGTCACAGGTCACTTGTTCGCTGATAACATTCAGCTGCCTATCCTACTGGGGAAAGATCCTAGTGTTAACAAGGATAAGCTGAATGCAGGTATGTCAACAATTATATCTTGGTTATTAGCCTTTTAAGCCCATAACTCCCAGAAAATAGAAACTTTAAGAGTGGGTAATTTGGATGTGACAAGCTTTGAGCATACTTTTGAGTACCTCTTTATAAATGAACTCAACTCACAAACCATTTGATGCAATGTGAATGACAGTATATTAAGCAGTGTACAAATCATCATATTTCCTTGATGGCATGCAGAGTAGATGCAAACTTAAAACTGGTGTGAAGTTTGTGCCACTTTTCAAACCTTCTAGGCCTATAAAATTGTAATATATTTAGAGGAAAATTCTGTAAGGAATTACTCTAGCAGGCAGCAAAAAAAGCTCATAAATGGTGGTATTCAAATAATTTATGCATATATAAGTAGCCATGTTTAGAATGTTGCCTAGTGGAAAAGTATGCACCATGATTTGATGGTGCATACCATACCTTGCCAACAGGTGGGCAAATGGATGGATTTAGAGCAGAATATGGGCAGGGAGCACAGGTACATGTGTAATTTGTAGGGACTTATATTCAACTTGTGACAGCATGCATCATCAGAGTTGCTAATAGCCACGAGCTGAATTAACCATGGATATTCAATGTCAAAGTATGTGCGGCTCCTGGCATTGAATATCTGGGTATCAGCAGTCACCAGGATGTTAACTGGGCCCTGGCCAATATTCATACCTATGCCCAATTAGTGCCGTCTTAACTTTATACAATTACTTAGCTGATTAGCAGACTGAAAATCAGCAGTAACTGGCTAAGTAGGCATTGCACGCGCTTTCTGCCCCCGGTCAGCCCCAACCTAACTGGTTAGGAGATGGACAGTTAATGGCAATATTCAGCATCACTAAATGGTTACATAGGAGCCAACTTTTTTTAAAATGATTGGGGGTGCTGTATTTTTCTTTTCTTTTTTTTTTTTTTACAGGTGGTGCATTCCCCTGCCCCCTGCCCCCTCCCCTTCCTCATCCTCCCCCTCCCCTGTCCCTCCCTCCGAGTTCCAGGCCCTCCCTGCCAGCCCCTCCTCACTCTCCCAGTTCCAGGCCAGGCCCCCTCTCCTCCCATCCCCCTCTCCTCCCCCTCTGAGTTCCAGGCCTCCCTCCCTGTCTCTGAGTTCCAGGCGCCCCTCCGCCTCCCTCTCACCCTCCCAGTTCCAGGCCCCCTTCCCCTCCCACCCAATTCCAGGCCCCCCTTCTCACCCTCCCAGTTCCAGACCCCCCTCCCAGTTCCAGGACCCCTCCCCCTCCCTCCCCTACTACTACTACTTATCATTTCTAAAGCGCTACTAGATGTACGCAGAGCTGTACACTTGAACATGAAGAGACAGTCCCTGCTCAACAGAGCTTACAATCTAATTAGGACAGACAAACAGGACAAACAAGAGATAAGAGAATATTAAAGTGAGGATGATAAAATAAGGGTTCTGAACAAATGAATAAGGGTTAGGAGTTAAAAGCAACATCAAAAAAGTGGGCTTTTAGCTTAGATTTGAAGACAGCCAGAGATGGAGCTTGACGTACCGGCTCAGGAAGTCTATTCCAGGCATATGGTGCAGCAAGATAAAAGGAACGGAGTCTGGAGTTAGCAGTGGAGGAGAAGGGTGCAGATAAGAGAGATGTACCCAGTGAACGGAGTTCCCGGGGACTCCAGGTGAGAGTTGACACTGAGGCATATTTTCAAAGCACTTAGCCTTCCAAAGTTCCATAGGTTTCTATGGAACTTTGGAAGGCTAAGTGCTTTGAAAATATGCCTCATAGTCTTTCTAGACTAGAATGGCATAAAAAGAGAGCCCTAAAAAGGCTTAACAGAAAAAACAATCTTGCTGTTATATACTTCAGGCAGTGTAGGGCATGGCTACTTCAGAAGCACTTCCAGCCTAAGGCAGACAAGCCAAAGACAGTGATGGAACTCAATCCTGCAACCTGCCAGCACCTTACATCAACTCAGACACCAGCCTCACTCCAGTGGTGCTGGTTCTGTCTTGATACATAAACAAAAAATAAGGCAGAAAAATGTTTGTTATCACCTGTGCAATCATTTCCTTCTGATAGCATCCTAGTCAATTTAACTATGAGTGAATGCGAGGTCAGTTTGCAATGCTGAGGTAAGCAATCTCCACTACATCACAAAGGAAACCCATCTGTGCTCTGGGTAGATGCACTGCTGTGAAACATGCTACAACACACAGCTTTTAAAAGCAGCTGGTTACACCATGATAAACTTTGTTTCAAAAGCCACAAACAGGTGGGCTAAGATTTGTATTGGTTGTGTACACACAGCACATCCTGCCTCCATTTTCAACACAACTTCTGAGTTACTACTGCTACTGAAAATGACTAGACATGCACAGGGCAGTGCAGATACATCCCAATAAATAAATATCACACACAGTCCCTGCTCCATGGAGCTTACAATTTAGTCAAGGACTTCAGAAAAAATATTTATTACAAGAACATGTTTAAAATCAAGAAGGCTAAGACCTTGAAGAGTTGGTGCTTAATGGCACAATATTCAGAAAATGCTAAGCACCCGAGTTCCAGGGTGCCCCCCCCATCTCCCTCCCTTCTTCCGAATTTAAAAAAGTCACTCATCTTACCTCCTCCTTGGAGGACTTACATCTACAGCAGCAGCAGCCCAGGAAAAGCATGCAGGCAGGAGACTCAGAGCTGATCCGTCTGCACTCTGCTCTCTCTGAGCTCTGGTCCTGCCCTTGCGTAAACAGGAAATGAGGGCGGTACCAGAGCTCAGAGAGACCAAAGGGAACAGCTCTGAGTCTCCTGCCTGCATGCTTTTCCTGGGCTGCAGATGTAACTCCTCCGAGGAGGAGGTAAGATGAGTGACTTTTACATTTTGGAGGGAGGGGGAACGCCCTGCAGGGAACTTCCGGTGGGTGATTATTGGGAGTGCTCGAGCACCCACAGCACTCACAGAGTCGGCGCCTATGAATGGTTATGTGCCGCTGAATATCAGGTGTCGGGTCGCTTGGCAGGTTTAATTAGGCAGTAGCCACTTCTGCCCTGTTAAACCCTTTTGAATATCGGGCAGTATAATTTGTGTGCATTCCATCACATACTTAGGGGTCCTTTTACAAAGGTGCGCTAGTGGAATTAGCATGCACTGAATGCCGCACGGCCCATTGTTTACCTATGGGCTGCATAACACTTAACCCACAATAATGTGTTAACATGCACTAAATCCATTAACAAACCTTAGTAAAAGGACCCCTTAGGTATATATATTAGCTATAGAGCTGGTGTAAGTGATTGCTCCTGAAGTGCAGTTTTGACCATTTGCTAGCAGATCCAAAATTTTGAGAATGGCCAATTTTCCATATCATGGGTCCATAAGCAGTCTGTAATTTTTTTTATTGTTTTCACATAAAAGGATGGGATTTGGACCTTTCTATTACAAATCAACTTTCTTCAAATCAGTCACCTTACTTTCTAATTCTTCCTACTTTCTTACTCATCTATATGTTAAAACTTTGCCTTACCCCTCACTACCAATTATAATGTTCTAGTACATATGGAGGGGCATAATCGAACAGAAACGCCTATCTCCATGGGCATTTATCTCCGAAAACGGGTCCGTGAAGGGGCGGACCGAATCGTATTTTCGAAAAAACATGGACGTTTATCTTTTTTTGAGCTGGGCGTTTTTGTTTTTCAGCGATAATGGAAACCGAAAACGCCCAGCTCAAAAACGAATAACTCCAAGACATTTATTCGTGGGAGGGGCCAGGATTCGTACTGCACCGGTCCACCTCACATGCCAGGACACCAACCGGGCACCCTAGGGGGCACTTTTACACAACAACAAAAAAAGGTAAAACAGCTCCCAGGTGCATAGCACCCTTCCCTTGGGTGTTGAGCCCCCAAAATCCCCCTCAAAACCCACTGCCCACAAGTCTACACCATTACTATAGCCCTAAGGGGTGAAGGGGGGCACCTACACGTGGGTACAGTGGGTTTGGGGGGTGGTTTGGAGGGCTCCCATTTACCAGCACAAGTGTAACAGGTGGGGGGGGGGGGGATGAGCCTGGGTCCACCTGCCTGAAGTCCACTGCTCCAGTGACCTGCATACTGCTGCCAGGGAGGTGGGTATGACATTTGAGGGTGAAAATAAAAAGTTGTGAAACAGCATATTTTGTGGTGGGAGGGGGTTCGTGACCACTGGGTGAGTCAGGGGAGGTCATCCCCGATTCCCTCCAGTGGTCATCTGGTCATTTAGGGCACTTTTTGGGGCCTTATTCGTGGAAAAACAGGGTCCAGGAAAAGTGCCCTAAATTCTCGCTAAAAATGCATATTTTTTTTCCATTATCGGCGAAAGGCGCCCATCTCTGATCGGCAGATAACCACGCCCCAGTTCCGCCTTCACCACGCCTTTGACACGCCCCCATCAACGTTGTCCGCATCCGCGACGGAGTGCAGTTGAAAACGTCCAAATTCGGCTTTTGATTATACCGCTTTATTCGTTTTTGTGAGATAAACGTCTATCTCCCGATTTGGGTCACAATATAGGCGTTTTTCTCTTTCGATTATAAGCAGGATTGTGTTGTCATTGCAAGTAGTATACTAGCCATACTTTGTATTGTTGTTCAAATATTTTTACTGTTCTAATTGCCTCCTGCTCATGTTTGATCTATTCTTACTGTACACCGCTTTGAGTGAATTCCTTCAAAAAGTCGGTAAATAAATCCTAATAAATAAATAAATAATAAATCATTTGCTCTAACTAAATTCCTTAATTGCAGTATTTTATACAGTTTGAAGATATTTAATACTTGATTGAGATAAACTCAACAAAGTATTACAGTAGCGAAACCTGGACATTGTGACTTGAGCAGAGGATTTAATAATCTTCATACTAACCTCAGTTAACGCAAATCAAAGAAACAGTGTTTAGCTACTGCTGCAACATGGATATCAAACAAAAAACGTGACTAAAAGGAAACCCCTAGATATTTAAAAGAATCAACAAGTAGAATAGCTGAGCCAGATAGAGTTGGAGCAATTGATGAAGGTGGAAGAGAGTCCAAGAACCCACATTGCCACTGTTTTAGATAGGTTCGAGACTAAAAGTTAGAAATTGCTTAAGTAGAGGGGGACAGGTAGCTCTTCTTCAGTTCGATATCTCAGTTGTGTTTGATGCTATAGACCACTCAACTTTAATACATAGACTTACGCCTATGTTAACTAAAGTGCGCTATTGACGCATTAGCATTTTTAACACACGTAAATGGTTTATGCGCATTAAACACTAACGCACCCATAGAAATGTATAGACGAGTTAGTGTTTAATGCGCCTTAAATTAAAGGCACCTTAGAAACGCTAATGCATCTTAGTAAACATGCCCCTTTAGTGAGCTGAGTATGTCAGGTGTTAAGCTGGCTTTGTGAGTGTCTAACCAAGCAGGTTTACAGTGTTAGGAAAAATAGTGCCACCTCTGCACCTTGGCGCTCTCAGTTCAGTGTCCGTCAGAGTTTGCCGCTCTCTCCTTCCCTGTTCAACATTTTTCTAAACCCTTTAGGTAAATTACTATCCTGTTAGGGATATTTTGCCTTTCATATGCTAATAATATTTTCTTGTTGTGCTCAGAATTGCACTCCTTTGAAGATTGCAAATCTTGGGGCAAAACATCTCGCTGGTTGATAGGTGGTCTCGTGCCAACTTATTAAAACCAAATGAAAACCAAAATTCTTTGGTTCGGCGATTTCAATTCTTTTCTGACCTACACATTAATTTTGTACTCATGTGAAATGTAAAAATTGGAAAAGAAGCAAAAGTTTTGGGAGTAATATTTGGTTTGAATTTGACTTTTGAATCACAAACTAGTTATCTTATGGAAAAGTTTTTCTTTGAGCTACACCAGCTTAGAGCTAACAGGTCATCATTGAGTAAAGAAAGTTTTTAAATTATTATGCAATCCATACTCCTTCCGCAGCTTGATTATTGCAGTTCTTCATATTATACTGTTTCATCAAAACTGCAACAACAAAAAAAGCTACAGCTTTTGCAGAACATGGCTATGCTCGGCTTATTTTTGGCTTGGTTAGATTTGACAGAGCCTCACCCTTATTGGTTTTGCTTCACTGGCTTCCAATTAATTCATGAGTAATTTTTAAATTGGGTTGTTTTATGGATTTAACTCAGAGGGGCATATTAAGATTTTGAATTTTCCTATCAATTAGTTATTTGTATGTGTGATTCATAGGATGAAACTTAACTTTCCTTCCTTGAAAGAAATTAAATATAAGAAGCAGGTTGAATTGCCTTTCCCCTTCTTTTGTGCTAGGTTATTAAATAGCCTCCCAAGGCAGTTTAGGGGCCATTTTACCAAGCTGTAGTAAAAAGGGCCCTGCAGTAGTTGTTTTTGCCACATGATGAGACCCTTTTTACTGCAGTGGGTAAAATGGCTGCAAAAATATATAGCCATACAGTAAGATTTCACTTACCGTATGGACATGCTGGGGGAAGCATTTACCACCACCCACTGAGGTGCTGGTAAGTGTTCCTGTGCTAACACGACAGTAACCAGGTAGCGTGCGGTGCTGCCCGATTATTGTTAGGTAACCACCATGCAAAAAAATCAAGCCTTATTTTCCCCAGCATGGGAAATAGTGGATGCTGGGGCAGGAACTACCACCAGCACCCATATTGGGCAGGTGATATCTCCAAATTGGCACATGGTAAACCCACATTGGGCTTACCACCACTTTGTAAAAGGGCTCCTTAGAGAATTACCTTCTTATTTTTTGATTAGGAAATTTCTTTTAAGCATATCTTTTTTTCTAACTGACGATATATCTGCTTTTAATGAAGTATAGTTTTACCTTGTAATTTCCCTCTATTGTTGAGATTTACTCTTTTGTAATCCATGTAGAATCCTGTGAAATATGTAGAATATAAGAATTTTGATGGTATGGTAAAAGATACTCGCACTGTACATCACTGTCTACTACAAAACAGACTTAGCAAAATGGGGCTAAAAGGTACCACAGCAAACTGGTTTTCCTCATTTCCAATGCACAAGTATTAGTTCATCCACACAAATGCCACCCCTCTGAACCTTGGTCTTCCTCCTTCAGAGCATCCTAGGGCTCTCCCTTGTCCTCAGTACTTTATAACTTCATCTATCCAGTAAAAATTTATAAGACAAATTGGCCTCAACTACAACACTTACACCAATGACATACAGATCCTGATTCCGCTCAAATCTCCTCTAAAGGGGCACTACATTTACTGAATCATTACTGAGTGTCAGGGATTCAGGGATAACATGAGCCCTTGGACCCCTGCCGAGGAGCGGCAGTGGCAGGCAAAACCCCCCGAACCAACACTGGGCTAGCACACCGGCAAGGCAAGGACTACAGATGCAGACAAGCAAGCCAGAACACACGGACTGGAACACACTGGACTGGAACTAGGCTTCACCTACACTTGGCTGCCGTTCCCCAGGGGTTGAGCCCCTGGGTGCAGGCAGCCGGCAGGGGTTACAGGACGGGCTTACAAACAGACTGAGACAACAGGATTCAAAACCAGCTTGACTAAAACAGGGTGAAGGATTCGCAGACAGACAGAAACAGGACCAAGGAATACCTCCAAGCTTGGCAGAAGCCAGATTCAAGACAGACCGACAAGCTGGACAGAAACAGGATATAAGTTACACAGGCAGGGCTGGAACTAAAGCTACAGGTAGAGGGCAAGAGCAGAGGAGGACTAAAGCAGAAAACAAACACAGGACTAAGCTCAGACAGGACAAGAACCACAGCAAAAGGTCATGGGCAAAATGGAGGCAGAACTCAAGGAAGACAAACAACAGAACCAGGCAGGAAGCTAGGAAGCTAGAAGGCTAGAAGATAGCCACAAGGTTACACAAAACACACAACAGAACTTTAGACAAGAACAAACAGAAGTGCCACAGGCACACCAACCAGAAAAAAGGCGAGGCTAGGCCAGTGGCATAGCCAGACAGCCAATTTTGGGTGGGCCTGAACACAAAGTGGGTGGGCACAAAAGTTTCTCTCTATCCCCCTCCCCCAGCACTTCCCAACTCAAAATATAAATACTTTAGCTGATAAGGATCCCCAATCTCTGTCAGCTGAAGACCTCCACTAAAGATTGCCAGAACTCCCCTCCATCAAGCCCAGCAGGCAGCAGCAACTCCTCGAACCACTGATACCAGCACCCCATACATGCTTAGTTGTCAGTGGCTCGAGGATGCCCCCATCTACCAAGCTCAGTAGAAGGGAGCTCTGGCTAGCTTCAGAGGAGATCCCCAGCTAGTAGGGCTTGAGGATCCCCACTAGCTACAACAAGGGTCAGGGTTGCTGTTAGCCATGCTGGTGACCAGGGCAAAAAATAAAGCCCCTCCCCCAATTCCCTCTCCTCTCCACCTCCTCTCCAATCTCTTCATCTGCCATTACAGTCACACTGACAGACCCTTACAAATTACAGAACAAGGGATCACAAATTAGACATAAAAATATGTAGACAAAATTGAACTGGGAAACCTTAGCATGTACAGCAACTCTGATGAAAAAAAAAACAAAACAAAAGCGCATTTCCTTTTCTACTTAACACAATAAAAAGACATCCACTATGCACATTTCCCAAAGCTAACATATTCCATTTAAAGCATTCAAAATAAAATGATTTTTCTACCTTTGTTGTCTGGACATTTTATTTTTCCTTCATGTTGGTTCCAATTTCTCTTTCCCGCTTTCCTGTCTGTCTTCTGTTTCAAGCGGCTGTCCATTTGTCTTTTCTCTCCTCTCGTTTCATTTCCTCACTACACCTGTCTCTGAAATATTGATCTTTCCATTTTAGCTCTTTCTTTCTTTTTTTTTTTCTTTTCTGCCTCTGTACACTCAAATTTCATCCTCTAAATCTTTTCCTTCTTTTTACTTTTCAGATATCTATCACATTTCCATCTTCATCTAGCTCTCCCATTCCCCATCTCTCTCCTTCCCAGCCTTCCATTCCCTTCCATTTTCAATCTACATGCCATTACCATATTTCTACCCCCTGTAATCACTATCCTTTCATTCATTTCCTTGCCATCTTCAGTCCCTGGGCCTCTCCCACATGCTTTCCATCATTCCCAGTGTCTCCCTCCCTCTACCCTGCCAGCCCAGCATCTGTTCCCTTTTTCTCCCCTCCATACCCTTGTAGCCTATCTCCCTATCCCTTCTACCTCCCACCACCAGCATCTTCCTGTCCCATCTCTCTCCCCTCCCCCATTGTCCAGCATTTTCCCTTCCCTACCATCCATTGTCCATCTTCTCTCCCTGGATCCCTCTTTCTCCCCTCCCCTGCTTATGCATCTCTCCTTTCCTCTCCTCTCCTCCACCTACATGTCCAACTTTTCACCCTCTCTATCATTGTCCACTATCTCCCTCTCTCCCTGCCTTGAGCCCCTGGTCTAACATCTCTCTCTACCCCCCACCCCCACCCCACCACGCAGCATCTCTCCATCCTTCCTTCCCCTCACCTCAATGCTATGTTCAACATTTCCCCTCTCATCTCTCCCTCCCTTCCTTTCTTCCACTTCCATGTCCAACACTTTTTTCTCTCTGGTCCTTTACCATTCCTATGCAGCCTTTCCCTCCCTCTCCCTATCCCACCCCACCCATATCCAACAATTCTCCCTCTCTTTCCCCTTACAGCATCTCTCCATCCCTCTCCCTACATCGAACAATTATTCCTCCACCCCACCTAGCATTACCCGGTCTTACTTCATCATACCAACAGTGCTCCTGTCTCTCCCTCTCTCCCCGACCCCTCCAAGCCACCTGCCAGCATGCTGCAGTTTTTTCGCTCCCTCTCCCCAGCCACCGCTGGCATTCTGCAGATTTTTTTCTCTTCCTCCCCCCAGCCACCCGCTGCAGGTTTTGATTCTTCCCTCCAGCTTATATGGATAACCTTATTATCTTACCACCCAGGAATTCTTACAAATCTTCTCGTTCTTACTAACATCTTCACTACCCCACATGTAATGGTCTCAAGTATAAAACCAGCTACACATCTGCTTTTCCCTATATCAGTGCACGATTGTGGAATGGTTTACCCAAATCAGTAAAAACTACTTCCGAACAACCGGCTTTCAGAATATCAGTGAAGATCACCTTATTTAGAAAAGCCTACGCTACAGTCCCGCATTGCATTATTGATTCCTGAACTGTTACTGTTATGCGGCCGTATTGAATTCTTCTGCACCTCTCTTTTCTTCCCCTCTGTCATTACTCACCAACTACTTCACCCTTAATGTATCTGATTGTTTGTTACTAGATTGATGTAAGCCTTTTTACACTAATGTAAGCCTTTTTTAAAACTAATGTAAGCCACACTGAGCCTGCCCATGGGTGGGAAAGTGTGGGATCTAAATGCTATAAATAAATACATATTTTTCAAATATATATCTTTTTACATTCCATTCTTTATATTTTTATATTTTTCCATATTTATTTTTTTATATATTTCATTATATTTTATTATCTTTATTATTACGTTTTTCACAAAGCTATACAGACTATTATTTCCCCTTTTTTTAACAGCAACAGGTATTGATTGACACACACTTTCTTTCAATCCGGGTCTCACAGGAAGTCAGACTATGCATTATTCATCAGTTGCTCATGCATATGTAATGTATGACCTTTAAATAAGATGGTACTGTTGTCACTTCCCCTTTTGCGTGATTTGTTCCTACAATCATTGACAAGTGTTTGTCCACTCGGTAAGTTTCTCTTTTTACATAGACTGTCTAGATTTAATTTTCACCTATCGTTTGGTTGGTCTGCTATAATGAGGATGCTTCCTCCCCCGCCTCAGATGCTGGTGTTGCTCAATAAGTCCCTTTGGCGCGCTTTCTATGCACAACGTGGTGTAACATTAAAATATATATTTTTTAATTAGTTTTTACTCTAATAGATAACAGTTTCTTTACTACCCAAACAGCTCTTATATAAAAAATAAAGCTGAGTTTTCATAAGTCTGAACTCACCATCTCAGTTCTGATTTTTGTATTTTATCTAAAATGCATTTTCACATGTCCGGAGTAGAAAGTATTAGGGTAAAACTGCAACATACGTTCTAAGGATAATTGACTCTGGGAGATACAAAAAGTCATTTTAGAAAAGTTTTGCAGCATCACCATATGAAAATAGCAGTATTTACACATGTAAATGGCATACATGTGTAAATACTGACCTTACTATGCTGCTTTTTCCACATGTAGATACCACAGGATGCACAGATTTGAAAAGGGATATATTCTGGTCATGGCTTAGGTGGTCCAAAAAGCAAGCAGGGCAATTCTATAACCATCAGCATGCAGCTACACATGCCTTCACTACTACTACTACTACTACTTAACATTTCTAGAGCGCTACTAGGGTTACGCAGCGCTGTACAATTTAACAAAGAGAGACAGTCCCTGCTCAAAGAGCTTACAATCTAATAGACAAGTGAACGGTCGGTCCGATCGGGGCAGTCAAATTGGGGCAGTCTGGATTCACTGAACGGTAAGGGTTAGGTGCCGAACGCAGCATTGAAGAGGTGGGCTTTAAGCAAAGACTTGAAGATGGGCAGGGAGGGGGCTTGGCGTAAGGGTTCAGGAAGGTTGTTCCAAGCATAGGGTGAGGCGAGGCAGAATGAGCGGAGCCTGGAGTTGGCGGTGGTGGAGAAGGGTACTGAGAGGAGGGATTTATCCTGTGAACGGAGGTTACGGGCGGGAACGTAAGGGGAGATGAGGGTAGAGAGGTAGTGAGGGGCAGCAGACTGAGCGCATCTGTAGGCAAGAAGGAGAAGCTTGAATTGAATGCGGTATCTGACCGGAAGCCAGTGAAGTGACCTGAGGAGAGGGGTGATATGAGTATATCGGTTCTGGCGGAATATGAGACGTGCAGCAGAGTTCTGAACAGACTGAAGGGGGGATAGATGGCTAAGTGGGAGGCCGGTGAGGAGTAAGTTGCAGTAGTCCAGGCGAGAGGCAATGAGAGCGTGGACGAGAGTTCGGGTGGTGTGTTCAGAGAGGAAAGGGCGAATTTTGCTGATGTTAAAGAGGAAGAAGCATGTATGTAAGTCCTCAAAAAATTGGAACTTACTTGCATAAGTGCAGAATGGGCTATTTTGAAGTGAAGTGCATAAGAGCCCTAACACATAACTGCATCTGCATTCGACTTTGTTGACCACCCCTTGCCTCTTCACCATCTTCACTCTCTAGGTATCACAGATGCTGTGTTGTTCTGGTTCTCCAGCTATCTCTGAGAGCACTTTCCAATTGACCCATGCTGACTTTCTCTCATCTGTCCTTAATTGTCAGTCTGGTGTTCCTCAGGGTTCCATTCTGGCCCCCACCCTCCTAAACATCTTTCTTATCCTACTTCCAACCATTATTCAAGAACAGGACTGCACACTGTCCTGCCATGCTCATGACATTCAAATTCGCTGCCACATTTCTGACCCTACCACTTCACTTAACTCCCTTAACACTTGCCTGAACCATGTTTCTAACTGGTTGAGAGACAACCTACTCTTTTTAAATACTATAAAATCCTTATACTGCTTTCCCTCCCTGTCCATTTATAAGCAATCAATCCTTTCCCTTCAAGATTCAAATTGATTCCATCATTCACTCCTCTTCCTTTGCTATGCATCATATTTGCTCTGTTCGCTCCTTCCTCTCTTCTCATCTAATTCATACTCTCCTTCTCGCTGTGGTCATTATTCACCTTGACTACTGTAACTCCCTTTATGCAGGACATCCTCTTTACTCCTTAAAGCATCTCAATTCATACAATAAACTGCTGTGAAATTGCTCCATTGTGCACACCATTTCAATCATGCATCAACTTTCATTTGCTCTGAGCACTAGCTACCTATTTTCACCCACATTAAAAGTAAGATTTTTGGCAAGTGCTGATTCAAGATGGCATCGAGGTAGGATGCTGAAACCAGACTCAGAGAGAAATTTTTCCTGTTTCAATTTTTCTTTCAAATACTATGCCTGAGAGGAAAGGGAAAGTGAGAGGAGGTTTCTCCTTACCCTCTACTGACCTAAATCGCCGGCAACCTCCGATTCCGGATTTCACTGACTAGGCCTGAAAATCAGATGATGGCCTTATAGCTGAGAGCCTGCAAGAGCAGGACTGCTTGGTGAGTCTTATTGAAGCCTGGTACAACTTTCAAATTCAGTGTAAGAGTTAGGATGAAGGAATTAATGGCAGAAATGGTAAAAAGTTTGGTTCATAAGATGGAGTCTGTCCTTATAAGATGGCTCCCAGAGTCACAAGATAAAAAGAAACTGATCTCTCTATATTAGGAAAGATGTTTACAAGTACGGAAATTGGCGTTATGAAGTAATCTCAGAAAGGAGGGGCAGGTGGGCACCTGACCTCATAGATGCAAAAAAATTAGAAAAAAAGTCTTTCTCCATTGAGTTGTATGGACTGCAAATGCTATATAAGGACTGTGCTTCTGAGCTATAGTCGGAGTCCTTCCCCAACTTGAGTCGGATGACGGCGATGCTACGGTCCGTTGAAACCAGAATTTGACTGATGTGTGTAACAGCTGGCAGATTCATTCGGTGAGAATAAAGACTATTTCTATCACTAAACTTCTCCAGTCTCAGTTTCAATCTCTTCATTCTCTTTAAACTGCCTCACATAAATACTATACACATAAGTAAATTATCTTTTACTCATGTAGACTTTATGTAGGAACATAAATGGCCAAAGATTCACCTAGATCCTAGAAGACAGAAAGTTGTGGTCATGGGAATTAGATTTGAACTACGCCTTCTGCCACCCCCCCCCCCCCCCCCCACACACCTCCGTGTCCGAAGGCACTCCTTTGGACCCCGATTCATCTCACCGTGGAAGGGGTTCCGCGGAGGTCTAGGGATGGGTGGATAAACAGACTCTTCAAAAAACATCCCCCACCACTGCTGCCCCTGCCCGCCACATGCTACCACCCCACATGCTACCAATATCCCCACAGCCCTTACCTTCCTCTATGTCCTGCAGCATGTCCTCCGATCTCCCCT
This sequence comes from Microcaecilia unicolor, assembly GCF_901765095.1. Taxonomy (NCBI): domain Eukaryota; kingdom Metazoa; phylum Chordata; class Amphibia; order Gymnophiona; family Siphonopidae; genus Microcaecilia; species Microcaecilia unicolor. Next base: position 289,651,634 of record NC_044031.1, on the reverse strand, counting down.
TTTCCATCTTCTTCCATTCCTGCTACCTGCGATGGCTCCACAGTTTAAAATGGCATCTGTGACCTCTCCCGGTAGTTTCCCAAGTGTTCGCAGCCACCATTCTAAACCAGGGAGCTGGCATAGGACACAGGCAGTGGTGGGGTGTGGAGGCAGTGGCAGTGGCAGGCAAGAGCAACCGGACAGAGCCTCTGGGCCCCATGGAGCTTCTTTGCCTTTGGGCACTGCCCAGTTGCCTGAATGGTCAGTCCGCCCCTGTCCCCAAAGGTCATTCTCCTACTGCACATGCTTACATTAACATTCTTCATATCCCTTACAGTCCGCCCAATTCCCTCTGTTTCTTTAATAATAAGCTCCTAATCCTCCTGCCCCCTTCCTCTTTACATCTTACCATTTCGCATGAAACAGCCTTCAGCTACCTTGGCCCTGAACTTTGGAACACTCTTTCACCTTCCCTCAGAAATGAACCCTCTCTGTAGGCTAATTTTGAGATAGTGTTATTATGATCAAAAGGGATATACATATCCACCTAGTTTTTATTTGTAGTGGAGGAAGGGGCAGCTTGTTCAGAGTTCTGGATTCAACAGAATCAGGATAACAGATGTCTGAATCATAGGGGAAAAAATCCTAATCTATCTCCAGTAAACAACAGTTATGTTAATGTATAATAGGTCCAGGGCTGTTATGAGTCTTGCTGCTGGTGTCTGACTTCAAAAATTCACTTGTCAAACATTCCTGTAGTAATGTTCTTACATAATACATTGAAACTGATGGTACACACTGTCAGACCATTTTGTCTATTTTCTTTATCTACTACAATACCTTAATCTTATCTTTTCCCTTGTTTCCTGCCACTGGGGACCCTGTCTACTTGTTTCATGCCTTTATAACTTCTAATCTGAACATTACCCCTTCTGCCTCCACTGGGAGATTTCTTCTTTGCACCCACCTCTATTTCTACACATTTCAGTTTTAAATTAGAAAATGTTTAAAGTGAAAAATATCCTAATCCATAAAGTACATTTTGTTCATGTTTACAAACTAGTGTCTAATATGTTACTTAAAATGATCCCTTTTTTTCAAGGCCAACAGATTCATTACATTTCACCTACTCTAATATCACTACATCCACTCTTTATTTTCTGGGACTCCAGCTCTTACTGTACTCTAAGCCACTGAAATGTCAGCTCCATTGCTTTTGCACATTACATTTTCTCTTTCCTCAATCATCCTCAGTCATGCCCTGTCCAGTATTTCTCTCTAGATTCTCCTCCACTCAAGCAGTCTTCACCTCTCTTCTGCAGAGCATCTCATGCTCTGTTTTCCCTAAAATGCTTCTGGTTTGCTCTATTTCCCCTCTAACAAAATTTCCTATTGCAGTTTCTAGCACAAATTCCCTTACAGACCACCTATCTGTCAATGGCTTTAATCAAGGAAAGGAAAAGATGGTGGCCTAACATTCTGAAGACACTTCAGGATCCATGTTTGCTTCTTGAGCTCTGTCAGGATTCAGGAACAGTCTGCTAAACTAGACTGTAAGCTCCATGAGGAAGGGACTGTCTCTTCTATGTGCATCTATACACTTCTGCATACACCTAAGTACATAAGTATTGCCACACTGGGACAAACCAAAGATCCATCAAGCCCAGCATCCTGTTTCCAACAGTGGTGCAAGATCCCCAAAACAGTTCAATACACTTTATGCTGCTTATCCCAGAAATAAGTAGTGGGTTTTCCCCAAGTCATTTTAATAATAGTCTATGGCCTTTTCCTTTAAGAAGCAGCCCAAACCTTTTTTAAACCCCACTAAGCTAACTGCAATGTGGGGTAATATAAATGTTTAATAGTACTATTATTATATTTTTATATTTATAGATAGATAGATAGATAGATAGATAGATAGATAGATAGATAGATAGATAGATAGATAGAGAGAGCTTATAGAGTACAGGAGGAGTAGGCTAATACTTAAAGCAGAAGCTCAGAACTAGGGAAGCTGTGTTCAGTTCTCACTGCCACTCCCTCTGCTTCAGGCACAAACTTAAGGGCCCTTTTACCAAGCAGCGGTAAGCACCAATACATGCTTCATATATGCCAAAATGCACTATCGCAGGCCGCATTCAAGCACCGTGCAGTAGCTCAGGCATCTGCGCATGCTGGGGACATGTTTGAGGGGAGAGAGTAGGTGTGACCAGTGCTAATCGGTCAGCACAGATAAATTGCCCCATGCCAACCAATTAGCATAAGGATAGTGTGTGAGCCCTTTCCGCCTACCAAATGTGTCAGTAAGGGTTCATGATCTAATGGCCATGTATTAATTTGGAAATTAGTGCATGGCCCTTCATAGGAAAAATGGAAATATAGCCATTTTACAGCAGCGTTAAAAGTGACCTCAGCACGCGGGGAAACCCATGCGCTAATCACAGCACAAACCACCTTTTAGCACAGCTTAGTAAAAGGGCCCCTTACATTGCAAGCCCTCTGAGTAAAAGAAAATACCTAGTGCATCTAGTGGAGGAGTGGCCTAGTGGTTAGGGTGGTGGACTTTGGTCCTGGGGAACTGAGGGACTGAGTTCAATTCCCACTGCAGGCACAGGCAGCTCCTTGTGACTCTGAGCAAGTCACTTAGCTCTCCATTGAGCCTGCCATGAGTGGGAAAGTACAGAGCACAAATGAAACAAAAAAAAATATAACTCACCTTGAGCTACTTTGGAAAGTGTATAAGCTACATCCAAATAATATATATTTTCTAGCAGGTTAATCTTGATATATATAATTTGACCAGAAGATGGTGCTGGTGTTCTACATAATAAAAAGAAATAAAACAAAAAGATAAGGTACTACATTTTTTATTGGACAAACTTAATACATTTTTTTGCCACGCTTTCAAAAGCAGAATCTTCTTCTACAGGTATAAACAGGTGGCTCTGGGTGGACTGAGAAATCTAGATGTGATGAACTTGATTAGTTTCGGAGACAGAAACAGCAGGTTCCATACAAAGCAATACAGATAGGGCAATACAATCATGCAACAAGATTAATAATATATTTCATTCTTCAGAGCAGAGGAATGTCTAATGCACACTTTTGTGTGAGATATGCAAAGTCTGCATAGGATGCAATTCATTTTCTTGGTTCAGGTCAGCAACTGAAAAGGTTCAGTTTTGTGGACAATTTTCAAACATTTTCAACATGTATTTTGTGATGTAAAACAGCCTTTTGAAAATATTCCCTCCCCCTCAACATGGGCCAAAGTACACACACACTTTTTACCCTCAGGGAAGAGGAGAGAAGGTTAGGGCTGGAAGGAAAAGAATACACAGAGCTTTCATTTTGAAATTGCTGTGCAGATCCTTTTCTAAAATACCATCGGAACTGAGCATGTTCTTACTTGGTCATCTCAATACAACTCTCAAGTTCTATGTAAAATGGGCCTTCAATAGCAGGAACTGTTAGTTTGCTTTATTCCTATGTATGCATACTTATCTATTTACCTCTTTTTGAAAAAAAAATCACTAAAGGCAACGTAGAACAAGATCAATCTGGTTATAGGCAATAGAAAATATCAACAGAAAAAAAATATTCAAATAACAGGACATACACTGCTTAGATGCTCCTGACCTCCTTAACCTAAGCTTTGTATTTTACAAGTTTCCTTGTTCCTTTGATATCTAAATGGAGATGGAAGCAACAAACTGGATTCCTCAGGCTTTTGCCTTCACTGCAGGGGAGGGCAGCAGCAGATGAACCGTCCTCCCCGCAAGAAATTGATACCACATTCAGCCCTGTTCCGCGGACTCTGCCGACAATGCCGTCAGTCTTGATGGAGGCTAGTTCAAATATGTTGCCTCTGTTGGAGAGTTTGGCATTCCCAGACGTAGGGTCAGGCCAAGGCATTCAACTGCTGAGTTCAGCCGCTCCATCAGGAGCAGCTTGGGATTTCAGATGCAGTTTGCAGTCAGCCATGGGGTTCCAGGAGCAGCAAGGTGAAGAATCCCTGGATACCCAGGAGGATCAGCTTTGTAAGTCCTTGTTGCTTACTAAACCTTTGAATATTACATTAGACTCTATTTAGAATTCCTTATTTTGTCTAGAATTCTCATTGACACAAATGTTTTCAGCTTTGCTTGTTGAAAATTTGTGGGTAAAGTATCAACTATTGAGCAAAAAGTTGGAATCAGGTGATATTCAGAATAAAGCAAATATTTTGAAGCTTAAAAATGCTGTTTTTAAAGATAACTTAATGCTACAATGGAAGATTGAAAATTTGGAAAACCAACAGAGACTAAAAATGTTGTGCTTTATAAATCTCCCGAAGCAGGCCTCTATTGCTCCTTTGCTAACCTTTAAAAAAATATCTTTCTGAAATTCTGAAGCTACCGGATCAGTCTTACCCTCCAGTATATAAAATTTATTATGTACAGCCATTTGTAAAGAAATATACAGAGCAAGTAATAGCTAGAGGGTCAGATGTTCCTTTTGATATGATTTGAATCTTAATATTACTGATTGTCCAAACAAATGTTTCACGATAGATGATTAATCCAATACAATGAATTTTAGTACATGAATGCCTAATCCTCCCTGTCTACTATACCTCAAATATGTATTTTTTTCCCGGAATTGGTACTCACCATTACGGAACAATGTAAGCCACATTGAGCCTACAAATAGGTGGGAAAATGTGGGATACAAATGCTACAAATAAATATATAAAATAAATTTAAATTTGATCTCAGCAGCCCTTGGAAAAGCATCTCATGATTCAGGAAGCCAAAATGTTCTTGATGACACCATCTGCCCAGCCACATATTCATCTCCAGGACGTGAGCTTCTTTGCCTTGGCCTTTACCCTCAATTGGTAGCATAACAAGAACACCACCTGTGCACCTGTCTGCTTCACCCTCTCTCCTAGAGCCATGAAGTCACTTTTGATACATTTGGAGAGGTACTTAGCAGTATAATTTGTGCCAACATGGATGAACAGCATTGGATAATAGTCCTTAAGCTTGACACACTGCAGTATCTGTTTTATAACTTGTTTTCCCAACATACTTAAATCAGATGCAGTCACGTGATCCTCTATGCAGAAGCCAATAGCCACCTTATTTTAAATTCTTTAGTGATAACACACCTATCTAGTCCGGTTTTACGGTCTTTACATGATAATTGCCTGGTATTACCTTCTTTTAGTTCATCCAGGTGGGAGTGGTTTAAAAAGAGAGGTTTTTTTTGCTGGCTGGCTCTATCCTTGTGGAATGAGTTGCCAAGAGCTGTTCGGGGGAGGTGGATCCTCAAAGGTTTAAAGTTGCATTCAAACCCTGTTTATTTTCTTGAGCTTTCACTGGTTAATGTTCTAGATGGGATTAGACTTGACGCCTCTGTCATACACAATTGTAGTGTTGATGAATTTAGTAAGGAATGACTGGTCTTTCCTATCATGAAACGGAGTTCTAATGTGATTTTGTATTTTATGCATTTTATTCTGAACTGCTTGACTGTATAAAATGTTAAGCAGTATATTAAATTTTTAAACATTAAAAGCAGCCAAATTTAGGTACCAATCCAAAATGCACACACATCTTAATTGGATAACGAGCCATCAACAAGCAATTATTGATGTTAATTGATGCTATGGGAGGGGCATGGGCAGGTTGGGTCATTCCTGAAAAGTTGGGGGCTGTGTTATGGAATATTGGAAATCCATGCCTGCATTAAGTCTGCATTATCCTGATAGCACATGCTTATCAGAACACACTAGCTGGATAGTGCAGGAATACTCACTGTCCATCCATGACATAACCCCTCTACAAATATTTTTAAAACATATTTAATGCATGCTTAGCACACAAACAGGCAAAATACTGCGAAACTCTTTAATACATTTTGTGGTAATCTGATTTCCCATGCGAATGTGTGTTAAGGGCTTAACACCCTTTACTAAAAGAGCCCTCATATTTTAAAAAATCTAAACAACAATTTACTGTAAGAAGAATTGATCCTTTCATATACAACCACACCTGCTTCTATCTTTTTCCCCCTCAACTACTATAATCTGTTTCAACCTCTCAGGAACCTCTCCAACTTTCAAATGGATGGGGTTCATGTGAGTACGTATACTTACTTTTACCCTAAAAAATATATTTTACTGTTTGCTTCTCTTTTCCTACTTATCTGCTTAAATCTTTGATCTTTGACTGCTGCATGTATCTATCACTCCACAGGGTACATCTAGTTTCTTCCTTGCCTTTTTTTTTTTTTTTTGCTACATTACCACACCTCCATCTGTAACAAATCCATTTTGCATGGCCTCCTACAATGACATCTTAATAGCTATTTAGCTGCTCAGCTTACCTGACTATAAGCCAAATTTCCCACGAAGACAACAGCTGATGACATTTACTCCAGTTCACTGCTCGGGTTATGTGCACTCTGAATAATGTAATGGCGACTATCATATGATGCAGACTCACAGCTATAGCAACCATGTTTATAGAACATACCTGAACACACAATCTACAGTTTAGTTTCATGTCATAGCAACATATACTAAAGATTTTCTGTCCCCTGCTGCTATATATATGCTATATATATATATATATATATATATATATATATATATATACCCTGTTTCCCCGAAAGTAAGACATACCCCGAAAATAAGACCTAGTAGAGGTTTTCTTGAATTGGTAGATATAAGGCCTCCCCCGAAAGTAAGACCTAGCAAATTTTTGTTTGAAAGCAGGGCTGCCGAGAGCCGGACAAGGCCGCCCCCCCCCCCCCCACCCGAGGTCGCCGGGCCCACCCTCCGTCGCTCCTGGAACTAATCTTAAATGCCTCCTTTCACCTTCGCAGCAAGCAGCAGCAGGGCAGACCTCTCCTTCCTTCCATGCCCGGCCTCGCGGACGTTACATCAGGCGAGGGCGGGACACGGAAGGAAGGAGTGGCCTGCCCTGCTGCTGCTTGCTGTGAAGGTGAAAGGAGGCATTTAAGGGTAGTTCCGGGAGCGACGGAGGGCGGGTGGGCATTTTTTTTTTTTTACAACAGTGGGAAAAAGGCCCCTTTTTAAATGGGGCAGTAAATGGCCATGCATTAATATTAAAATTACTGCCTGAGCCCTTATCATCACCTATTTAGAAGGCGGTAAGGGCTCACACGCTAATCACATGGTAATCAGGCAGCACACGGCAATGAGGCCACACTGCTGATTACCACTAGGAACATCCCCCACTGTAGAAAATAGAAAATTATTTTCTACCATGGGAAATTGCATGTACCAACTTTGGAACTACCATCAGGCACCCCTATTACCCAGGCAGTACGGTCAATTTGGCATGTGCTACCCATGGGGTAGCCCTACCACAGCTTAGTAAAAGGGTCCCTTAAAGTGAATCCCCCCACCCACCCATCACCTTCATATTGAAAAAATAATTCAGTGGGAAATATGTGCTTGATGTTTTTTCCAGCCCCTCTCCCTACACCCACTCTCCATCCACCTTTTTTTCCAGCCCCATCCCTGAACCCACACTCCTTCCACCTTTTATCCAGGTCCCCCCTGCGCACACACCCCATCCATCTTTTTTTCCTGCTCCCCTAACTGCACAAGCCACAAAAAAGGAGGTAAAAACCCTCACAATACCGTGAGATATAGAATAAAAAAGTGAGGAAACCTGATGAGGATGCCAAAGGACTTTATTATTTAAAAACGACCCGACACGGCAGTGTTTCGGCCCAAAGGCCTGCCTCAGGGGTCTTGAACAACCTCCTCTCTTCAAAAAAACGGCGTCAATGTCAAAAAACAAACCGTATTGTGCTCCACTTTCAAAAAGAACATATGTGCATTGACCAACTAATACATTGACCTAACTGCACACACACACCAGTCATCTTTTTCCCAGACCCCCTCCCTGCACACACACACATTCAGCTTTTTTTTCCAGCTCTCCTAAAAGTCCTCATCTGAGACTCATAACATCAAACACTTACTGCTTTGTGGCAAACCATGGTTAACTGCCACTGTGCAAATGTTCTGAGTCCTCCTTTCAGTAATTCAGCACCGCACTTGCTCTCTGCCTGGGCTGATGCAGCAAGGCTCACACTGACAAAAGCATTCTTTTCCTGATTCTTTGCATTAATTGCTCAAAAAAAGTTTGTTCTGTGAAAATCTGCATAATGGCCTGTACAATTAAAGATTTCTTAAAAGTCTATTTAGATTTTTGTTGCTTTTATAGAAAAGTTAACTTTGCTGACTGTGATAAATCTGCAGCTTTAAAATAAATAAATAAGTAAGCAAACAAACAAATAAATAACCCCAGCTCAAACTCCACCCTTCATTACATAGTAGCTTAGAAAAACAATCTTGGCCTGTACTTGGCAGTAGCTGGGCTCATGTTGCAGAACTGAACTCATGTTGTCCAACAGGGGTTTTTGGCTGATAAATTCAAACATAGAGCTTGTTACCATTTAGTTACAAAAGTATTTTGATGGACAAAGCAGATTTTGTCACTTATAATCCCTCCCATGCTATCCTTCACTCATCTACCCCTTAGCTAATGTTTCCTTTATAGTCTTCCCAATACACATAATCAATATTCTTCAACTGAGTGACAATCAAGTAATCTTGCTATTTGATATTATCATAATAAAGCAGTTCTAAATCATTTCAGCTCATCATTATGACTTTTCTTCAGTGCATTAATTCTGTTTCCTTAATCCTGAAAAAGACCATATGGAGGTTTAAAGCTTGTCCTATCTGTCTGGCTATAACTAAAGTAGCCTCCAGTACTATACTGTAGGCAGACAATTTGACCCCACTTTCACAGAGAGTAAAGCAACCCAAAAATAGATGGCTTACTGTGGGCTAAGGTACATTATGACTTGTGACACAGACAGCCTTATTTTCGAAAGTGATGGGCGCCCAGATTTCGACCCAAATTGGGAGATAGGCACCCATCTCACAAAGAGATGGGTATAATCGAAAGCCGATTTTGGGCGTCTTCAACTTCACTCCGTCGCAGGAATGGACAAAGTTGGTGGTGGGCGTGTCGGAGGCGTGGTGAAGGCGGGACTGGGGTGTGTTTATCGGCCGAGGAGAGATGGGCGCCTTCAGCCAATAATCGAAAAAAGAAAGGCATTTTTAGCGCAAATTTAGGTCACTTTTTTGGACCCTTTTTTTCACGAACAAGTCCCAAAAAAGTGCCCTAAATGACCAGATGAACACCGGAGGGAAACGGGGATGACCACCCCTGACTCCCCCAGTGGTCACTAACCCCCTCCCACCAAAAACCCCCCACAACTTTAACAACTTTTTTTTCTAGCCTGTATGCCAGCCTCAAATGTCATACCCAGCTCCATCACAGCAGTATGCAGGTCCCTGGAGCAGCTGTTAGTGGGTGCAGTGGACTTGTGGTGGTAAATGGGAGCCCTCCAAACCACCCCCAAAACCCACTGTACCCACCTATAGTGCCCCCCTTCAGCCATATGGGCTATGGTAATAGTGTAGAGTTGTGGGCAGTGGGGTTTTTTGGGGGGGGGGGGATTTGAGGGGCTAAGCACCCAAAGGAAGGGAGCTATGGACTTGGGAAGTATTTTACTTTTTTTTTAATTGTTACAAGTGCCCCCTAGGGTGCCCGGTTGGTGTCCTGGCATGTGAGGGGGACCAGTGCACTACGAATCCTGGCCCCTCCCATGACCAAATGCCTTGGATTTTTTTGTTTTTGAGCTGGGTGCCTTCGGTTTCCATTATCACTGAAAAACGAAACCGCCCAGCTCAAATCCACACAACTGCGATGCATTTGCCGGGCACAGACTGTATTTTTTTCAAAAATATGGTCTGTCCCGCCCCTTCACATACCTGTTCTCAGACATAGACGCCCATGGAGATGGGCGTTCGCGTTCGATTATGCTCCTCAGAGGCATTCACCCCCCTAATTGTTGTGTTTATAAAATTACTTTGCTGACTGGAACATTATGATGCTCCTGAAAGGAAATCTGAAGTGGAGCCAGAGATGGAGAGCTACTCAATGCAAAAGACACATCATCTCAAAAAGAGAAAATTATTGCTGATAGGAGACTGGAGACTGTTATCAAAAGTATTAACTTGCAAGCACAGTTCAAAGGTTTCCATCGGTGAAATTCTTTATAGGATTCTCAATTAGCAAGAACAGAAACCAAATACTGAATGTAATCAAAGAAGACAGTATGGGCTCATTTTTGAACAAGAAAAACATCCAAAAAGTGGCATAAACCAGCAGATGGATGTTTTTCTAGCAAAACTGTCCAAAACGCTATTTTCAAAACCTACTTTTTGGATGTTTTTCTTTGCTGTTCATCTGCAGGGCATCCAAGTCACAAGGGGCCATGTCAGGGGTGTGTTAAAGAGTGGGATTTGGATCAGAGGCGTAGCTAGGTTTTGATATCTGGGGGAGCAGACTTTTGTAAAATAGGCGCCAGAAGGGTAGGCCGACCATAGCATCCCACAGCAGAGAAGGTGCAACTAGACATTCCTAGAAAAGTCAAGGCACTGCTAATGCGCCCCAAGCCTAGGGGACCCCCCCCCCCCCCCCCAGGCCTTGCATTAAAGAACACTGATCTAAGGGATACCGAGCTCCATAAACATTTATGTTTGTAAAGTGGCTAAGATAAATATTCATTTAGACACACAGACATTTATGTGCCAGTTTTGACCTGTTGATAGATTAGGCATTTACAGAGCTACCAAGTTACCCATTCCAGGAGGAAGACTTTTTGGCAAGTCCTGAATTTCTGCCAACCTCATCCTGGTCATTATAGGGCCTGCAGCACTGATTTCAATGGAATCATGGACTACAAATCCCACACTCTTCTGGGATTTAAGAACTGGCTAAAAAGTCTCCCTACTGCAATGGGTAACTTACCAGCTCACTTTCTAAAGAGATCGCTGGCCATCTTCCGACACAAATTGGGAGATGGCCTGCGTTCTCCTGATCCTGGCCAAATTGGTATAATCGAAAGCCGATTTTGGCCAGCCCCACCTGCTTTTTCGTCGTGGCGCCGGCCAACCTTCAAAGGGGCATGTTGGTAGGGTAGCAAAGGCAGGACAGGGGCATGGTTAAAAGAAGGCCGGCTTCACCTTATAATAGAAAAAAGATGGCCGGCTCAGACGAGCATTTCGCCGGCTGGACTTGGTCCATTTATTTTTAGGACCAAGTCTCAAAAAAGTGCCCCAATTGACCAGATGACCACCTGAGGGAATCGGGGATCACCTCCCCTTACTCCCCCAGTGGTCACCCCCTCCCACCCAAAAAAAACAACAAAAAATTTTTTTTTGCCAGCCTGTATGCCAGCCTGAAATGTCATACCCAGCTCCCTGACAGCAGTATGCAGGTCCCTGGAGCAGTATTTAGTGGGTGCAGTGCACTTCAGGCAGGTGGACCCAGACCCACCCCCCCTACCTGTTACACTTGTGGTGGTAATTGTTGAGCCCTCCAAAACCCACTGTACCCACATGTAGGTGCCCCCTTCACCCCTTAGGGCTATGGTAATGGTGTACAGTTGTGGGGAGTGGGTTTTGGGGGGGATTTAGGGGGCTCAGCACACAAGGTAAGGGAGCTATACACCTGGCAGCTATTTTTGGATTTTTAAAAAAATTTTAGACGTGCCCCCTAGGGTGCGGCATGTTAGGGGAGGCCAGTGCACTAGAAATGCTGGCTCCTCCCAAGACCAAATGCCTTGCATTTCACCGGGTTTGAGATGGCTGGGCCCGGTTTCCATTATAGCTGAAAAACGAAGCCGGCCATCTCATATAAACCCAGTGATCGATTTAGCCGGCCTCAAGCATATTTTGAAAATACGTTTGGCTCCACCCCCTTGCGGAGCCGGCCCTGAAGATGGCCGGCGCCGTTCGATTATGCCCCTCTTAGCAGGTCTGCATTTATTTTCTAAAATGGATGCTCATACCAAATGTAACCAGCACATAAATGTCCATTTTGTTATTTATTTCACAACAGCCTTTAGATCAGCAGATCCTGTTCTCAAATACTAGCAGAACTTGAGACATCTTGGGTGCCTTGGATGAAGTTCTTCGAAAAGATGATAAAATAAATCCCAATAAATAAATGTCTTAGTAATGTTTCTTCTTTAGCTAAGAATATGGAAGCGTTAACCTTGAATCAGGACATTATCAGCCCTAGGGAACCTCAGGGCAGAATGAAGGCACCTGAAGAGGAGGTGAAAGGGTCCAAAAGGTTAATTCTACCCTGGTTAAAAATTAGGAATACATTGTAGGACTAACTGGATGGAAAATGTCACCTCCTCAGCTTCCCTTCTTTTCTAAAACTAAATAGAGAGGTGTGGTAGCCATGTTAGTCCACTTTTAAAGGTAATCAATAGAAATAAAACAAAATAAAACATGGAAAAGAAAATAAGATGATACCTTTTTTATTGCACATACCTTATTACATTTCTTGATTAGCTTTTGAAGGTTGCCCTTCTTCGTCAGATCGGAAATAAGCAAATGTTGGTAGATGACAGTATATATAAGTGAAACATTTGTCACCCTCCTATCTCCATGCACATCTCCCTGTCCCTCATCCACCCAACTATTCCTGTCTCTCACCTATCCACCCCCATCCTGTTAGACTGTCACTGAAATGCTTTGATGTTTCACTTATTGAAGAGAGCCTGGGAGGAGCCCGTCTCTGCTTCTTGTTGTGAGTGACTAAGACTTAAGTTCTCCTCTGCTCCTCTACGGTGCAGCTCTGTGTTCCCTTCCCAGCGGTGCTTAGAGCAGTAGCAGGGCAGGCAGTCACTGACTGTAGGCGTCGGTCTGGCAGCAGCGTAGGGCAGCTCAGAGTCAGCATCTGTTTGTTGCATCGGACTCCGCACGCGAAGGCAGGAGCAGCAGCAGATGCGCATAGGTGCCATTCATTTTTAGAAATCCATTTGGGGGAGCAACCGCTCCCCCTGCGCCCCACCTAGCTACGCTTCTGATTTGGATGTTCCTAGCACTTGGACATTTTCCTGCCATAATGGAACAAAACAAAAACATCCAGAGTTAAAAAGTTGGATGTTTTGGTCTAGATCTGTTTTAATAACAGATGTTATAGCTAGTCCTGTTACAGAAGAAAACAGGTTCCTGGAGTAGCCTAGTGGTCAGTGCAATGCACTATGGAGAAGGGGACCTACTGTACACATATATAGGTGAAACCTGCAGCCATAAGGGCTATGGAAAAATTATGTCTTACCCGATAATTTTCTTTCCTTTAATCACAGCAGATGAATCCAGAGACTTCTGGGTTGTTTCCACCTACCAGCAGGTGGAGATAGAGAGTACCGAACTGAACTGAGTCTTATAGGACAGAGCGCTTCTCAGACAGCATTTCTCATAAGCAGAAGGAATGATTATGCACAACTTGTCTCCTTCCTCACAGATTAACAACTTAAATATAGCAAACCAACAAGTACAGGAAACTGTTCCATAACCTTGAACTGAGAAATAAAGAAACAGGAACTGAAAATCGCAGACAGGGTTGGATGCTGGATTCATCTGCTGCGATTAAAGAAAAGACAATTATCAGGTAAGACATCATTTCTCTTCCTTAGCATCTGCAGAAGATGAATCCAGAGACTTGTGGGATATAACAGAGCAGTACCTATGAAGTAGGGGAAAACAACGCACCTGCAGCAAGAACCGAAGCACCCAAAAAAATGAGTCCTGTCACACCACAATATCCTTTCAATAATGCTTAGAAAAAGTATGAAGAAAGGCCCACGTGGACACCTACAGATTTCCTCAATAGGAAACACTCTGGCCTCCGCCCATGACCATCGCCACAGCATGAGTAGAAGGAGCAAGCAAGGAATCCAGAGACTGCCTGCCCAAAAAGAAAAACGCTGAGGCAATTGCATCCTTGAGTCAATGAGAGATGGCTGCCTTGGAAGCTTCATTACCCCAATTGGATCAGAAGAACAGCACAAAAAGATGATTTGAGTGACAGAACTCAGTCACTTGGAGATAGTGCAAGAAGTCCTGTCGAACATCCAAACACCGCAGGTCAGGAAAATCCTGCCCATGATCCTCTGCCAAAAAGGAAGGAAGAAAGATAGGTTGATTCAGGTGGAAAGCTGAAATGACATAAGAACATACAATTTGCAGATGACACAAAACTATTCAAAGTTGTTGAAACATATACAGATTGTGAAAATTTGCAGGAAGACCTTAGGAAACTGGAAGACTGGGCATCAAAATGGCAGATGAAATGTAATGTGGACAAATGCAAAGCGATGCACATTGGGAAGAATAATCTGATTCATAGTTGCCTGATTCCAGGGTCCACTTTAGGAGTCAGCACTCAAGAAAAAGATCTAGGTGTTACTGTAGACAATATCCTGAAATCTTCTGCTCAATGTGTGGCGGCAGCCAAAAAAGCAAACTGAATGCTAGGAATTTTTAGGAAAGGGTTGCAAAATAAGACCAAGAATATTATAATGTCTCTGTGTTGCTCCAGGGTGGAACCTCACCTTGAGTATTGCGTTCAATTCTGGCCACCATATCTCAAAAAAGATATAGCGGAATTAGAAAAGGTTCAAAGAAGAGCAACCAAAATGATAAACAGGTTGGAACTCCTCCCATATGAGGAAAGGCTAAAGATGTTAGGGCTCTTCAGCTTAGAAAAGAGATGGCTGAGAGAGGATATGATTGAGGTCTATAAAATCCTGAGTGGTGTAGATCGAGTAGAAGTGAATCAATTTTTCACTCTTGAAATTACATGGAAATGCTTCTAAAATAAACAGGAGGAAATATTTTTTCACTCAAAGAATAGTTAAGCTCTGGAACTCGCTGCGGGAGGATGTGGTAATAGGTGTTAGCATATCTGGGTTTTTAAAAGGTTTGGACAGGTTTCTGGAGAAAAAGTCAGTCTGTTATTGAGATTGACATAGGGAAGCCACTGCTTGCTCCGGGATTGGTAGCATGAAATGTTGGTACTAATTGGGTTTCTGCCAGGTACTTGTGACCTGGATTGGCCACTGTTGGAAGCAGGATACTGGGCTTGATGGATCATTGGTCTGACCCGGGATCGTTATTCTTATGTTGTTACGTTCAGCGTTCAGAGTCAGTACAAGCTTTTCAGCCTCTGAACTTCGATCCCCCAGGTAAACAGAGGTGGGTGGGGGCTGAGTCTTAGTTGAGGTCATTGCCCCCCCCCATCTATTTCTGAGGCTGCTCTGTCAGCAGTCTCCCATAAATCCATTCCCAAAGGATTGGAGGAAGTTGAGATCTTTCCCGATGAGGCAGATGATCCTACTGTGTCAGACATTTTCACAAGGAGGAGTTATCTTTGCTGATTTCCAAGGTTCTGGAAGTGCTCCATGTCTCTAACCCAGAGTCTCAGACTCCGGCCGCATATAATCCTCTAATGACTAGCATTAGGAAACCCTCCAAGGCTTTTCCAGTCCTCACAGCGATTGAAGAGCTTATTTCAGTGCAATGGACTATTCTGAATATGGGTCTCAGGGTGGCTAAGGCTATGTCTCACTTTTACCTGGTGTCCGTGGATTATCTTGAAAGTTTTAAACTACCTATGGTGGATGCGTTGATAGCGGCTGTCACCAAACACTACACTGCCTGTTGAAGAGGGTATAGCTTGAAGGATGTACAAAACAGAAAGTTGGGATCCTATTTGAAGCTTTCCTTTAAAGTCTTCACCTGTCGTTGCAAGCAGCTATCTGCAGTTCTTACACTGCTAGGGTGTGCATTAGCAGAGTTCAGCAAGCTGTGGATGCAGTGCCCAAGTATGATGTCCAGCCATCCCTTAGTTTCCTAGCTATGGAGTCCACTCTTGCATACTTACATGATTCATTATATAATTTGGTATGGGTGTCTGCTAAGCAGATGGCTTTGGAAGTCTCAGCCTGATGCTTGTAACTTTACCACTGAGCAGCGGATGCAGCTTCCAAGCAGCAGCTCACCAAGCTTCCCTTCCGGGGTAAGCTGTTGTTTGCTGAGGATCTTGAAAATCTCATGAAAGATTTAGGGGACTCTAAACCTCAGTGCTTGCCTGAGGATAAGCAGAGGTCGGCCTTTCGGTCTGGTTCAGCTCGGCCTTATTTAAAGACTTCATTTCAGAAGCCTAGGTTTCAGCAGTGGCAGTCCTTTCAGTATGATATGTGAGCCTAGGGTCAATCTTCCTGGACTTCTTCAGTAGTCCGCCCTTCACAATGATGGGGCACTGATTCGTTCTTCGCCTCAAAGGATAGGGGAATGGCTGTCACTATTTTACAAAGAGTAAACCAAAATCACTTTTGAGCAATGGGTGCTGGAGATTATCAGAGGAGGTTACAATTTAAGAGTTCTTCTCTCTCACCAGAGATATTTTCTTGAAGTCCCCATGCAACACTGCTTCAAAGCGAGTGGCAGTAACATCCACCCTGCAGTCCTTGCTAGATCTGGGACGGTGGTTCCAGTGTCATGCCACAAACTTTATTAAATTGGTCTCTGATGAGCTGATTCAGATATAAAGCATAAAGGTTTAAGGTAGCTTCAGCACATTCATTACAACTACATACATATTTCACAACATCAGTTCTAGCATTCTGAAGACAAAGTACTTGCCAACATGTGTTGCAGGGAGTTCAGTCCACCTCTTCAAATATTTCCAAGCTAGCTGCAGGCAGTTGTGCTTCTCATCCAGCAGACATCACCTTCTTCCCGCCACCCAGATCACTGAGATTTTACCAAGTGAGAAGTATAACAAATGTAGAACTTTTTCCCCCTCCCTGGAAAATGGTGCACATGTCACAGACTCAGGTAAACATTATTGATCAGTAGAGTCCGAAAAGTTAGCCCAAGCCACCCTGGTTGTGGTAATGATTAGCTATAATCTGCGTGCCACTTCTCTAGCTTTTTTTTTGCCAGTGGGGGATAGTGTCATTATTTTGTTTGCAATCAGAACATGTAGGCTATAAAAGGAAGTCCCTGCTACCTCTGAGTGGGAATCTTTCACATACATTACTGTAGGAGGGGGAAGGGAAAATTCCTCCAACTAGTGGTTTGAATCACTAGTGACAAGCAGATTCCCTACAGTCCTAGCTATCTTGCCCTCCCTCCCCCCCCCCACACACACACGTATGCCAAGACTGTATCTGCCATACTCCCACTCCTCCAAAAGAAGGGACTCCTATGTGTGATAGGGGGAGGTATAACCTTAGTGATTTCCCCTATTAGGAGATTTGAGTTTCCAGTTAAAATTCATATTTTCAGGACAAATTAATATTATAGCTTTATTATTAAATCTTTAACAAATTTTAATATTTTGGTGTAGTCTATTTTGAGTTTGTTATCCCAACACATAAGCTGTACAACACATAAATGCTGTCTTTACACCAAAGCTCTATGAATGATGACCTCCCTGTCCTTGAACTTTTCCATTTGCCATCTAAGGATAGCACCGACATGTACACCACCAAATGTTTGAGATTCATGGGAGAAAGGACCTGAAATGAGATACACTTGACTGTGCACATTTGTGCCGCACAGTTCTATTTGTTGGGACACCCTATACCACCTGACTCAGCATACCAGAACTGTAATGAAGACTCGTGTCAACAATGCATGTGGTTTCCCCAACAGCGTGGACTGCTAAAGCCAAGGGTGCCCAACCTTGGAACCAGTACCACAATACATCTAGTGATGGCTGGGAGATGCCTGGTGGATGCAAGGGGTGTGGGAGGTACAATAGATAATCTCCTGACTTACAGGTATATGGGAGGAATGGAAAGTGACCAGACACCATCCTTTTGCAATAGGGCATTTTGAAGAGAGGTAAACACTGATCACTGGTACTTTGGAGACAGTGACTTGCTCATTTGACTCCTGTTGGGCATTCTAGTGCCAGAGTGGATACTTAGGTAGCCTTGTATCTGAGTGGCTAGCCTCCAGATTTCTTCTCTGAGCTATAAGGATCCTTTCCAGGCCATATGCACACCATGGTCCTATGTAGACACTCTGTATTTATATTCCCAAGTTGCACACACAACCTAACCCCAGTTGTCAATGAACATGCTGAAACATCCCTTCGATTACACCAGATTTGCCCCAATGATTTCCAGCAATAACACTGTTAATAGGCCTTGGTGTTGGGCTATCAACATTTTCCTGTAACAACTCTATAGCTGTGCCTGCCTGCTCATGACAGATTGAGAGGGATGGGGGCAGAGCACTTATTGTTGGTGGGGCACACTGCAAGGTGGTTACCCTGTAAGCCACTTGATCCCCACTTACTTGCATGTGGAATGTGAAGGATGACACATATTCCTAATGTGTTAATAGTGCCCCAAGTGGTAGTGCTTGAATTGCAGATTCCGGTATGTATACAGGTGGGGATGCAATGGATCACAGGTCAAACACCCTCCAGTGTAGTCCAACTACCATACGTATTGCTGTCACCACCTCATTGGGATGTATCAATGCACCAGATGCTAGAAAGCAGGTCAGAGGTTCTGTGGCTCACCTGGGTGCATAATTGCAGCAAATCTAGCGACATCCGTTGATGATCTTAAGAACATAAGAATAGCAATACTGAGTCAAACCAGTGGTCCATCTATCCCAGTATCCTGTTTCCAAACAGTGGCCAATTCAGGGCAGAAGTACCTTGCAGAAACCCAAATAGTAGCAACATTGCATGCTACTGATCCCAGGCAAGCAGTGGTTTCCCCATGTCTATCTCCATAGCAGACTATGGACTTTTGCTCCAGGAAATTGTCCAAACCTTTTTAAATCCCAGATACGCTAACTGCTATTACCACATTCTCCAGCAACGAGTTCCAGCACTTATCTATTAGTTGCGTGACAAAAATACTTCTTCCTATGTGTTGTAAACCAATTTCCATGTTGCGTCATTTACAGGCTTATTTTCAAAAGAGTAAGGCACCCATCTTTCAACACAAATCGGAAGATGGGCGTCCTTCTCCCAGGGTCGCCCAAATCGACATAATCGAAAGCCAATTTTGGGTGTCCTCAACTGCTTTCTGTCGCGGGGGCACGTCGGAAGCATAGCGAAGGCGGGACTGGGGCGTGCTTAACACATGGGCGTCCTCGGCTGATAATGGAAAAAAGAAGGGCGTCCCTGACGAGCACTTGGACTTTACTTAGTCCTTTTTTTATTACGACCAAGCCACAAAAATGTGCCCTAAATGACCAGATGACCACCGGAGGGAATAGGGGATGACCTCCCCCTACTCCTCCAGTGGTCACTAACCCCCTCCCACCCTAAAAAAAAATGTATAAATATTTTTTCCAGCCTCAAATATCATACCCAGCTCCATAACAGCAGTATGCAGGTCCCTGGAACAGTTTTAATGGGTATTGCAGTGCACTTCAGGCAGGCGGACCCAGGCCCACCCCCCCTACCTGTTAAACTTGTGGTGGTAAATGTGAGCCATCCAAAACCCACCACAAACCCACTGTACCCACATCTAGGTGCCCCCCTTCATCCCTAAGGGCTATGGTAGTGGTGTACAGTTGTGGGGAGTGGGTTTTGGGGGGCTCAGCACACAAGTTAAGGGAGCTATGCACCTGGGAGCAATTTGTGAAGTCCACTGCAGTGCCCCCTAGGGTGCCCGGTTGGTGTCCTGGCATGTCAGGGGGACCAGTGCACTACGAATGCTGGCTCCTCCCACGACCAAATGGCTTGGATTTGGTCATTTCTGAGATGGTCATTCTCGGTTTCCATTATCGCCGAAAATCGGGGACGACCATCTCTAAGGTCGACCTAAATGTTGAGATTTGGGCGTTCCCGACCGTATTATCGAAACGAACGATGGCCGCCCATCTTGTTTCGAAAATAGGGGTTTCTTGCCCCTTTGCAGGGACGTCCTGCGAGGACACCCTCAGGAAAACCTGGGCGCCCCGTTCGATTATGCCCCTCCACATGTCCCCTCATCTTTATACTTTTTGATACAGTACCAAAATGAGTCACTTCTATTCATTCTACACTACTCAGAATTCTGGAGACCTTAATCAAATTTCCCCTCACCCTACTATTTTCAAAGCTGACAAGTCCTAAACTCTTTAGTCTTTCCTCATAATAGAGGAGTTCCATCCCCTTTATCATTTTGTGTCTGTCTTCTTTGAACCTTTTCTTATTCCACTATATCTATTTTAAAATACAGCAAAAAGAACGGAGCACAATAATGCAGGTGAGGCTATACTATGGAGCAATAGTGAGACATTATAGTATGCTTGGTGCTCTTTACCATCCCTTTCCTAGTAATTCCTAGCATCCTGTTTTCCATTTGGTCCACTGCCACACACTGGGCAGACGATTTCAGCATATTGTCTACAGCAACACCTAGCTCTTTTTGTTGGTTGCTGACCCCCAAGTTCAACCCTAGCATCAGGTAATTATGTCCCAATGTGACAGGACTATTTCATGAATGTTTTGGTAGATAATAATTCTGCAGCATTAATTCAATGGAATTGCACTACTGTTGCCTACCAAGATGGTGACCTGTGAAACAGCCTTTTTAACAATCTCCTTGGATGGTACCTGCAGTGACGATCCTAGGCCAGCTAACACCCGGGGCGGATCGCCGATGCGCACCCTCCCCCCCCGGGTGCAGCACGACACCCCCCCTGGCGCAATGACACCTCCCCGGCACATCAACCTCCCCCCCCCCCGGGTGCATTTTTAGCTGCTGGGAGCAGCCGCGCGGCTCTCGGCTCCGCTGGCTCCCTCTGCCCCGGAGCAGGGAACCAGCGGAGCCAACAGGTGCGCAGCTGCTCTCTGCACCCCTCCAGCAGCGTGCACCTGGGCAGACTGCCCCCACCACTCCACCCTTGGTATGCCGCTGGGTACCTATTTCCCCTATGTTACTAATCATATTGTCCTGTTTCCACACACTCGCCCCTTCCTCATTCTTATCTGCCCACAAGGGTGTCTCAGCAGATCATGAGTTCTTGACTCATACAGAAGTCACACAGGAATCACTGAGGCCTAGTACACTGGTCTCTTAGGCTCACTTCATGATTTATGACTATATTTGTATCCTATATTTCTATATTAAATGGACTGAAGATTCTGGAAAGAGAGTTAAGAGAAGACAGAGAAAAATAGAAACTAGAGACAGACCAACACGGTTAGAAAAATAAAATGAATAGGTAACAAAGGTAGGAAAAAAGCATTTTCAAATAAGTGATCTGAATAGGTTAGCTTTATATTTTGCACAATATAGGGGGAGTTGTATCTCCTATTTCATTGGTAAAGCAAAGTTACTTACTTGTAGCAGGTGTTCTCCGAGGACAACAGGTATATATTCTCACATATGGGTGACGTCATCCATGAAGCCTTATGCAGACACTGCCATAGTCACTTTAAAACTTTGAGGCAGTGCCCCCATCGTGCATGAGCATGTGCCTTCCCACCCGATGCTCAAGCATGGGACCAGCAGTATAATATTAAAGCTACAGGAAAACACACACACAGAACTCCTAGGGGAGGCAGGGAGATGTTAGAACATATGCTTGCTGTCCTCAGAGAAAAGTAACTTTGCTTTCTCCAAGGACAAGCAGGCATGATATTCTCACATTTAGGACTCACTAGCTGCCAGGCTCACAAATATAATAATGAACTTGGCAACTAAGGAGAAAGTGAGCATAGCAGAAAAAAAGGGTCGGAGGATGGAACTGACATTCAAGTAGTAAAAAGACTTTGCAGGACTGCCTGTCCAAACCAGCTATCCTGCCTAGAATGCTGCTCCAGAAAGTAATGAGCAGTAAAGGTGTAGCTAGATGATCATGTTACCACCTTGAAAATTTCTTCAGTGGAGACAAAGTGGAAATGGGTTACTGAAGCCTACATAGCTCTTACATTGTGAGTGGCAACACTCCATGAAGGGTCAGCCCAACCTAAGCATACATGTAGCAGATACAGAGGCATATTTTCCAAATGCTTAGACTTACAAAGTTCCATAGTAACTAAGGGACTTAAGTCTGTGCTTTGAAAATAAGCTTCAAGTCAGCCAGCCAGGTCAAGATAGTACATTTGGTGATGGGAATCCCTAATCTTTTAGGGTCGAAGGATACAAAAAGCTGGGTGGACTTTTATGAGGTTTTGTACATTCAAGATAGTATGCTAGAGAACGCTTGTAGTCTAAGGTATGCAGTGCTGATTCTCCAGGATGAGAGTGTGCTTAGAGAAGAAGGCAGGAAGTACAATGGGCTCAATACCACTTTAGGGAGGAATTTGAGGTGGGTTTGGAGAACATCCCTGCTGTGGTAGCACCTGGTGTAAGGTGGGTCTGCCACAAGGGCTTGAAGTTTGCTTACTCTTCTGGTAGAAGAAGTGCTATTAAGAACAATACTTTAAAAATGAGGAAATTCAGAAAGCAGGCGTGGATTGGTTTAGATGGAGGTTTCATGAGAACTGTGAGGATGACATTGCGATCCCATGCCATGGAGGTAGTTTGATAGGAGGTATGGTATGAAAAGCGAAGATACATATCTGCAGCAGGTATTCTCCAAGGACAGCAGGCTGATTGTTGCCAGATTGCAAAAAACTTTCCAGCCCAATCTGTGGCCAAAAGAAGCCCAAAGATAATATTCATGGGGAATCGTGAATATTTATAAAAAATTGTGAATATTAATGAGGAAATCATGAATATTAATGAGGAAATCTAATATAATAAAACGCACCGTGAACGTTCTGAAGACAACGTTCTGAAGCCACTCAAACACTCCCTGGCTGTAGGGTTCGTGGATTCATGGTGTGAAGCCAGCCAGCCGTCTCTGCCCCGCCCTTGCGTCAAACGTCATGACGTCGAGGGCGGAAAAAAAAACAAACAATTCCGGCAGCGCAGCGTCAGGGAAGGAGGCGGCGCTCCCGACATCTCTAGCCTTCCCTTCGCTGTGTTCCGCCTTCTTCTGACGTCAAGGATGACGTCAGAAGAAGGCGGAACACAGCGAAGGGAAGGCTAGACGTCGGGAGCGCCGCCTCCTTCCCTGACGCTGCGCTGCCGGAACCGCCACGGAGGTAAATTTAAAAAGAAGAAAAAAAAAAGGGATGTTGGGGGGAGAGAAGAGGGTGGGCAGTGAAGTTGAACAATGGGAGCGGGAGGGCAGGGGAGAAACGACAGCATGGATGCGAAGGGGGGGGGAGAAGAGGCGGGCCAGGCTGGGACATGGGAGAGAGAGGAGCATGGATGCGAGGGGGGGTCATGGAAGGGAGAGAGGGGACTTGCTGGAAAAGGATGAATGGAGGCGGCAGGGGACAGAGGAGCATGGATGGGCATGGATTGGGAGGGCAGGGCTCAGGGAGAGAGGGGAATTGCTGGAAAGGGATGAATGGAGGGGGCAGGGGACAGAGGAGCATGGATGGGCATGGATTGGGAGGGCAGGGCTCAGGGAGAGAGGGGAATTGCTGGATAGGGATGAATTGAGGGGACAGATGGGCATGGATGGATATGGATTGCAGGGCAGGGCTCAGGGAGAGAGGGGAATTGCTGGATAGGGATGAATGGAGGGGGCAGGTGACAGAGGAGCATGGATGGGCATGGATTGGGAGGGCAGGGCTCAGGGAGAGGGGAATTGCTGGATAGGGATGAATGGAGGGGACAGATGGGCATGGATGGATATGGATTGCAGGGCAGGGCTCACGGAGAGAGGGGAATTGCTGGATAGGGCTGAATGGAGGGGGCAGGTGACAGAGGAGCATGGATGGGCATGGATTGGGAGGGCAGGGCTCAGGGAGAGAGGGGAATTGCTGGAAAAGGATGAATGGAGGGGGCAGGGGACAGATGGGCATGGATTGGGAGGGCAGGGCTCACACTCTCTCTCTCATATACAATGTCTTTCTGACTCTCACTCTCACACACTCTGTCTCACACTGTATCACATTCACTCTTTATGTGCCACACAGTCACTCACACACTCGCTTGGTCTCATACACTCACTCTCACAGAGAATCTGTGTCTCACACACACTCTCTCTCTCGCCCACACACACACTCTCTCTCACACTGTGTCTCACATACACACTTGCACACACTCTCATTCTCACACACACACTCTCTCACAAACACACTCACACCCAGACTCACTCACTCTCTCACACACACACACTCACACTTTCACTCTGACTCTCAAACAGTCACTCTCACATACACTCTCCCAAACATACACACTCCGAGGAAAACCTTGCTAGCGCCCGTTTCATTTGTGTCAGAAACGGGCCTTTTTTTACTAGTCATGAATATTAATGAGGAACTCGAAAATATATGTATATACTTTTCAAATTATATTTTTGAGTAGATTAATTTAAGCAAGAACTTAGCTTAAGTATCAAGAAGATCCTGACAGGAAATGCTGAGGCAACAGGAACAGGATGCCAACTGAGGCAGGAACAGAGCACCTGAAAAAAAAAAATAGAAGCAGAGCACCTGGAAACACAAGCAGAGCACCTGGAAACACAAGCCGCAATGCTTGCTTACTGAGGTAGGCCCAGGCCAGGAACAGAACACTGAGGAAGGCCCAGGAACAGGGTACACACTAAGGCCTGCCACAATCTTCCTGTTCCTGGAACTGCCCTGGTGTTCCTGCTGATGGCCAGGAATAGGAACAGAAACAGTAGCAGGAACACCAAGGCAAGCCCAGAGGGACAGGGACAGGAACAGGACCATCACCGTCCATCACCAAGGCAGGAACAGGCACAGGAACCCTGAAACTGAAAGAGAAAAAGAAACAGATCAGGATGGAACAGTTAGAACTACACTGAAACAGATGAAAATGGAACTGTCTCACCCAATGGTCAGTCAGGCTACCCACACCCACCCCCTCCAAGCACAGTACTCACCGGGCTTTTACGGTCTGGAAACTCTGCTGCAGGAAGGTGCACAATTGTCATCGTCGGGTATCAATATCACATCATCCTCCTCCTGGGCCTGGCTTGTACTCGCATAGATATCAGACGTGAATAAACTCTGCATCCGATCTGTAGGAACAAACTCATTGCAGCATATGCCTTTGCGCCCCATGTAGCTACGAATACGCAACAAGGCTTCCAGAGTGCCTTGTCGCATCCTGTTTCTCAGTTTTGTCTTGATAAGATTCATCTGAGAAAAGGTTCTTTCCACAGCTGCACTGCTGAAAGGCAAAGCCAACATACATAGGGCAAAATTCCCCAGCTTGTTCACTCGGTTGACTTCCTGCAGTATGGGCCTCAAAAATATCAAGTACAGCTTGTTTTGTGGTGTGTTGTACATCTGGTAGAGCTGGTCGGCGGTATAGCAGCATGCCTCATCCTTCGCTACCTGGAAGTGAAGCTTCAGTTCGTCATATTGATCAAGTACACGCTGAACACAAGCAGCTATGGACAGCCAGCGAGTGTCTGACAACCTTAGGATCTTTAGTGGTTCTTGACCAACATTAATGCATTGATATATCTGTTTGTATTTCTGCTGGCGAACAGTACTATAGCAGAACCAGTTATAGGTCTCAGCAACCATGAATTCAATGTTCCTTGGCAGCACCATCAGCGCATGTGAAGAACTCAGCTGAACTGAATGGCAAATACACTTTATATGTACAATGTTGGGGCACACTTCACGGAACCTTGTTATCACTGAATTATTTCTTCCACATATGGTACTACAGCCATCAGTTGCTAAGCCAATGCATTTGTCTATTTGAAGATGATTTGCTTGAAGAAAATTGGTTATGGCACTGAATATTCCTTGTGCAGTACCAGTCTCAAGGGCTAATATTCCTAGAAATGCGGTGGTAATACACTTCAAGAAAGTACTGTAGTAGCGCACCATCACACACAGCTGCTTCTCTAGGCCGATATCTGTGCTTTCATTGATGATCAAGGAATAAGACGTGTCATTTGTGCACAGGTCCGAAATTAATTCTTGATGGACTGCTGGGCCAAGGACATTCTTGATCAGTGCAGAACATTTTGTGCGGTGTATAGCTATGTCTTTGCCCGAAATGTCCTTGATAACCTTGCCTAGGTGATCGATCGTTGCAATACTGGAATGGCACGTAACGTGTGCCGCCAACTTCAGCTCCGCTATCTTGGTCGATTTGTAGTGGTAGACTGGCAGCCCATATCAAATAAAGTCCTATTAGTTGAAAATGGCGCTGCATTCCTCTTATGTTTGGCTGTAATGGAATGGTTAACTAAATCAGCATGATGTGCACATATCTCACCTTTGCAAAAACGACAATATGCTTTGTTGTCGTCTCCTGGCACACTCCTTATCCAGTCTTTTAAGAGTGCCTCTTTCTCCCAGCTCTTGCAGTATTTCTTGGTATACGATGCCCACTTTCCCATGATGATATGAATAGGAATGGTCGGGAAGTAGCTATCAGCAGGGACTGTCTTTTTGTCTGTGGTCTACAGCGCTGCGTATGCCTTGTAGCGCTATAGAAATAAAAAAAGGGAAGTACATTTTTACAATATAGCAGCAGCACTGCAAATAGCAATCCACAAAATTCTCATAAATGTCAGTTTTACTGTCCCTTTTATCAGGAGAAAACAAGAAAATCCACATGCTACCTAGGTGTCCCCCCCCCCCCCCTATTAAACCAGCCAAATCATCATGGACGGACGCACATAAATTGGCACAGCACGCAGCACTACCCAAATTGCAAAGGACTAAAATACAAAATTCTCATGTCAGTTTTACTGTCCCTTTTATCAGGAGAAAACAAGAAAATCCACATGCTACCGAGGTGTCCCCCCCTATTAAACCAGCCAAATCATCATGGATGGACGCACATAAATTGGCACAGCACGCAGCACTAGTAGTGCCGCGTGCTGTGTCAATTTATGTATGTCCGTCCATGATGATTTGGCTGGTTTAATAGAGGGGGACACCTAGGTAGCATGTGAATTTTCTTGTCTGTTTTACTGTCCCTTTTATCAGGAGAAAACAAGAAAATCCACATGCTACCTAGGTGTCCCCCCCTATTAAACCAGCCAAATCTAAACAAGAAACTTTAAGTGCAGTGTGCCAAACTGCATGAAGGAGTTATCACGCAACGAGTGGGGGGGGGGGGGTCCAGCGGCGAGTGGCTAGTCTGGCGACGGGGTTATTATACTTACAGTTAGTAGTAGTCTACAGTGGTGCTGGGCTGGCTGGACGGTGCTCTTTTTTTTCTCTCGTCGGGTCTACTGCTCTCTTCGTTCTCTAGAGTCTAGTCCAGACTTGAACTCTTCTTGTCTCTCACATGGACGCGCGGGCGGCGAGTGAATCTCGCTCTCCTCCTCGTGGCTCACTGGCTCTCTGCTGCTCTCCTCTCTCTTCCGGGTCGGGTGGTCGCTCTCTCTCCTCCTCGTGGCTAGTCACTGGCTCTCTGCTGCTCTCCTCTCTCTTCCGGGTCGGGTGGTCACTCTCTCTCTCTCCTCCTCATGGCTCACTGGCTCTCTGCTGCTCTCCTCTCCTCTCTCTTCCAGGTCGGGTCTCCCTCCGTCAGCGTATAAGAAGGCTGCTCAGCGAGGCTTTCATTGGTGGTTACCGTGACAACGCGGGGGAAAACCGGCCAATCGGCGGCCGCAAAAAAACGGCCAATCCCGCGCTGCGACCGCTCGAAAATCTGCCCAATCCCCGCAACCCATACGATTCGAAAATTCCCCGCCGCCGTTTCCGAAAACCCACCCAATTGGGTTGGAAAACCACAACCCTGGCAACTTTGCTCAGTGATGGATCGGCGTCCACGGCGGCCCAGGAACGGCAATTTTTCATAGCAAAAATAAACAAAGTTTCCCAGAGCCTTCCGGCGTGCGGGGCGTGCACACCACACATGCGCGGCCATCTTCCCGCCCGTCGCACGAGAGTCCCCGCTCAGTTAGATCAAAAAGCAATAGCAAGGAGAAGGTTTGTGAGAACAATCAGCCTGCTGTCCTCGGAGAATACCTGCTACAGGTATGTATCTTCGCTTTCTCAGAGGACAAGCAGGCTGCTTGTTCTCAATGATGGGGTATCCCTAGCATCCAGGCTTACTCAAAACAACAAAGAAGGTCAATTGGGCCTCGCAACAGCGAGGACATAACTGAGATTGACCTAAAGCAGAAACATCTGAGAGTGCAGCCTGGAACAGAATAAAAATGGGCCGGGGGGGGGGGGGGGTGGAGTTGGATTCTAAACCCCGAACAGATTCTGCAGCACCAACTGCCCAAACCGACTGTCACATCGGGTATCCTGCTGAAGGCAGTAGTGAGATGGAAATGTGTGGATTGATGACGTCACAACCTTGCAAATCTCTTCCATAGTGGCTGTCTTCAAGTGAGCCACCGACGCCACCATGGCTCTAACACTATGAGCCGTGACATGACCCTCAAGAGTCAGCCCAGCTTGGGCATAAGTGAAGGAAATGCAATCTGCTAGCCAATTGGATCTGCTGAGACGCTCTGGCCATGGAAACTAGAGACAGATTGTCTGCTCTCGCTTCTGGAAGATAGGCACGAGCCGTCTGTGAGTCAAGCAGAGCTCCTATAAATTCCAGTTTCTGAACAGGGAAAAGATAGCACTTGGGCTAATTTATAACAAACCCGAGTAGCTCCAGCAGTTGAATAGTCTTCTACATGGACTGTAGAGCTCCTGCCTCTGAGGTGTTCCTCACCAGCCAATCGTCAAGATAAGGGAACACATGAACTCCCAGTCTACGTAGTGACGCTGCAACTACTGCCAGGCATTTTGTAAAGACCCTGGGCGCAGGCGCCAGACCAAAAGCAAGCACACAATACTGGAAGTGCTGCACTCCCAGACAAAATCGAAGATACCTCCTGTGAGCTGGAAGTATCGGGATATGTGTTTAAGCATCCTTTAAGTCCAGAGAGCACATACAATCATTTTCCTGAATCATGGGAAGAAGGGTGCCCAGGGAAACCATCCTGAACTTTTCTCGGACTGGGAATTTGTTCAGGGCCCTTAGGTCTAGAATGGGATGCATCCCCCGTTTTCTTTTGCACAAGAAAGTACCTGGAATAGAATCCCAGCCCTTCTTGCCCTGGTGGAACGGGCTCGACCGCATTGGCGCTGAGAAGGGCAGAGAGTTCCTCTGCAAGAACCTGCCTGTGCTGGAAGCTGAAGGACTGAGCTCCCGGTGGGCAATTTGGAGGTCTGGAGATCAAATTGAGGGAGTATCCTAACCGGACTATTTGAAGAACCCACCGATCGGAGGTTATGAGAGGCCACCTTTGGTGAAAAAATTTTTACCTCCCCCCGACCGGCAAGTCATCCGGCACGGACACCTTTATAGCGGCTATGCTCAGCTGGAGCCAGTCAAAAGCCCGTCCCTTGCTTTTGCTGGGGAGCCACAGGGGCCTGCCTTGGCGTACACTATTGATGAGAACGAACACGCTGGGGATGAGCCTGAGAAGGCTGTCAAGAAGGAGGATTGTACCTACACTTGTTATAAGCATAGGGCACATTCTTCCTTCCCTGGAAAAATCGTCTACCTGATGAGGTAGTAGCAGAAGGCGCCCGGCGGGAGAGATTGTCCATAGCGGTTTCCCGCTGATGATTTGATCAACCACTTGCTCAACTATCTCACCAAAAATATTATCCCCCCCCGGCAAGGGACATCCGCAAATCGCTGCTGGACTCGATTGTCCAGGTCAGAGGCACACAGCCATGAGAGTCTGCGCATTACTATATCTTGGGCACCGGTTCTGGATGCAACATCAAAAGAATCGTAAGCACCCCTGGACAGGAATTTACGACACCCCTTCTGCTGCTTGACCACCTCCTGAAAATGCTTGGCCCGCTCCGGAGGGAGCTTATCAACCAAGTCCACCAGTTGCTTCACCGTGTTCCTCAAGTGAATGCCTGTGCAGAGCTGGTAGGATTGAATTTTGGCCACGAGCATAGAGGCCTGATACGCCTTTCTCCCAAAAGAGTCCAGGGTTCTAGATTCTATTCCCAGGGGTGCCGAGGCAAAGTCTCTAGAACTCCTGGCTTTCTTGAGAGCGGAATCCACAACCATAGAGTCGTGAGGTAACTGTGACTTCATCAGCTCAGGTTCTCCGTGAATCCAATATTTGGACTCAACTTTCTTGGGAATGGTGGGATTACTTAGTGGTTTCATCCAGTTCTCCATAAGTGTCTCCTTGAGCACATTATGCAAAGGAACCGTGGATGACTCCTTAGGTCAAGGACCTCGAGCATCTCAGTCTTGGGCTCATCCTCAGATAACACAGGGAAGGGAATAGCCACAGACATTTCCCGGACAAATGAAGAGAAAGGAAGACTCTCCGGGGAAGAAAGCTTTCTTTCTGATGAAGAAGTAGGATCAGAGGGAAGACCACAAGACTCCTCAGAAAAGAAATATCTGGGATCCTCCCCTTCATCCCACGAGGCATCCTCATCGGTATCGGACAAGAGTTCCTTAACTGCAGTCCAAAACCGGGACCCTCTCAACGCCGAGGAACCATGTCCTTGATGGCGATGTCGAGAAGTCGACTCCCATGCCGGTGGCAATGAAGCTGCCAATGCAGCAGGCCAGTCTCCAAGTCTCGTAAGGTCCTTTTGCAATTTTTCATCAGCAAATTTAATTACCTCACTAGTTACTCCCCTCTATTCACAACAGTCATTTATAAATATGTTAAACAGCAGTGGTCCCAGCACAGACCCCTGGGGAACCCCACTAACTACCCTTCTCCATTGAGAATACTGACCATTTAACCCTACTCTCTGTTTTCTATCTTTTAATCAGTTTTTAATCCACAATAGAACACTACCTCCTATCCCCTGACTCTCCAATTTCCTCTGGAGTCTTTCATGAGGTAATTTGTCAAACGCCTTCTGAAAATCCAGATACACAATATCAACTGGCTCACCTTTAGCCACATGTCTGTTCACCCCTTCAAACAAACCTAGCAGATTGGTGAGGCAAGATTTCCCTTCACTAAATCCATGTTGACTTTGCCTCATTAATCCATGCTTTTGAATATGCTCTGTAATTGTGTTCTTTATAACAGTCTCTATCATTTTGCCCGGCATCGACGTCAGACTCACCTGTCTATAATTTCCTGGATCTCCTCTGGAACCCTTTTTAAAAATTGGTGTTACATTAGCCACCCTCCAATCTTCCGGTACCACGCTTGATTTTAAGGATAAATTACATATTACTAATAGCTCCGCAAGTTCATTTTTCAGTTCAGATTTGCTACTCTTCAATTTGTAGAACTGCCCCATTACCTTCTCCAGGTTTATAGAGAATTCATTCAGTTTCTCTGACTCGTCAGCTTCGAATACCATTTCTGGCACTGGTAACTCACCTAAATCTTCCTCGGTGAAGACCGAAGCAAAGAATTCATTTAATCTCTCTGCTATGGCTTTGTTTTTTCCCTGATCACCCTTTTTACTCCTCGGTCATCTAGGGGTCCCACCAATTCTTTTGCCAGCTTCCTGCTTTTAATATAACTCAAACATTTTTTACTTTATATTTTTGTCTCCAACACAATCATTTTTTCCAAGTCCCTCTTAGCATTCCTTATCAGCGCTTTGAATTTGACTTGACATTCCTTATGCTGTTTCTTATTATTTTTAGTTGGTTCCTTCTTCCATTTTCTGAAGGATTTTCTTTTAGCTCTAATAGCTTCCTTCACCTCACTTTTTAACCATGCTGTCGTTTAATCTTCCGTCCTCCTTTTTTAATACGCGGAATATATTTGGCTTGGCTTCCAAGATGGTGTTTATGAACAGAATCCATGCCTGATGTAAATTTTTGACCCTCACAGTCACTCCTCTAAGTTTTGTTTTTTCAACGTTCTTCTTATTTTATCATAGTGTCCTTTTTTAAAGTTCAACACTAACGTATTTGATTTTCTATGTATACTTCAAAGCTAATATCAAATCCGATCATATTATGATCACTGCTATCAAGTGGCCCCAGCACCATTACCTCCCGCACCAGATCATGCACTCCACTAAGGACTAGGTCTAGAATTTTTCCTTCTTTCGTCGGCTCCTGTACCAGCTGCTCCATAAAGCAGTGCTTGATTTCGTCAAGGAATTTACCTCCCTAGCGTGCCCCGATGTTACAGTTACCCAGTCAATATCGGGGTAATTGAAATCACCCATTATTATTCTGTTGCCCAGTTTGTTTGCGTCCCTAATTTCCTTTAACATTTCTGTATCCATCTGTTCATCCTGCAATGCCTGCTAGAGTCTGTTAATGCTGTGGTACAAAGTTCAAGTTTTAAAACTAAGGGGAAAACACTATGGAGATTAGTTGATAAAATGTGCGTTTTTCTATTTATATTTTGCCTATCACTAACCTATAATTCCTCCTTTAAACCCCAATCTTTAAATTCCCAAAGCACAAAGCAAAATAGCGTTCACTTACCAGAGAAATGTCCTCTTCTCGAAGAACTTCTCAGAAAGAAAGTTCAGTGGGACCTTTCCTCTTTATATAGTTTTGAATCTAAGGGGCCTTTTTGAAACAGGCTCTTTGAAGCTAACTCAGCAACCTATACAAATATTGTACGTCCCACACCTTAGTTAACACTTAATTGACGTCACTGGATGTGCTACCTCTCCAGCAACCAAAGAACAGAAAATAACTGCCTTTTAGAACAAGAGTTCTTGGCTAAGTTTCTCTCTCTAGAAAAGGTTTCAGTTTAAAACAGTAGGAAAAATGCATATTTCTAGAGAAAATTTCAGTTTAAAATTATGGGGAAAGGGCATTTTCGAAAGAGAAGGCCGCCCACCTTCCGACAAATCAGGAGATGGGCATGCTTTTCTCACGGTTGCCCAGATCGGCATAATCGAAAGCCGATTTTGGGCGTCAATTGCTTCCCGTCGTGGGGATGACCAAAGTTCACAGGAGCATGTCAGCACAATAGCAAAGGCGGGACTGGGGTGCGATTAAGAGATGGGCGTCCTTGGCCGATAATGGAAAAAGCAAGGGCGTTCCTGATGAGCATTTGGTCGACTTTACTTGGTTCAAAAAGATGCCAAACTGACCAGATGACCACCGGAGGGAATTGGGGATGACCTCCTCTTACTCCCCCAGTGGTCACCAACCCCCCTCCCACCCTAAAAAAAAATTTTGATTTTTTTTTTTTTTTTTTTGCCAGCCTCTATGCCAGCCTCAAATGTCATACCCAGCTCCACAACAGCAGTATGCAGGTCCCTGGAGCAGTTTTAGTGGGTGTAGTGCACTTCAGGCAGGCGGACCCAGGCCCATCCACCCCTACCTGCTACACTTGTGGTGGTAAATGTGAGCCCTCCAAAACCCACTGTACCCACATCTAGGTGCCCATCAGCCGTAAGGGCTATGGCAGTGGTGTACAGTTGTGGTTAGTGGGTTTTGGGGGGCTCAGCACACAAGGTAAGGGAGCTATGTACCTGGAAGCAATATCTGATGTCCACTGCAGTGCCCCCTAGGGTGCCCGGTTGGTGTCCTGGCATGTGAGGGGGTCCAGTGTACTACGAATGCTGGCTCCTCCCATGACCAAAGGGTTTGCATTTGGTCGTTTCTGAGATGGGCTTCCTTGGTTTTCATTATCGCCGAAAATCAGAAACAACCAAGTCTAGGGATGACCATCTCTAAAGATGACCTAAATTTCAAGATTTGAACGTCCCTGACCATATTATCAAAACAAAAGATAGATGTCCATCTTGTTTCGATAATACGGGTTTCCCCGCCCCTCCATCGGGACGTTTTGCGAGGACGTCCTCAGCAAAACTTGGGCATCCCTTTTCGATTGTGCCCCTCCAGATCTGCCATTCTGGTTTTTGAGGTCCTCATTAATTATAAATTCTCTATAAATCAGAGGATTCTTTTAAAATTTAAAATTAGTTATATTTTGCAATCATCACTTTTTTGGTGGGATAGTTGGACCATATCTTTGGTTTGAAAACATGTATGCCTCACTTGCGGAGAGTTGCAGCTACCACTATCAGGCACTGTTTGAAGACCCAAGGAGCCGAAGTCAAGTTGAACAGTAAAACTTTGTATTGATAATGCCGAGTTCCACAGCAGAAATGCAAGCGTTTTCTGTGTGTAGGGAGAATAGGTATGAGTGTAGGCCTCCTTCAGACCTAGAGAGCAAAGCTAGTCATTGAGTTGGAGTATGGGGTGAACTAATCCCAAGGAAACCATGCAAAAAATTTTCTTTGAGTAGGAATTTGTTTAAATTGGTCATACTCACCCCGTCTTTTTTGGTATGAAAACGTATCTGGAGTAAAACCGTGAACCCCTCTCCGGCGGAGGAACTGATTCTATTGCATTCTGCTGGAGGAAGACAGAGCGCTCCTCTCGAAGTACTCATTTGGAAGGAGTTGAAATGACACTCTCTTGGTGGATGGTCAGGAGGTCTTTTTTCCCAAAGCAGAGCACCCAACAGTCTGAGGTTATGAACGGCCATCTTCGTTTAAACAAATTAGGCTGTTTATTGGACCTCTATGGTTTGTGTTGAAGGTGCATGCCTAAGGAATGCGTTGCCCCTTGAGCTTTGAAATGTTGATTCTGTTCTATGCTTTAGAAAATTGTTGAAGGCTCATTTATTTAATCTGGCTTATTAGGCATGTTATGGCCTTTGGTTTCTTTCATTTCTGTGCAATGACCCGTTTTCATGCAAGCTGTGTTGTATGTTTTAAGCTGTTAGGATTTTGCTCATTTTATGTTTGTTATTATGGTCTGTTTGCTTTTATGATATTTTATTATATATGCTATTATGCACTGAACTATGGATAGTGTGGTTAATAAATATTATAAATAAGAGGATCAGTCTGCCTCCTATCGGTAGGTTGCTTGGCATGGCAACTGAACGGTGGCAATGCTCTCTAGTAAGGAGTCAAAAACTGAGTTGTTGTTTAGATTGAGAAACGGACTGTGACTTCTGTCCCAGTTGCCTTCGCAGACGTGAGTGCTGGGATATAGTTCTTTGAGGAGGAATATAACGATGCTTAGATGTATAGTAATTAGAGCACCAAAATCATCTTGCAAATCTTCTAGAAAAAGAGGCAGCAGAAGGCTGTGGTCTGGGCAGAATTTTAATAGTATCCATATTTTTTTTTTAATTAGGCCAGCCACTTCCTCAACTGTTGTCACCAAATAAGTTGTCTCCACAACAAGGGATATCTGCTAGGGGCTCGTGGACTGCAGATTCGAGGTCGTAAACCCTAAGCAAGGAACACATCGCATTGCTACTCCTAAGGACATCAAAGGCCTGTCTTGCTAGACAGTCACAACAATCCAGAAATTTTCTGTGATGTTTGAGGAAGTCTTCAGCCTTTTCAGGAAGAAGGAAGTCTGCAAAAGAGAGAATACTTTGTAATAGAGACTTCAAATAAATTGTGGAATAAAGTTGATAATCTAATATGTGGTTGGTTAGCATACAGGCTTGAAATGTTCTTAAAAGAGTCTAATGTTCTAGCTTCTTTGCATGGAGGAGCAGAAGCATTAGAACTTGCACTGCGAGTACGCTTTAAAGCAGATTCCAAAACAAATGAATAATGGGGTAACTGCATTTTTTTTTTCAAACCCCGTACACTGTATCAATTTTCTTTGGAGCAACTTGAACTGTTAGTGGAGTCTCCCAGTTTTTGATCAGAGCATTCTTCATAACTGTATGAAAGGGAACAGTGATTCCCTTTGTAGGAGGAGAGTAATAATCTAGAACATCAAAGAGCTCTCAATGAGGCTCCACTTTAGTCTCCAATTTGAAAGGTATAGCTTAGGCCATCTCATGGATAAATCCATAGTAACATAGTAAAATAGTAGGTGACAGCAGAGAAAGACCTGAAAGGTCCATCCAGTCTGCCCAACAAGATAAACTCATATGTGCTACTTTATGTGTATACCTGACCTTGATTTGTATCTGCCATTTTCAGAGCACAGACCGTAGAAGTCTGCCCAGCACTAGCCCTGCCTCCCTTCCACAACCTGCCCCGCCTCCCACTCAATCTCCGCTAAGCTTCTGAGGATCCATTCCTTCTAAACAGAATTCCTTTATGTTTATCCCACGCATTTTTGAATTCCGTTACCGTTTTCATCACCACCTCCCGCGGGAGGGCATTCCAAGTATCCACCACACTCTCCGTGAAAAAATACTTCCTGACATTTTTCTTGAGTCTGCCCCCTCCCCCCCACCCCCCCCCCCCCCCCCTTCAACCTCATTTCATGTTTTCTAGTTATACCGCCTTCCCATCGCCGGAAAAGGTTAGTTTGCAGATTAATACCTTTCAAATATTTGAATGTCTGTATCATATCACCCCTGTTTCTCCTTTCCTCCAGGGTATACATGTTCAGGTCAGCAAGTCTCTCCTCATACGTCTTGTAACACAAATCCCATACCATTTTTGTAGCTTTTCTTTGCACCGCTTCAATTCTTTTTACAGAAAAGCTACAAAAATAGAGGACATGAAATGTGGTTGAAGGGGGGCAGACTCAAGAAAAATTCTGTTTAGAAGGAATGGATCCTTAGAAGCTTAGCGGAGATTGGGTGGGAGGTGGGGCTAGTGTTGGGCAGATCCAAGATAAGATACACTTTCTGAAGGAGACTTGTGTCTCTCAGGTGGTGGAGAAGGATTAGATGGGATACCATAGGACTCCTCAGCTGAGAGGTCATATGGTTCTTTCCTCTGTCTCCCAGGAGAAGTCTTCTTGGGAAGTACATTGAAGAGTGTGTTGACTACAGCATTGATTTTGCATGGAAGAATGTTCCTCTGCCGATGTGTTTGAGGTGCCCCCGATGGTCAATGCAGAGCTGGTGTGCAGGACCTCTCCTGTGACTCTCTCTCTGATGTATCTACAGGCTGGCCTGAGGCTGGAGCAAGCACCATGTAAGCCTGAATAGACTGCGTATGCAGTAGCCCTGAGAGTTCCTCTTTGAGTGTAGCCCAGATTTCCTCCTGTAGAATAGGCGCCGGTACTGACTCGGAAAGCGGTATGGAGGCAACCTGAGGAATAACCTGTGCAGGCGTAGGAGATCTCGAGGACCTCAAAGGCTCTCATTGAGAAGCTGTGGAGAAGGAAAGCACTCACTGCGGCATGGTCCATCAAGGATGTCGATGCAGGGAATGTATTGGCACTATGCCTAGAGGGAGAATGATTGCGATGCTTCTTTACACTGCAGGTCCCTTGATGCACATGGCACTGACAAGGAGAATGTGAAGTCCTTACATGGCTGCGGTACCAAGTCTGATGCCAGATATTCTCAACGCTGTGTCAGTGCATCCGATGTTGATGCCGACGCTGATGCAGGTTTCACGTCCAGTACTGAATCTCCTGCAAAGCTCAATGCTGATGCAGAACCAAAAGGTTTTTCAGCTGCACTCTGCAGGCTTTAAGTATCCTCATTTGTATGCACAGACCCAAGCACTGAAAACACTAATTATGGGGGTCTGTGCCTGAAATGGTCTTATTGCACCGATTTTAAAGCCACTCGGCACCTTTGTTGACATGGAGATAAAAATGGCCAGCACAAGGTCAAAAGGTTCAATGTTCTAGGGAGCTTGAGTAATTCTGTACCCAAAAATGGTTGATGCTTCCCGGCCAAAAAAGAACAACGCAGGGCCTCAAAGGCCAAACAAATTAAAGTGAAAAAAGTAATACTCAATAGATTGGTTAAAGTGAACAAAGAATAAGAAAATATGAGAATATCGCGAAAAAGGGAAGACAGCAAAACAGAAGTGTGGTGCGCTAAGAGATTAGAAACCCAACTTCTCTGCTCCACAGAAAATGCAAGACTTCTGGTCCCGCACTCCAGCATCGGGCAGGAAGGTACCTGCGCATGTGAGGTAGGGGTACTGCCTCAGAGTTTTAAACTGATATTGCACTAAGGTAGTGTTCACACCGGGCTCTGTGGATGACGGCACCTGAATAGCCATGGAGAATGTATTGCATGCAGAGAGTGGCTTACTGGGGGTTCAGTTTAAGTTTTGTGTACATATTTCTATTTTTAATTTGTGGTCACTTGTTCTGTACTCTCTGAAAGGCTGTATATAAAATGTAAACCACTTTGACTGTTCCACATAAGAGAAGTATATCAAATTCCTTCCCCTTTTCCCTATCTATATTGTAAGTGTGAGGTTGAGACCAGTAGAAATTCTGTTACTGTAAAGATTCTATGGAGGAATGTTTAGTAACCTCACTGTTTAGTTTTCCCA
Organism: Microcaecilia unicolor; assembly: GCF_901765095.1. Taxonomy (NCBI): domain Eukaryota; kingdom Metazoa; phylum Chordata; class Amphibia; order Gymnophiona; family Siphonopidae; genus Microcaecilia; species Microcaecilia unicolor. The sequence goes on along the minus strand of NC_044031.1, from coordinate 289,613,541 downwards.
TTAGGTATATTGATGGTCAGAGTCTTCTTACATACGGTGCTGCTGACCCCAGAGTGGTAGTTCCGTAGTACTACCACTATGGGGTTTCAAACTACCATTTACCATTTTCTTTTAGGGAAGGTTGGGTAGCCACTAGTGCAGGAGCAAGTGGGAACCTTGCACCTGTCAGTGTTATGCAGGTAGGCTAGAGAGCTAGATGTTGGGGGGAGGTGGGGGGAAGCAAAAGTTGGCTCAGGGCACCACAATCCCTTAAACCAGCCCTGTGCAGCCAAATGGCCACATGTGTAAAAAGCCCTGAAACTTCGACTGGGGGGAACGGTCATGGGGAGCCCCACCCGCCATATTTCTCTTGTCAGTACTCTTCTCCACATCTTTATGCATTTGTTTGTGTGCTTACTAGCACTGCTTGTGATATCTGTTTAGACAAAAAAAATGAAAACATGAGTACATTTTTGTTTTTTAAACTGTACCAAAAACGTGAAAAAAAAATCTTAACAAAAATAGGAAAAAAAAAAAAAACCTGCATCGAGAACTGTTGCCTTTTTTTAACTTTAAAAACTTAATTCACAATATTTTTTCTTACACAATTTTCCAGTAAAAAGTCAGAGTGGGGTTATTAACGAGCAAATTGAAGCGGAAGCGTCAGCGATGCTACAAGTAACAATCACATTTCTGGCACTCTCCCGAGGTTCTTCTATTGTATACGTGCTCCGCCCGTGATCAATACCCAGATTCCTCCTTTATTTGCTTATATGGTTCTTTACGTTTCTATGACGCACTCACGCCCTCCTGCCCCGCCCCAAGTCAGTACAAACCCCTCCCCGTCCCCACACACCCCCTTCTTCAACCCGCATTGGGGAGTGGGGCGGAAAACGCTCAGGGAGACCACAGCACCTCTCTCCCTCTTCCACCTAACTCAATTTGTAACAGTAGGATAAACTTCAGCTTTCAACAGCCGCAGCTCCACTTGCACGAAGAACAATAAAAGTCGCGAAGAAGACGTGGAAAGAAAGTTGTTCACTTCGTCCGTCCCTCGTAAAAAGTTAACTACAAAGAGAGCTGTGTGAGATGGGGGCGTGAGAGATGTCATGGAGAGTCAGGAGGATCCCAGCGCCAGCTGCAGCCTCTCACAGCCCCCGAGGCTAGACAAGTCCTCTGGCATGCTCGGACTATGCGGGGAAGAAAACGAGGAGGAAGAAGAAGCGGAAGACGATGACGATGAACTGGGAGAAGCGGCGGCGGCTCTACAACGCTGGGCTTCACGACTGACCGGCCAGTCCCCAGTGGCCTCGGTCCTACATGTCTGCGACGAGGAGGAAGATGACGACGACAATGGAGAGGAGGAGCGGAAGCAGCGGCGGAGGGCTGTATCCTTACCAGCTAACCCCAGCCTAGCGGCGGCCAGCCTCTTTCATCCCTATTCGGGCAGCCCAGGAGCGGAGGGCTGCTGCAAGTGCAAGAAACGGGTGCAATTCGCCGACGCCATGGGGCTGAATCTGGCCAGAGTACACCACTTCAGTGCCTCGGAGGACCCCCACGTGCCGGCCGCCGTACTCTCCCGTCTGCACAGCTTTCCGGCTAGCCAGCGAGACCTGGATGCGCTGTTGCTGCTAGATGGCGGGTTGAAGCAGGAGGAGCGTCCGACAGCACTACAGCCTCCCGCTTTTCTGGAACCGGACTTCCAGGTGCCCGACGAGGAGGAGCAGCAGGAGCGGCTGCAGCGGGAGAATGTCTGTCTGGAGCGGGTGAGCGCGGAGCATTATGACGTGCACGGGAGCGTTCTGGTCGCTCCCCCGGCGTGCGAGGGAGACCCCGCGCCAGAGGAAGGAGAGGGTGATGAGCGGGTGAGCGTCAGGTACACGTTCAACGATTGGCTTTCCTATCTGGATGCGCCGGCGGAGCGCGAGGGGCCGCCAGGCGCGCGCCGCTTCGGTTTCGTTTTGTGCGCTCCGCCCTGCCTCGAGCCTGGCGCGCGCCTGCACTTCGCTGTCTGTTACCGGGAGGCGCCCGGCGGCCGCGAGCATTGGGACAACAACTGCGGCAAGAACTACACCTTGCACTACTGCACGCCTGAGCCCACCTGACAAACACCGCAAAGCACTTTCTGGGGTAAAGGGAGAGGGCATACATTTTTTGGACCGGGGTGGGGGGTTGGTTTTCTTTTTGGGATGTTCAAGGTGTTATAAGGCTTCTACGCTGTAAGGTTCATGAACGTTCAGGTGGTGACTTAACTCCCCGCGGGAAACTGCGTTGGACAAAGTAAACTTTTCCACACAAAAAAAAAATGTGGAGCAAGGATGGAAGAAGTCTTCCTTTTTTTTTTTTTTTTTTTGCATTGCCCATGATCAAAAGGAGAACACTGATTTTTACCATCGGGGCCCTTTATTGCTGCTTTTTAAGCCTTTTCTGGCTGTGTCCTGTTTCCAGGCTGTGACATTTTTCTTTTCAGCTCGGTTTGTGAACTCTTCTCCTGGTTTTGTGTATCTAGAGTTAACATTTCAGAGGGAAAGTTTGTGTGTACAGTGAAAGTATCATGATAAGAACTTTAAAGGTGCCAGTAGATTTCTTAAACAGCCATAGCATAAAATTAATATTTTTGGTTTTGATCATCTTTGGAGAGTGAGAGAAAGTGATTAAAGTGCCTTATACTTAAATAGTGTCATATCTAAAACACAAGTAGTTTTGTTATAGTATTAATTATGTTTTGTAAGTGTGTATAGATTTTTTTTGTACGCAGGCTTTAATGGTAACCTGCGTTTGCACTTGCACTATTTATTAGCTAGGTGAAATTATATACACCGTTTTTGAAAGTGAATATCCTGTTTATTGTGTGAACTTATTTATGTGGTTAATATTTGTTAGAAACGCTAACATACCCCTAAGGTATTGAGGTCAAATTTTTTTTTTTCTTTTAAACTTCTGGGAAGATGGGTGAGAAGCTCAGCATAGGTTTGTTCTTTCAGGGTTAGGTAAGCATTAAAGTTGGACTACATTGGACACCATGACGGGCATCAAATTTCCATTGGGAGAGAGACAACTGTTGGTGCTGATGATGCCATTGAATATGTGTTCTTAACCTTTAAATGAAACTAGCCATGTGCACATATGCGCACTGTTACAGGTTACTGCAAAAATAATCTTCCTCTAGGAATGTATCTGCGCGTCAACCTGCTAAAGCGTGTAGAAACGTAAACGCGCCTTAACTTTGTAGGCATGTGAGCGAATTGACGTGCCAACAAAGTTAATGCGCGTTAACCTGCTGACGCACAGATACATTTCTAGAGGAAGATTATTTTTGCAGTAACCTGTAACAGTGTGTATTATGTGCACATGGCTAGTTTCATTTAAAAGCTAAGAACACTGATAAAAAAATGTATTCAATAGTATCTTTAAAAAGCATTTCCCAGGCCTATATTTAATCATTAATTTTTGAAGATTCTTTCACCGCCCCCCCCCCCCCCCCCCCCCACCCCACATCCCCAAACTGCTTAACTCTAGATCTGCATTAATTTATATGAAGAGAGAAAAAAGTTCAGGGGGAGATAGATTCACCACTGCTGTAGAGGATTATTTAAGGGACCATTTAATAATGGTTAGTGCGTGTTAACATTTTTTATGTAATTGGCATATAAGTGACCACTTTTTCTGGTGACAGCTCCACTAAGATACCTTCGTGCATTTAATTCTTTGCATGTTTATGATACTGTACATACAATATGAAGAGATGGGCTGATCCAAACACCATGTCGATATTTTAACAAAGGCTGAAGATGTCAAAGTAGTTTATGGCTGCATAAGATCTTACACAAGTGCAATATACTCTTTTCGTGGTTCTGCGTTCACAATGTTTGTATACTCATTACTTTTAAGTGACACCTTCCTTCCCAAGGTGGCAAGGATTTTTTTTTCCTTTCTTCTGAAAATATATAAACTAATCAGATCTAGAATTAAGCAGTTTGGGGGTGGGGTGGAGGGGGGAATCTTCAAAAATTAATGATTAAATCGAGGCCTGGGAAATGGCCAATTTTAACTGGGAGATACACTACTGATGGTGCTTGCTTTTTAAACATGCCATTGAATACATTTTTATATCAATGTTAAGCCTTTAAGTGAAACTAGCTATGTGAACCTATACACACTGTTACAGGTTACTGGAAAAATAATTTTAACATAATCACTATAGGAAAATATTGGCGCCTTAACAGGTTAACACACCTTGACAGTGTAGGCGCCTTAATTGTGTAGACGTGTTAAAAGCTAACGTGCCCACGTTGTTAAGGTGCCTACATAGTTAAAGCACCTTAACCCGATAATGCACCTACACAGTTAAGGTGCATTAATCTCAATAATGCACCCACATTGTAAATGTTATTTCAAAATGAATTTTGTTAATCATGCTTTAAACAGTAGTCATTAACATTTATAAAAACATTTTATAATGCCAGTTTTCTTTAAATTCACTAATTTCCCTGTGGTTAGCTTTCTTCTAACTTGTTTTTGCTGTTAAATTATTGTAGTGTGTGATTTCTGCCAAGTAGGATGATTACAGCAAGTACTTCACGCCTTTTACTGTACTGTTCCTTCATAGCCTCATTTTCTAGCATTATATCTTAGCTGCCAAATTCTAGACTATTCTTCAATCATGGTTAGATCCCTCCTCATGTTATCTACACTGTCTGAGGTGTCTACCCTATTACAAATTAAAAGAGGAAATCTTACCAGACAGCCTTTGTGGCACCCCATTATTAATACCCTTTTCCTCAGTGAACTCTGTTTACCAATACCCTTTGTCACTTTCCACTCAACTAGTTTTTAACTCAGCCAGTCACTTTTAGTGCACATAGCAAACTCCAATTTTTAAAATGTGGAATATTTTTCTCCCCCCTCCCCCTAAGCTAACTTCCTGATTATGCACAGATGGAAAAATTACACAGATACCATGTTCCTACAGTACATTATCATTAAAAAAAAAAAAAAAAAAAAAAAAACCCAAATGCAGATCAGACAGTTATGGAAGAGGGCCATACACTATAGATATCTTGGTTGGAAAGCACTGAGTTAAAACATGGAGTTAGCAAAACAAAACATCTTAAGACTTCATTCTTAAGGGCAAGGAGGCAGCAAGGAGGCAGAAGGTGTATCAGACCTGAAAGATACAGATAATGAACACATTCAGATTACTGAGACTAGTACAAGACTGTAAAGTCATGGACTAATTTAAGATCACTACTGAGACTCTGGAAGGTCATGTATTTAGTCCATGAACATACCAGTGACAAGCCAGTTGTAATGTATACCTGCCTATAAATACATGGACACGCTTCATAACCCCAAAATATAATTTAAAAACCCACAACCTAAACCCTTTAATTTTCTGTCTTTGAAAACAGTGGTACTCACAGTCCTCCTCATCCTAGTTTTCAGGATCTCTAACATACATCAGTTGGGTTCTTAACCTACACCTGTATGTATAAGGTAGGAATGGCCTGACCAACAGACCAGCTATGCTAGACTCCAACAGAGAACTTGTTTGAGTACCACTGATTTATTTTGCCACAAATGATCTATTTGACATAGGTAAAACACACAATGATATAAGGGGGAAAGAGAATATTTAAAAGTTAAAGATGCTGAAGACAAATAACACACTAAATGGTTAGTATGTCAAACCACCCCCTCAGGGAGCTGACATTTAAGGAAGATATAAATCAAAATGTCACAGGCGACAGTTGAATTATAAGGAATCTAAACTTGCTCGCCTTCTGCAATAAATAAATTCCATTCATGTTACAAGAAGTTCTCGTTAGCCAGTAACATAAGTAGCTAAACAGATCACCAAAGTAAGATGGCTTCACAATTTATGAAAACTGTAAGCATCCAATAAAAGTATTTGTTCACATCTGTTTTCCAATGAAACAATGTAAGAAACACTTTTGTATCTTGTAACTAAGATGTATTAGCATTTCTCCGAGGACAAGCAGGCTGCTTGTTCTCACTGATGGGTGACGTCCACGGCAGCCCCTCCAATCGGAAACTTCACTAGCAAAGTCCTTTGCTAGCCCTCGCGCGCCCGCGCGCACCGCGCATGCGCGGCCGTCTTCCCGCCCGAAACCGGCTCGAGCCGGCCAGTCTTCTTTTGTCCGCACTCGGTACGGTCGTGTTTTCGCCGTGTCGAGCCCCGGAAAGTCGACCTCGCGCGTCCAATTTGTTTGAACGTGTTTTTTTCCTTCGGGAAAGCTTTGTCCTAGTCGGGAAGTGCTCCGGAAACCCCCCCGCCGGGTTTCGTGTAAATCCTCCCCGTACTTCCAGCTTTTTTGCCCCGGTAAGTTTTCTTTCGTCGTCGGGGTAGGCCTCTTTTCGGCCTCGGTCGAGATTTTTTCTCCCTCTAAATTTGGTGCTTCAAATTTCGCCATTTCGGCTTTTGATTTCGCCGGCGTGATTTTTCCGCCCATGACATCGAAGCCTTCCAGCGGCTTCAAGAAGTGCACCCAGTGCGCCCGGGTTATCTCGCTCACTGATCGACACTCGTCGTGTCTTCAGTGTCTGGGGGCCGAGCACCGCCCTCAGAACTGCAGTCTGTGTTCCCTGCTTCAAAGGCGGACTCAGGTAGCGAGACTAGCCCAGTGGAACGTGTTGTTCTCGGGCTCTTCGTCGGCATCGGCACCGGGATCTTCGAGTGCATCGACGTCGTCAGCGTCCAGACCATCTTCCTCGGCCGCCCCTGCATCGAGTGCATCGAGGCATCGGGCCTCTGCATCGGCGCCGAGACATCGGATAGCTGCATCGACGTCGGTGGTACCAGGACCTCGTCTGCTGATGTCGTCGGACGGTGGTGCATCGGGTGGAGTGCAGGTGAGGGCTGTCCATTCCCCTGCTGGTGGCGGTGAGCCCTCGGGTGGGTCTCCGCCTACCCTGAGGGCTCCTGCGGTACAGCCCCCCCGAGATCGACCTTCTTCAGTCTCGGCCCCGAGGAAGCGACGGGTGGATTCGACGTCCTCCTCGTCGGTGCCGGGGAGCTCCGGTGACATGCTTCGGAAGAAATCGAAGAAGCATCGACACCGGTCTCCTCCCCGTGTCGGCACCGAGAGCTCTGGGTTCGCCGAGGGATTCGGCACCCAGCAGGCATCGGCACCGAGAGGACCGCTCACCCTCTGTTCAGGAGGTGTCGATGCGCTCCGCTCTGGACAGCCCGGAACAGCCTCCACGCCCGGAACAGGTACTGACGTCGACGCCTGCATCGACCTCTCAGCCTTTCTCTGCAGCCGCTCTAAACGAGAGCCTCCGGGCCGTTCTCCCAGAGATTCTGGGAGAGCTGTTGCGCCCTACCCCTCCGGTACCGGCGGTGCTTGCGCCACCGGTACCGTCGAGCGTGGCGCCGGCTGGCCCATCGCCCAGGTTGAGGTCCCCGACGTCGGTACCGCGTGCGGTACCGACCGCGGCCACCTCCCAGGAAGGCTCCCCGACTACGTCGGCGGAGGGAGCTTCGCCGATGCGGGCGAGGGAGTCTACCTCTCGACGCCCCCATCGTGGACGGGGTTCCACGGAGTCGAGCAGGGCGAGGTTGCAGACACAGGTCCGTGAACTTGTGTCTGACACCGAGGGTGAGGCCTCGTGGGAGGAAGAGGAAGATCCCAGATATTTCTCTGACGAGGAGTCTGGGGGTCTTCCGTCTGATCCCACTCCCTCTCCTGAGAGACAGCTTTCTCCTCCCGAGAGTCTGTCTTTTGCCTCCTTTGTCCGGGAGATGTCTACGGCCATCCCCTTCCCGGTGGTTGTGGAGGACGAGCCCAGGGCTGAAATGTTTGAGCTCCTGGACTATCCTTCTCCACCTAAGGAAGCGTCCACTGTTCCCTTGCACCATGTCCTGAAGAAGACATTGCTTGCGAACTGGACCAAACCATTAACTAATCCCCACATTCCCAAGAAGATCGAGTCCCAGTACCGGATCCATGGGGACCCAGAGCTGATGCGCACTCAGTTGCCTCATGACTCTGGAGTTGTGGATTTGGCCCTAAAGAAGGCTAAGAGTTCTAGGGAACATGCTTCGGCGCCCCCGGGCAAGGACGCTAGAACCTTAGACTCCTTTGGGAGGAAGGCCTACCATTCCTCTATGCTCGTGTCCAAGATCCAGTCTTACCAGCTCTACACGAGCATACACATGCGGAATAATGTGCGGCAGTTGGCGGGCTTGGTTGATGCTCTTCCCCCTGAGCAAGCCAAGCCTTTTCAGGAGGTGGTCAGGCAGCTGAAGGCGTGCAGAAAATTCCTGGCCAGAGGAGTTTATGACACTTTTGATGTTGCGTCCAGGGCCGCTGCTCAAGGTGTGGTGATGCGCAGGCTCTCATGGCTGCGTGCCGCCGACCTGGAGAATAGAATCCAGCAGCGGATTACGGACTTGCCTTGCCGTGCGGATAACATTTTTGGCGAAAAAGTCGAGCAGGTGGTAGAGTCTCTCCACCAGCGGGACACCGCATTCGACAAGTTCGCCCGCCGGCAGCCTTCAGCTTCTACCTCTACAGGTAGACGATTTTTCGGGGGAAGGAAGACTGTTCCCTATACTTCTGGCAAGCGTAGGTACAATCCTCCTTCCCGACAGCCTGCGGCCCAGGCTAAGCCCCAGCGCGCTCGCTCTCGTCAGCAGCGTGCGAATCAGCAAGGCCCCGCGGCTCCCCAGCAAAAGCAAGGGGCGAGCTTTTGACTGGCTCCAGCAGAGCATAGCCGACATCCAAGTGTCAGTGCCGGGCGACCTGCCTGTCGGAGGGAGGTTGAAAGCTTTTCACCAAAGGTGGCCTCTTATAACCTCCGATCAGTGGGTTCTCCAAATAGTCCGGCAAGGATACACCCTCAATTTGGCCTCTCAACCTCCAAATTGTCCACCGGGAGCTCAGTCCTACAGCTTCCAGCACAAGCAGGTACTTGCAGAGGAACTCTCCGCCCTTCTCAGCGCCAATGCGGTCGAGCCCGTGCCATCCGGGCAAGAAGGGCTGGGGTTCTATTCCAGGTACTTCCTTGTGGAAAAGAAAACAGGGGGGATGCGTCCCATCCTAGACCTAAGGGCCCTGAACAAATATCTCGTAAAAGAAAAGTTCAGGATGCTTTCCCTGGGCACCCTTCTCCCCATGATTCAGCAAAACGATTGGCTATGCTCTCTGGACTTGAAGGATGCCTACACACACATCCCGATACTGCCAGCTCACAGACAGTATCTGCGATTTCAGCTGGGCGCACGCCACTTCCAGTACTGTGTGCTACCCTTTGGGCTCGCCTCTGCGCCCAGGGTGTTCACAAAGTGCCTAGCTGTGGTAGCAGCGGCGCTTCGCAGGCTGGGGGTGCACGTGTTCCCATATCTCGACGATTGGCTGGTGAAGAACACATCCGAGGCAGGAGCCCTGCAGTCCATGCAGATGACTATTCGCCTCCTGGAGCTACTGGGGTTTGTGATAAATTACCCAAAGTCCCATCTTCTCCCAGTGCAGAAACTCGAATTCATCGGAGCCCTGCTGGATTCTCGGACGGCTCGCGCCTATCTCCCAGAGGCGAGGGCCAACAACTTGTTGTCCCTCGTCTCGCGGGTGCGAGCGTCCCAGCAGATCACAGCTCGGCAGATGTTGAGATTGCTGGGCCACATGGCTTCCACAGTTCATGTGACTCCCATGGCCCGCCTTCACATGAGATCTGCTCAATGGACCCTAGCCTCCCAGTGGTATCAGGCCGCCGGGGGTCTAGAGGACGTGATCCACCTGTCCACGAGTTTTCTCGAATCCCTGTATTGGTGGACGATTTGCTCCAATTTGACTCTGGGACGTCCCTTCCAAATTCCTCAGCCTCAAAAAGTGCTGACCACGGATGCGTCTCTCCTGGGATGGGGAGCTCATGTCGATGGGCTTCACACCCAAGGAAGGTGGTCCCTCCAAGAAAGCGATCTACAGATCAATCTTCTGGAGTTGCGAGCGATCTGGAACGCTCTGAAGGCTTTCAGAGATCGGCTGTCCCACCAAATTATCCAAATTCAGACAGACAATCAGGTTGCCATGTACTATGTCAACAAGCAGGGGGGCACCGGATCTCGCCCCCTGTGTCAGGAAGCCGTCAGCATGTGGCTCTGGGCTCGCCGTCAAGGCATGGTGCTCCAAGCCACATATCTGGCAGGCGTAAACAACAGTCTGGCCGACAGGTTGAGCAGGATTATGCAACCTCACGAGTGGTCGCTCAATTCCCGTGTGGTGCGACAGATCTTCCGGGCGTGGGGCACCCCCCTGGTGGATCTCTTCGCATCTCAAGTGAACCACAAGGTCCCTCAGTTCTGTTCCAGGCTTCAGGCCCACGGCAGACTGGCGTCGGATGCCTTCCTCCTGGATTGGGGGGAAGGTCTGCTGTATGCTTATCCTCCCATTCCTCTGGTGGGGAAGACTTTGTTGAAACTCAAGCAAGACCGAGGCACCATGATTCTGATTGCTCCCTTTTGGCCGCGTCAGATCTGGTTCCCTCTTCTTCTGGAGTTATCCTCCGAAGAACCGTGGAGATTGGAGTGTTTTCCGACCCTCATCACGCAGGACGAAGGGGCTCTGCTGCATCCCAACCTCCAGTCCCTGGCTCTCACGGCCTGGATGTTGAGGGCGTAGACTTTGCCTCTTTGGGTCTGCCAGAGGGTGTCTCCCGCATCTTGCTTGCTTCCAGGAAAGACTCCACTAAGAGAAGTTACTTCTTTCATTGGAGGAGGTTTGCCGTCTGGTGTGACAGCAAGGCCCTAGATCCTCGCTCTTGTCCTACACAGACCCTGCTTGAATACCTTCTCCACTTGTCTGAGTCTGGTCTGAAGACCAACTCCGTAAGGGTTCACCTTAGTGCAATCAGTGCATACCATTACCAAGTGGAAGGTAAGCCGATCTCAGGACAGCCTTTAGTTGTTCGCTTCATGAGAGGTTTGCTTTTGTCAAAGCCCCCTGTCAAGCCTCCTACAGTGTCATGGGATCTCAATGTCGTTCTCACCCAGCTGATGAAACCTCCTTTCGAGCCACTGAATTCCTGCCATCCGAAGTACTTGACCTGGAAGGTCATTTTCTTGGTGGCAGTTACCTCGGCTCGTAGAGTCAGTGAGCTTCAGGCCCTGGTAGCCCAGGCCCCTTACACCAAATTTCATCACAACAGAGTAGTCCTCCGCACTCACCCTAAGTTTCTGCCAAAGGTTGTGTCGGAGTTCCATCTGAACCAGTCAATTGTCTTGCCAACATTCTTTCCCCGTCCTCATTCCTGCCCTGCTGAACGTCAGCTGCACACATTGGACTGCAAGAGAGCATTGGCCTTCTATCTGGAGCGGACACAGCCCCACAGACAGTCCGCCCAATTGTTTGTTTCTTTTGATCCCAACAAGAGGGGAGTGGCTGTAGGGAAACGCACCATATCCAATTGGCTAGCAGATTGCATTTCCTTCACTTACGCCCAGGCTGGGCTGGCTCTTGAGGGTCATGTCACGGCTCATAATGTTAGAGCCATGGCAGCGTCGGTAGCCCACTTGAAGTCAGCCACCATGGAGGAAATTTGCAAAGCTGCGACGTGGTCATCTGTCCACACATTCACATCTCATTACTGCCTGCAGCAGGATACCCGACGTGACAGTCGGTTCGGGCAGTCAGTTCTTCAGAACCTGTTTGGGCTTTAGGATCCAACTCCACCCCCCGAGGGCCCTGTTTGTTCTGTTCCAGGCTACACTCTCAGTTAGTTGGTAAATTTTTTAGGTCAATCTCAGTTATGTCCTCGCCGTTGCGAGGCCCAATTGACCAATGTTGTTGTTTTGAGTGAGCCTGGGGGCTAGGGATACCCCATCAGTGAGAACAAGCAGCCTGCTTGTCCTCGGAGAAAGCGAATGCTACATACCTGTAGAAGGTATTCTCCGAGGACAGCAGGCTGATTGTTCTCACAAACCCGCCCGCCTCCCCTTTGGAGTTGTGTCTTCCCTTGAAGTGTATTGTCTTGCTACATACTGGACTGGCCGGCTCGAGCCGGTTTCGGGCGGGAAGACGGCCGCGCATGCGCGGTGCGCGCGGGCGCGCGAGGGCTAGCAAAGGACTTTGCTAGTGAAGTTTCCGATTGGAGGGGCTGCCGTGGACGTCACCCATCAGTGAGAACAATCAGCCTGCTGTCCTCGGAGAATACCTTCTACAGGTATGTAGCATTCGCTTTAAGGCACATTAAATGCTATCGCACCTATACATTTCTATGGGCACGTTTGTGTTTACGCGTGTACGCCATGTACGCGCGGGAAAAACGCTAACGCACCCATAGCGCCACTTAGTAAACATAGGCGTAAGTTTCTTGGTGGATTCTTGCCTGTAACTGCCATATTTGAATGGGTGATTACTGAGAAATGCAATATTCTACATACCCATTCTTAATTGGTTAATTATTCCTTCTGATAACAATGGTTTGTATGACAAAGATATGCCTAAGCAAATACGGCTTAGGTGCTCTTTAACATGCACCTAATATGGCAAAAATGGCCCAACAGGACACACTAAAGCATTCTATGTTAGGCTTGCCATCTGTGTGTTAAGCACACAGTAATTATTTTTAAATATTTTTTGCAGGGGGTGTCGGAGGAAAATGGGTGTGGAAGTATTAGCCAGCTAGCGCTCTGAGAATTGGTTAGTGCAAGCTTATACGGGAGTCCTTATGGTGCCCCTGCCCCAGTCTTCCCCCCCCCCCTTTCAAGTTTTGCATCTATGCTTTTTTTGGGGGGAAAGCCAGTTACTGAAAATATTAAACAAATGATGCTACCAAAAGACCCCCCACAATCTTATGAAGGGACAGTGTCTCCTGCCGCAGCATGGAACACCCTCCTGATTCTGGAACATTAGAATAGGTGAAATAATGCTGCTTTCTGTCTTGCTCTACACAATTCTGTACTTCCAGAAAGAAAATTGAAAATCTAATCACTGCTTTATTAGTATTCACTTGAATAGTGCAAAAATAGCAACAGAAAAAAAAAATGTAGAAAAAGATCGAGCAAAGACTGGCCTGTATTACCCAATTACCCTTTTAACCCCCCTGTTTACTAAGCCACGCAGCAATGTCAACACAGTCCGTTCAGAGTGAATGGGCTGTGTCGGCATTAGTGCGCGGCTTAGTTAAACGGGAGGGGGGGTTGAATAAAAAATGTTAACACATGCTAACCATTATTAAATGGCCTCTTAAATAATCCTCTGCAAGAGTACTGGTGAATCTATCTCCCCCTGAACTGACTTTTTTTCTCTCTTCGTATAAACTAATGCAGATCTAGAATTAAGCAGTTTGGGGATGGGAGGGGGGGGGTGGAATCTTAAAAAATTAATGATTAAATCTAAGCCTGGGAAATGGCCCATTTCCACTGCGAGACAGATTACTGATGGTGTTTGCTTTTTAAACATGCCATTGAATACATTTTTATATCAGTGTTAAACCATGTGCACATATACACACTGTTACAGGATACTGGAAAAATAATCTGAACATAATTGCTATAGGAAAATATTGGCGCCTTAATGGCTTAACTGTTAACGCGCCTACATTGTTATGGCACCTTATCGGTTTAAGATGCCTACACAGTTAACGCGTCTTAACTGTGCAGGCGCCTTAATCCCAATAATGTGCCTACACACTGAAGGCGCCTGCACTGTTAAGGCACCTGCATAGTTTAACATGCCCACACTGTGAAGGTGCCTTAACCCGATAACGTGCCTGCACAGTTAAGGCGTCTTAATCTAGTAACGTGCCTTCACTGTAGGCATGTTATCGGGCGGGGGAGGGGGGTTGAATATTTCTTATATTTAAGTGTTCAGCTTGGCAGTATCTGAACTGATACTAATAATGTGCTCATCATCTGCTGGTACTGCTATTCAAACTGTTTGCAGCCAACCAGCCTGTAAAACAAAAACACTAGTAGGAAAAACAAAAAAAAAGTTAAACAAGGTGATTTGGTAAAAGATATTCACCATCCTTGTGAACTGAGATGATATAACTTATTAAAATTTAGTTTCTCTTTATAGTCATCTGGTGTTCCTGAGTTATAATGTAAATATCTCAATAGATACAAAGAAGTGCATGTTTCATATTTTCAGTAAAAAGGAAAAAAAAAAATCCATGCCACCTTGGGAAGGAAGGTGACACTTACAAAGCCTCTCTCACCACCTCAAGTAATAAGGAAAGTGTACAAACATTGTGAATGCAGAAAAACCAAAACAGTATACTGCACTTGTGTAATGTCTTATGCAGCCATAAACCAGGGGCACAGCCAAACCTTGGCGGGAGAGGGGGCCAGAGCCCGAGGTGGGGGGGGGCACAGTTTAGCCCGCCTCCCCCAGCCGCTGACCCCCTCCTCCCACCGCCAACCCTCCCTGTCACAGCCGCTGCCAGGTACCTTTGCTGGCGGGAGTCCCCAACCTCCACCAGCCTGTGTTCAGCGCTGCTCTCCGGCGCCTTCGCTGATCTGTTTCTGTGAATCCTGACGTCCTGCATGCAAAGGTTAAAAGATTGAAGAGATTACTTAAACCATATAACTTATGTATACTGTCTCTATTGACTTAATATAACCTTAAATTAGCAGCCCTTCTTTTCACTTAGCACAATTCCGTCTACTTGCCACCATAAATCAGCTGGTGAATTGACCATTATTTCTGGGAAACAACCATTTTTCGGCATTTTCATTCAAGTGAGAGTTATTTGGGGAGGATTTGTTTGTCTGTTTCTCCAACACTTGTACATAAATTGTGCAGACCCAACCAAATCTATCTGTACAAAAAAGATAGGCTGTAAGAAGAATAGAAGAAGGAGAGAAATATGAAGAGTCAATCTTTTCAAAACAAAGAATGGAGGAATAGACACAGGTCAAATTAAAACACTTATATCAGCAAATTGACCCAACATGGTCATGTTTCAGCAGACATGTTTGTGTAATCGGTCCTATGTGAATAAGACAATAATGAAAACAATGACAGTATGGATAGTAATAAAAAAATTTAGACAATAATAATAATACCACTTAATCATCATTAAATTCATTCAAAATAATGGTTAAATACAAAGTAAATATAAATAAGACCTTTAAAAAGTGACAGGTATAAAAAGGGAACTAATAAGTATTTTAGACTTCTACGCAAACTTAAATTAGATTACACTAACCTTCAAGTTAAAAACAACATGTGACAGATACAATTGGCCACACAAAAAGCAACACACACAATCTTATTCACTTGCAACCTAAAACCAAAATAACCTGGTGAACTTAAAAAACTCAAAATAACCAAATCAATATATAATGAATGTTCAAAAAAAAAAAATAAATGTAGGAAAAGATGTCATGAAACTGGTGCAAAGTCCTTGAATAGCTTAAAACATTTTTCTTTATCAATCATGGCTGCATCCAGTTAAAAAGTAATCATTGGTCAGAAAAAAAAAACCTCCTTTATAATGTTCAAAATCAATTAAAAAGTGCTCTTTGTAAGCCCAAATCTTAACTATAATCTGTTCTATTTGTACTTAAATAGCACACTTATGTAGTTGTAACGTGATATAGAGGGGCATTTTCGAAAGAAACGTGTAAATTGGAATTCGTTTTACAAAGACGTCCAAATTCGGAGGCGGGGAGAAGGTCATTTTCGAAAAAAGATGGACGTTCATCTTTTGTTTCGAATATACCAAGGACGTCCTTGTTTTGGGACCGTTTTCGAACAAAAGAACGACCAAATGCAAGATGTCCAAAACAGTGGAGGAGTTGCTTAATGGTTAGTGCAGTGGGCTTTGATCCTGGCAACATGGGTTCAATTCCCACTGCTGCGCCTTGAGACATTGGGCAACTCAAATACAGAAAGGGCATTTTTTGATATTTTATTTATTTATTTGTTGTACTTGTAGCCCACATTTTCCCACCTATTTGCAGGCTCAATGTGGCTTACAATGTTCCGTTATGGCGTTCGCCATACCAGAGTAAAAGAAAACAATAGGAGTTACATAGATAACATGGATGGCATAATAGAATTAAGCAAGCAGATATAGGAAGAAAACAATTCAGAATATAAGGTAAAGTGGTGATGCGTTACATTTTCCTTTTGAAAGTGCTGGTTGGAAAATTGTTTGGGGGAGTAAGGGGAGGTGATCCCCGCGTCCCTCCAGTGGTCATCTGGTCATTTAGGACACCTCTTGTGTGGAGTAGAGGAGTAGCCTAGTGGTTAGTGCAGCAGACTTTGATCCTGGGGAAGCGGGTTCAATTCCCACTGCAGCTATTAATTATAGAAATAGGTCTAGCTCAAAACATCGGTTTTAGTCTTGGATGTCTTTGGTTTGTTCCATTATCGCTGAAAGACATGTATGTCTTAGGAATGCCCAAGTCCCGCCTTGAACACACCCCTGGCACGCCCCCTTGAGTTTTGGATGTCCTTTTGATGGACTGCAGTTGGAGACGTCCAAAATCGGGTTTCGATTATACCGATTTGGACATCCCTGGGAGATGGACGTCCATGTTCCGATTTATGTCGAAAGATGTTGTCCATCTCTTTTCAAAATGAGCCTGATAATTTATTCATTTCAGAATGCCGTAATGCATACCATTCTTAGAGGTTTGCTTAAATAACCACCAACATTAGAAACCAGGTCACAAGTACATCATACACCTATTTTTTTCCACTTTAGGATCACAGAAGATAGATTTTTGTGCACACATATGGGTCTCTCATTTCTTTTCATTCTGTACTAACAACAACCCTCTTGCCTCTATAGGGAAGCTAACCAAAACAGAAGACTGAAAGAAAGCCCTTCTGGCAAAGGAAACACTCTTGAGATTAGTTTTTCTCTTTTATAATAATGCTAAAATTTATTATAAATGGTTACAATAAAAATGATCTTATCCCAGTCCAAATTTCAGTATCATGAAAATAAAATCTGTGTGTTTCCTTTGGAAGCTTAACAAAACCTAACTACCACAATTTGTGCTTGTCAGATTACTGAAGCCTAATTTTGTCCAGTTAGGCAATGCCATATATTTTCTCTCTTATCTGGTATTTTTTTTAACTCTGACCTCTAAGGTCACCTTCACATAATTTTATTTCTTTGGTATTTTTCTCAAATATTCATCATTTGCCCTTTGTAACCTCCTTCCCTCAAATACTTATCACTTATACTTGTCCTTCACTGAAATGTCTCTGTGTTAATTCAGAGTCTGTTTGAAACAAAGTTTTTAAAGTTTATGGCCTATTATTTTAGGCCAAGCAAACCTGTCTGTTAACTTGGCCCTGAGAAAGCCAAAAAGACACAGGCTATAGCTATAGATCATAGATAAGGGAATAAGTTATATATACATAGCTGGCTGATCTACAAAACCAGACAGCTTTATACTAAACAATTCTTTTAGTTTACTTTCTGTCTATATTTTCATCATGTCTTTGTTTTTTCAACACATATTATTTTAACACACAGTGTTAAGCCATTCTTTTTTATTTTTATTTTTTTTTATAGCACAGGTTCAGGTATAGCACAAGTCCTTTATAATGCTGATCAGAAATAGTTTATTCATATATATCTGACACGCTCACAACATCTTTCACTTATGTAGATATTTTGAAATATGGCTTACTATACAATTGCTTTTAACACAATTGTGAATGCAATATAGGGAGTTCTGTGAGGTCACCTCTCACCTTTTTGTTAAAACCTGTTGGATTTTAAGGTCTTACACCCTTTCATTGTTTATCTTTACATGGACTGTGATTGCGGCATGCAGATTAGTTGTCACATTGATGCCACTTTTTCACAAAAAATACATGATTGGACAGTTGTAAGGTTGCTTTGTGAAATGGATTACACCATGGCTTTATTGTCGGTATGGTGCCGGTATAATACTGCGTGTCATCATTTATTTATTTATTTTATTTGTTGCATTTGCACCCCACATTTTCCCACCTATTTGCAGGCTCAATGTGGCTTACATAGTACTGTGAGGTGTTACAACATCCGGTGATGAAACAAATACAGAGTAATGTTAAAAAGAATGAGATATATGCATTACAGACACATTAGAGGAACGAGAGAGGACGAGTTATATAATGTTCGTTGCAAGTTTTGGTTTTGTTGTGTTGCTGAATTCAAGCACTTAAGTTGGGTCAGTAGGGTATGCCTTTTTGAACAGATCGGTCTTTAGTGATTTCCGGAAGTTGAGATGGCCGTGCCTTTGTATTTTCTCATTTTTTTCTCTCCAATTCTCACATTCTTAATATTATCTTCTGACAGGGTCTCGGGTCCGTCCTTTTAACACCAGAAAATGCTACCCTAGAGGTTCTGGATTTGAGCTTTCTACCTAAGAGCCTAAATTTGCCTTCCAGAACTTCTCTCCCACATTTTCCTATGTCATTGGTACCCACATGTACCAAGACAGCCAGCTCCTCCCCAGCACTATCTAAAATCCTATCTAGGTGACGCGTGAGGTCCACCACCTTCGCACCAAGCAGGCAAGTCAGCAGGCGATCCTCACGTCCAGCAGCCACCCAGCTATCTATATGCCTAATGATTGAATTACCAACTACAACAGCTGTTCTAACCCTTCCCTCCCCAAGACATATCCTCAGTGTGAGAGGTTAGTACATCCCCTGGTGGGCAGGTCCTGGCTACAGGAATACTTCCTACTTCACCAGCATGATGCTGTCATTCTAGGAGACCTCCATCCTCCAAGGTAGCACAGGGGCTATCAGACTGGAGGTGGGACTTCTCTACAACATCCCTGTAGGTCTCCTCTATGTACCTCTGTCTCCCTCAGCTCCACCAAGTCTGCTACTCTAGCCTCAAGAGAATGGATGTGTTCTCTGAGAGTTTGGAGCTCTTTGCATTGGGCACACGCATATGACAACTCACCAACTGGGAGATAATCATTGCGCAATCAACTTCATAAAATCACTGCTATACAAGAAGCTCAGTCCTTGTTGAAAGATGCATCGCTCGGGAGGAAAGAAGAAGCAAGCATGGGTATTGGTTCGGATACCCCTGAGCCTTTGGCGCACTGGAGCCAATCTAAATCAGGCCGACTACAGCAAGATCCTGCGGACTCAGTTACTACTCCTACTTGAGTGGACTTCTCAGTCAATTTTTCTCTCCAGGTTGGAAGGCAAAATTAAATTATAAGAGTGTGTCTGTGATTTTCTCTGAATATAGAGATGGTATTCGATATATATGGTGGGAGGGGGGAGAGTTGGGGAACTTGATACTTCTGGTACGTCCCAAATTTGCTTGTTCCGGTTGTGGGATTGATGTTAGGGGAATGGTTGAGGGGGTTAAATGGGTTGGGTTTTGTTGAGAGTATGCTGAATGAGAGAGAGGTGCACTGGTTTAAATGCCAGAATAGAATTATTGGGGTAAAATTAAGGACAAGCTAAATTGTTGGTGAATGTAAAAAATTGCTTGCAGGTAAAATTGATATTTATGATGTCTCAGTATTTTTTATTTTAAATGTGCGAGATCTTAATACACCCCGCAAACGCCAGCTGTTTTTTAAGGAGGCTGAACGGTTGAGGACGGGAGTTGGGTTTATTCAGGAAACACATCTGTGTTTGAAGCATGAGTACCTAATGCGTCACAAAAAATATCCTCGTATTTTTTTTGGCATCTAATAGATCTAACTCTGGAACAAATGGGGTGGGAATCATTATTGCACTCGTGTAATCCAGAGGTGCAGGAGGTGATGCGGGATAAGGCTGGGAGGTATATTTCTCTGAAGGCATGCTTAGGGGGCTCCCTTTATACTTTGGTTAATATTTACACTCCGAACTGTGATCAAAAGGGTTTTTACTTGGAAATAGAGAAAAAACTGTGCTCCCTTTTGGAAGAACAGGTGTTGATAGGAGGTGATTTTAATTATTATTAATATTTGTATAGCGCTACCAGACGCACGCAGCGCTGAACACATGACATAGAGAGACATATGACTCCAGACCCACTCATGGATAACTTGACTAGGGGGATCCAATATGGTAGTGCTGATGGACGGCAGCTACAAAGGCTGTTTGCATCTCTTTAATCTTATAGATCCCTGGAGGTATCTTTAGCCTGCGAGGCGGAATTAATTATTCCTTTAATCGGGAGTACATGATTCTCACTCCCGTATTGATTTGGGGGGGGGGGGGGGGGGGATTGATTCCTCGCTCATTCCAAGGCTACAGGAGTCAGTCATTGAAACTCATATGTGGTCCAGTGGTTTTGGGCAGGGCTACTGGAGGTTTGATGACGGACTCCTAAGAGACCCTCCATCGGTAATTCAAATAGAAGCAGCCATTAAGGACTATATTTCCTTCAGTGCCTGCCTGAGATCTCTCCCAAGGTTTTTTGGGAGGGCTTAAAGGCAGTTATTAGAGGGCAGGTGATTTCTTTGGGGGCCCATAGACGAAAGCCTAAATTGCAAAAGCAAGCTAAACTAAGCGTTTGGTAACTCTTGATCAGCAACATAAAAAGATGAGCAGCAATAAAACTATCTTAGCCCAGCTAGAATCAGTATGCAATTCAATTCAAGAGTTAGATCTTGAAGATATAGTGGAACACTTAAATATGGTACAGCAAAAGTATATTGAGACAGGTAATAAGGCAGGCAGGCTATTAGCGTGTAAATTAAAGCAGATGCAGATAAGAATATTTCTATTATCTAAGACTTGACGGGCACCGAGTATAGGGATTCTACAGAGATTAGTTCCGTTTTTACTCATTTTTATAGAGAGCTGTACACTCTGGACTCCAGCGTAGTGCCCCAGGAACTAGATGACTATTTGGCCCAAATACATCTCCCCAGTATTAACACAAAGAGAAGCCTCCTACATATCTAGGCCTATCACAGAGGAAGAAACCCTGACTGCTATCAAAACTTTGTCAGTAGGTAAGGCCCTTGGTTTGGATGGTTTCACTAATGGGTTCTACAAGTGCTACTGGGCTCTGTTGGTGGGTCCACTGACACGGATTTTTAATAATCTCCATCAAAAAGGGATACTTCCTCATTTGTGGTGGCTAGCTGAGGTCTCCCTAATATTGAAGCCTGTTAAGAATCCCACTAGCTGCGGGTCCTATTGTCCAATAGCATTGTTAGGCACGGACTATAAGATTTTTACAAAAATATTGGCTAACCGTCTCCAGAACTATAAGCAAAGTCTGATGCAAGATGATCAAACAGGTTTTATAGTGGGTCAACAGACTTTTGATAAGACGGGTACTTCATGTACTTTCTTTAGTCCGTGAGCAGCAGGATCCTGCACTGATACTGAGAATTGATGCAGAGAAAGCATTTGATAGGGTGTCTTGGGACTTTCTTTTTCGAACGCTTAAACGCATGGGGTTCTCAAGCCAATTTCTTGCTTGGATTAAGCTATTATATGTTAAACCTTTATCCATCTTGCACATTAATGGAGCATATGGGGACAGCTTTGAGCTCTTCTGGGGCACTCGCCAGGGTTGTGCCCTGTCACCTCTATTGTTTGCACTGGCAATGGAACCCTTGGCTGAGGTCATAAGACATCGAGTAGATATAAAGGGTGTCCGTGGGGGGGGGGGGGGGGGGGTGCACCACAAAAACTCTACTATTTGCTGATGATATTCTAACCCTCTCAGATCCCCAAGAGTCACTTCCAGCAGTGATGCAGGTTCTTGATGCTTATGGTAAAGTATCTGGGTTTAAAATTAATTTAACAAAATCAGAAATGTTTTGTTAAGGCAGGAGTCTGTGGAGTGGATATGCGCCTATTATCCATTTGGGTTTTATTTTTGGTTACATTTGTACCCCGTGCTTTCCCACTCATGGCAGGCTCAATGTGGCTTACATATTGTATACAGGTACTTATTTTGTACCTGGGGCAATGGAGGGTTAAGTGACTTGCCCAGAGTCAGAAGGAGCTGCCTGTGCCTGAAGTGGGAATCAAACTCAGTTTCTCAGGACCAAAGTCCACCACCCTAACCACTAGGCCATTCCTCCACTAGGAAAACTTTAAAATATTTAGGGATTCAGCTTACAGTCCAAAGGGGGGGATCTTTATACAGCTAATTGTCCTCCCTTGTTGCGTTCATTGTGGGCGGACTTGGAGAGGTGGGAACTTCTTAATGTGTCCTGGTTGAAAACAGTCCAAGTCTTATGGCTAGCCTCTGTACTTTCCTGTAACAACAAAACAGAGGAAATGTAGTAGAAATAAAGCACATGGGTCCTAGGACAAAGAACTATGTCAGTTAGTACTGATGAATGTATTTAATGCAGTTGCTTTCTGTGCGTATGGTTTTGTTTGAGAACTTTAGCTACTGGTGCAATTGCTCAACTGCCAGCTAGCAAAGAGGCATTGTACATGTCCTTTATTTACATTTATACCTGTCTAGTTGGACAGCCACCTAGTCAGTTTACAGTAATCAAACTAATTCAATCACATGTGTGGTTGAAAACTGACCTATTTTTAAATTATTAGAGAAGACATTGATAGACTTATTCATTTAGGATCAGTTTGTCTCTGTTTAGGACTTAAAACATTTACAGATACACGCTTTCCCCCTAGTAAATACATTTGTATGTCCTGACTTAAACAAAAAATGCAGAGGAGAGACCCTATGCTTCTGAGCAATCCCAAATAATCCCTGTTTAGGTATGGCTTTTAGTTTACTGTTACCCTCCTCCCCTGCTCCCCATAGTGTATACAACATTATCACTGTCATGGGTGAATCTTTCTGCTGTACCTGCAAACTTTGCCAGTGTTGTGTATGATATGGTGAAAAACACACTCATAATGTTAGAGAAGTCCAAGGGAAAGAAGTCAAAATCATTATACTATTAGTTGCCGTGATGCTTCATGTTAAATATACTTATAGCCACGCCTTAGTTTAGTAGGAAAAACAATGGGAAAAGTAGTCACGAAAGGAAGGGAAACATATTTTTAAAGTAGAAAAAGCCTACATTGCCTTCAGAAGGTGCAAAGTACGAATAAGTCATAGAAGACTAGCATATGTAAATAATACTTATCTTGCAGTGTTAGTCCAGCTTGCATGCTTCTACTATCTTCTCAAAGTGATAAAGCCCAACAGGGCAATGTTTTCCTGAAAGCTGCATTAGGTGTTAAGGTTTACAGAAAATGTCTAAACTTAAAAAAAATATATATATGTTCACTTACAGGCTAATTTTCGAAAGAGAAGGAAGCCCATCTTTCGACACAAAATGGAAGATGGGCGTCCTCCTCACAGGGTTGCCCAAATCGGCGTAATCGAAAGCCGATTTTGGGCGTCCCCAATTGCTTTCCGTCGCGGAGATGACCAAAGTTCACGGGGGCGTGTCAGGTGTAGCGACGGCGGGAAATGGGTGTGCCTAACACATGGGCGTCCTCGACCCAAAATGGAAAAAAAAAGGGCGTCCCTGATGAGCACTTGGACGACTTTACCTGGTCCTGTTTTTCTTAAGACCAAGGCACAAAAAGGTGCCCGAACTGACCAGATGACCACCAGAGAGAATCGGGGATCACCTCCCATTACTCCCCCAGTGATCACTAACCCCCTCCTACCCTTAAAGCATCTTAAACAGGGGGTGCACGGCTGTTGGCTCCGCCAGTCCCCTGCCGCAGAACAGGAAGTAACATCAGAGGGGCAGGGAACTGGCAAAGCCAACAGCCACGCAACTACCCTGTGCACCCCCTTGCCTGCACCTGGGGTGGACTACCCCCACCACCCTGCCCTTGGTACGCTACTGGGTAGGTGTTGTCCTATACAGTTTTACTGCAGGTATACTGCACTATTTCCCATCCCCTATCTCTCTTTTTCCTATCAGCCACATGAAGGAATTTCTGGATGGTCACATGCTATGATGGTGAAAATGTTGCTAAGGCAACTCAGATACCTGGTATATCCTGTTATGAAAATAAGTTACTGAGAAGAGGAATGGCAAGGACAAATTGCAAGCTTCCAGCACATATGAAAGTCCCAATTACAAGTCTCCAGCCCATATGCAGCACCTATGATTGGTCCAGGGTAGAGGAGAGGTGGATGCTCACAACAAAAGTAAAATATGCCTTTCTTTCTCCCTGTTCTTCAAGTCTGTGCCCTGTTTGGGGTAGCACCATTCTGCCCCCCCCCCCCCCCGACTGAGACTGTACCCCTTCTGGAGTTACCCAGCAGCTGCCCATCCCCTCCAAGGATTCCAGAATTCCCTTCCTCTGGCTATTTGCCCCAGATCTGGCTGCTGATTATTTGGGTAAGTAGGTTTCCCCTAATTTCCTGTCTGCTGTGACTCTAGGTCAGTGTTTCACAGGTACCTTGAGAAGGAATAAGCTGCTCTTACCCTTTCACCAGGCTGTGACTGATTCACTCGATCACAATATAGATATATCTCTCTGTATATCTATATCTATCTATAATTCTAAATGAGGTTCACACTCAATAACAGGTTGTACCTAGTATAATATAGAAGAAAATTCAACAACCGTTTATAATGCAAAAATTCACTATTAATTGTGTTTTATAAATCTAACTGTATTCTTCCCTTCACATTGTTGTAAAAAACTCACAAACTCATCCCACAAACATCCACTCTCATTCATACATTTCATACATATCACAATTATAGACAAATAATAACGTAACAGGACTTTTCTCTAAGTGTACATCATTACTTTTCTGTTCCACGATATTATGAACACTTTAACAATACAGATCAAACAATCTATATATTCCTTCAATTCTCATTCCCAACTCGGGCTATCATAGGTATTGGCTATTCGCCATTCCCCAAAGAGGTCTTTATAAGAAAGACTTCAATAGCGTAGTTCTCCAGCGAGAAGGATATAGTCTCTAGTCCTTTATACTGGCGCAGTACCACTTGTCAATAGATGGCCAGCGACAACCCAGCAGAATCAAGTGTCCAACCTTTAGATAGAGTCACTGTTAACTTCTTAATGGTGAGTTCCCACATGGAATAACTGTTCAATCCTTAATCGAGTAACCACAATTGGACCCTACAGGATCATGTTTTGCTATAAAAAAGCGTCTTCAGGGGTCTTGTGTTCTAAATAAAACAACAATGTGTTTATTCTACATTACTGCCTATCCCATAAAATTACACATTAATTCAAACATGAGAAATTGCTTACCTCAAGATGGTCAGGCACTCGACAACCAGTGATGTGCCGGTGAGGATGCCCCGGAGGACGCTCACACATGCGCATATCTAACAGCGGGAACTCAAGTGTTTAAATACCACCCTAGATGCTCAGCCAATCAATCTCTTTATTTAACCCACATGGTGTGACCGTATTCCAGAGAAATATCAAACGCTGTTCCTTCCTTAATAGCATTAAAAGGACATTACCACCCCTTCCCGACTTGATTTGATCTAAAACTACAAAACGTAGATCTTGCACTGCATGGTTCAAATTAAGCCAATGAGAAACCAGGAGGGCCTCCGCTCGGCCAGTGCATAGATTGCTCAAATGTTGAGCTATCCTCATTTTGATTTTCCGTGTGGTTAAACCAATATACCATAAGCCGAACGGGCATACCACCCCATAAATGCAGTTCATGGTATTACAATCAGTGCGATCTTGTAGATAAAGCTTTGTGAGTGTGGGATGATAACTTCCTTCACCTGCATGGAATATTGACAATATACACAATGATTGCACTTGTAATGGCCGCATTCCAAAAATGAGTCCACAGTTCTTTTCCTACCAAGGGTAAGTTGTTTTCCCAAGTTCATACCTCGTGAAAAAGCAAAACGGGGTGTATCTATATAAATAAATCCCACCTTGAACGTTCTGAAGCTCCCTCCAACTGTGGCAGTGAAGTTCTGAACTGCTGTAGTCCTCCTGGCTATTCGGACTACTTACCACCGCCCTCAGCCACGCCCCATCTGCGACCTACGCCACGCCCCAACTGGACATAAAAAGCACCATGAACGTTCTGAACCACACTCTGAGGCTTCAAAAGTTCGTATGTTCGAAGCTCTGTAACCACTTTTAAGCACAGTACATCTGTGCGCCGCCATGATCTGAACGAGCGTCACAGCTGCAACACCCACGGATGAGCGTCACACCAATAGGAATACAACAAGGGAGGAGCGTCTGAGGCGAAGGCGTCAATCGCCGTTGCCACGCAACGGAATGCAATCACGCGCCATGCACCTATCAAACAACTCAAACAAAAGAAGGGGCGGACCTACGGCTCACACAGCACGAGACTGCCGCCCAGCTGAGGAGAATACCGCTGCCCTGACAGTGCTATCCTGCAGAACCTGCCGCTCCGAACTGCCATCCGAACCCGCACCAACAAACAAAAAAAGTGAACAGACAGCCTCCAGCAGCCTTCGGGATACACACTAACAAAAAAAAAAAAAAAACAAGTGAAGAAACAGCCTCCAGCAGCCTTCGGGACACACACTAACCCAAAAAAAAAAAACCCCCGTGAAGAAACAGCCTCCAGCAGCCTTCGGGACACACACTAACCCCCCCCCCCCAAAAAAAACGTGAAGAAACAGCCTCCAGCAGCCTTCGGGACACACACTAATCCAAAAAAAAAAAAAAACCTGAAGAAACAGCCTCCAGCAGCCTTCGGGACACACACTAACAAAACAAAAAAAAAAAAAGGTGAATAAACAGCCTCCAGCCGCCTCAACAGGGGACTTCACAAAAACTGAAAGCAGGAAGATAAAACCAACTGCAGTCTTCTCTGGACGAGGTTCACAGCCGCCCTGAACCGCTCTGATACTGCAGCAGTAACAACAGGGCAAGCTGGATGAGGTTCACTTTAAGGGAGGGGGCATGGAACTTGAAGGGGAGACAGACAAACACATGGAGAGGGGGTGAGAGAACAGAATGGGAGGGAAGGGGAGAGGAAAAATTATGCAGATGGAGGGCATAAAGAGAGCACAATCCCTGGATAAAAGAAATAATTCAAAACAGAAACACAGGGGGGGGGGGGCACCCTTACATTGCCACTCACAGGAGGGAAGGGGGGAAAACTAACAGAAAGGGGGCGACTGCACTTCACACAGAAGGAGGGGGCCGTGCACACATACAAACAGTCTTTCACTCTCTGTGTCACTGTGACACACACTCTCTCGAACACACACACACACACACACACACACACACACACTCTGTCTCACTGTCACACCCACATTCTCACACAGGCATACACAAAACTCCTTTTTGTTTTCTTTTGTTTACACTTGCACAGCTGATAGCTGCTCGCTGCCTGCCGTGCCCCTCTTCCTTTTTACAAACATTATGCCACTTTTCCTCTTTTTCCCTCTTTTCTTTCTCTACAAACATGACAAGGGGGTTGGAACAGGAGGTCCTGCACAGCTCTCTCCACTGTTGCCACAGGCTAAGCAACAGTTCAGGCACAAGGAGGGGAGGATGAGGGCCAGAACAGGTACACAGACCACAGATGGAGGCGGAGGAGGGGGTCCTGACAGCACAGGTGAAGGGGGGAGGGGCGACCCACAGCCCTGAGAGAAGGGCTGTAGGGAGACCTGAAAGGAGGGGGGGAGACTGACCAGACAGGGAGATGAGGGGTTCTGCGACAACACAGTGGCAGACGCAGACGGAGGGGGGTCCTTCCAGCCAACATAGGGAGGGGGGGGGATGTATCTCCGTCACACACACTATCTCTCACACACACTCTCTCTCTCTCTCACACACTGACTGTCTCTCTCACTCTCTAACACTGTCTACAACACACACTATGTCTCACACTCGATCACATTCACTCTCTATGTGTCACACAGTCACTGTCAAACACTCTATCACTCTCATACACTCTCGCTCACATACCCACTCAAACACACTGTCAATCTCACACACACACTCTCTAACAGACACACTTGCAGCCACACACATTCAATCTGTCTCTCTCACAAAGTCACTCTCACACACACACTCTCTCAAACATACACACTCCGAGGAAAACCTTGCTAGCGCCCGTTTCATTTGTGTCGGAAACGGGCCTTATTTACTAGTGTTTAAATATTGCATGTATTCCTTATATTGGCCAGTGACGACGTATGATCTGTATAATCTCATTAGAGGATCATGTGTATGGCAGTATACATATCAATGGAGTTTCATTCTTTTTAATTCTTTTATGCTGTTGCCATTCACTATGAAAATTATATGCTCTTTTTGCTACCTTTTTTAATATTTTATGCGGTTAACCCCTTTGATGGAATCTAGTTATCATCTTATCAGCTTGTAAACAAAACTCATCCCGAGAGCTACATAA
This sequence comes from Microcaecilia unicolor, assembly GCF_901765095.1. NCBI lineage: Eukaryota > Metazoa > Chordata > Amphibia > Gymnophiona > Siphonopidae > Microcaecilia > Microcaecilia unicolor. The sequence goes on along the minus strand of NC_044031.1, from coordinate 289,585,311 downwards.
CCTCAGTACACGGAGCAATTGACTAGCTGGAATACTGTTTTTTAGCATACTGGGGTGATGACTCCGGTAATGAAGAACAGTGTTACGGTCTGTTTCTTTACGATACACTTTAGTAATAAATCTTCCTTCTTCCCATGTGATATTAATATCTAAAAAATTAACCTCATGGTATTCTATATGATGTACAAATTTAATGTGAGTACTGACCGAATTTAAATTTTCCAAGAACTTAACCAAATCTGCTTCTGTTCCTTGCCATACCAACAGTATATCATCAATATACCGTAGCCATTTTACCACCCCCTCGAAATATCGTGATGTATACACAAACTGCTTCTCTTTTTGATCCATGTGGCATGTCCATGGAAGCAGTTCTGCGGGGATCCCGTGGGGATGGAAGCAGTTCCTGCGGGGTTCCCATGGAAGTGTATGCTGCACTTGTGCCAGCCTGTCACCTACTGAGTACCAAGTTCTTTGAGTTCTGTCTCCTCCTCCTCCTCCTTGCTTTAACAGCACAGATGTGGAAAGTCTCCATTAAGGAGGTGTAGAGATACAAATGGTGATGAAATTCAAAAAGGCATGGGATAAAGATAGAGGATCTCTAATTAGAAAATGGAGGTTATAAAAAAAAACTAAACTTAAATGGCTGAATGTGTGTGGATGTGTCAACTGACACTTAGATGGCAACTCTGGCTGTGATGAACTAGGGCCGATACCGGGAGACCTGTATGGTCTGTGTCTCATATATGGCAATCTGGTTTAAGATGGGCTGGAAAGGGCTTAGACAGCAACTTTAGTGGCTGGAACATGAGGACAGTGTTGGACAGACTTTTACGGTCTGTGTCCAGCAAATGAGAAGATAAATAGGCTGGAGTGGGCTTCATGGGCAACTCCAGCAGTTGGAACATAAGGTTAGGGTCGGACGGACTTCTATGGTCTATGTCCCAGAAACGCCACAGAAAGACCATAATCAAGTATATAGTATCACATTCATTGTTGATTTAATCATGAATTGATAATGATTATGTCTATTGGGCAGACTGGATAGACCATTCCGGTTTTTATCTGCTGTCATTTACTATGTTACTATTAATCCTCTCTGCTCCCGGGCTGATGTGCAGACCTCAGCTCTGACATAGGCATGAGCATCAGATGTCACCTGACCTACCGGTGTGTGCATTTGGCGATCTCTTAGCACACAGTGCCGTGAATCAGAGAAGACTTACATGTATGCACCACAGTGTTCCAATTTCCAACTTCCTTTCCTTCCTTACCTGCAGTGCTGCGGCTTGAACCCAGAGAGCAGACAGGAATTCTTTTTTTAAATGTACCATTAAATTCTTGCGGGGATGGGTTAGATTACCCGCGGGGATGGGTTCAATTCCCCACGGGGACGGACAGGGATGGGTTAGATTCCCTACGGGGACAGATGGGGATGGGTTAGATTCCAGCGGGGATGGGTGGGAACGGGTTGGATTTCTGTCCTGTGCAACTCTGTAGTCTGGAGCACCACGCTGTCTTCCTGGGCTGAGACTTGGGCTGCAAATCTTCTTTGGCTGGTGGGGCTTGAGCATCCCTTCTAACCGTGAATATGGTGCTGCAATTTTTGAAGGGGGCTTGAGGCCAAAATTCCCCCCCCCCCCCCCCCCCCCGTGGTTATGCCACTGATGCAGAGGATCCTGCAGTCAGTCTATCCTTTTGGGGGGGGTAATTCTATTAAATAGACCCTAACATTTATGCACCTATTATGTACATAAATAGAACAATGACATATATATGTGTCATATATGCGTGTATGTATACAAATATATGTGGAAATGCCAAAATTCTGAGTAAGCACTATTCTGCAGATAAATATGTATCTTACAAAGCATGTATTTTACAGATAGGTGAACACATGCGTGTGATACAAAGTAATTAATGTAATTTGTAGAATACTGTAAGCTATGTATATCACCAGAAATTAGGCACACACAGGGACGGCCTAAGCCAATTTGGCGCCAATTTGCAGAGATGAAATTCTGCCCCTGCACGTAATCTAGCATCTTCCCCTTTCCTCCTCAACCCTTTACCTTATTCTTATTTTTTTCTAAAAGGCAGCAGCGGCAGTGATTCCCCTAGTCTGCCCTGCTGCGGTGCTGCCAGCATGTCAGACTTGTGTGTTCTTGTGCCAAGTTGAGCACTGCTGAGCGCAATGACACGCCCTCGTACTCTGCTTGGCGGCCGGCAGGACTTGTGCGGGAAGCTGAGGAGAGGGGCGCTGAAGAACCAGCTGGAGGGGAACGGAAGGGAATGGTCCTGGTGCAAGCAATGTTCAACAGGCAGGCAGCAGGCGAGAGAGTAATCCAGGTACAAGCAATGTTCAACAGGCAGAAATTCAGGAAACCATCCAATACAAAGAGCGCTTACCAAATTGAAGCCAAAGCAATGAGGCCTAGGTAAAGTGCTCCAGAAATAGCGCTGGGCTTCCGGCGCTGAGAGGGATCAGCTGGAGAGGAGAGCTGTGATAGGTCAGGTGGTCAAGAAGGAGGAGTCCGCTCACGATGACCAATCCCCGCGGATCACGGAAGCAGGTCGATGGTCCCAAACCGCCCCGGAGGCGCGCGGAGGCACGCGGAGCCGGCGAAATGTAGAGCACGTAGTGATCCTGGGTGTGCGCACCACGTCTAGAGGGAGAGGATGAACGCCGCACAGATCGGAGCGCCAGACCCACTATGACAGCGGGCGTTCCCGCGCCGCCTGAATGTCTTGCTGGAGAGGAGGTGAGGGACGTGACACAGCACCGGCCTCTTTACTACTGCATCCCACTTCTAAGGAAACAGGAAGTTACATCAAAAGGCGGGTCACAGTGGGAGAACAGGCCAGTGCTGACAGCACCACAGCAGAGCAGCCTATTGGAATCGCTGCCACTGCCGCCTTTTGTAAAAAGAAATCTAAGTAAAGCGTTGGGGAGGGAAGGGAAGAGTGATGCTCCTGGAGCATGCCACTGAGGCCCCCATCTCAAGTGGGCATAATGGTAGGGCCACCCCTGGGCGCACACATTTACATTAGCGCTGTGACTGGGATAAGTGCTCATTCCTAAGAGCATATGTGTGTATGTAACCCAATTATTCTAGTATTAAACAAAGGAAAGTAGATGTCTACTTTTCTTTATAAAATGGACACCTAAATATGGAAGTGCTGTTATAGCATTATCCTCCCTATGTCTATGAATTAGTGACAGCTATCTGAATGCAATTCTGCCACAGCAAAATCTCGTAAGATGCTCAGAGCTTCCATGAGGATCTTTGTGTAGAAGATTCTTGCTACTAGAAGGTCTATGTGATGTGTAAAGAGGCAGAGCTCTTCCTGAACAAAGGTGGCATCCAGTTACAGGAGAGTGAGCTTGCTTACCTATTCCAATCCAACCTCCTCCAGGCTGTATGATGACCTAGGATTTCAGGTGTATCCCTCATGCTTTTTGAAGTTACTCCTTTGGTGTGATTCTGATGCAGTTGTAGTTGTGTTCCGGAGGCATAATATATGAACTAGTCTATCTTTAATAAGAGCCTTTCACATTTGCCCCTAGAATAGACTGCCGTTTATCTTTCCATGAAATCCCTGGATATGTTGAAACTATTCCTCTGCCCTTGAATACAGAATGACTGCAAAGGGTAGTTTCTAAGCTCAAGCAATTGAAACTTTACTCTAGTGAAATTTATGACATGAGTCTCTAACCTGTAGTATTTTAGTGCTGTAAGTTAGTATTTCTTGTTGTAAATTTCATTTTGCATTGCTACAGTCAGAACAATATGCATTCCTGGGCACAGAAAAAAAAATAGTGGTGCTCCAAGTCAGTCTTGCTATCTTTTCAAAGGGCTGGTTCCACATCAAATATCCTCCCCCTCCCTCCATATATACACACTCCCGTATAACTACTAGGGATATCAGTGGTAGCTAGTGGGGGAGGGGGCAGGAGTGATCCTGGTTTGGAAAAGATACTACTGCTAGGGAGCGTTGGGGTTTTTTTGGAACCTGGGTGCCAATGCAGCAGGAATGTGGGGATTACTCCTGCCCCTCTAGTAGCCAGTAGGTAGACCCCCCCCCCCCCCCCTGTAAGTGCAGGGTCCCTTTAGAAAGCTTCTGGAATTGAAAGATAATGCCAGCTCAAATGCAACTTGAGAGGTCAAATACAAGGTGTGCTGTTTATTTTTCATAATAATGAAATGCCTTACATTTCAATAGTAGCTTGTTTGCTCTAAAAACACACTTTAAGGAGAAATGATACAGTTTTGCTGTTTAGAATGTGTTTGGCATAAACCATATGTTAGCAATTTCCCCTCTATGTCAGACTGTGCCTGCAAATAGGATAGAAATGTACTTATATGAGATTACTATAGAACCAGGCTATAAAATGTACATAGCACCTGTTTGCCCTCTTTCCATGCATGAGAAATTAGAAAATTCTCTGGCACTGTAGAAATATATACTTTGCTTGCATGAAGCTTACTTATGTTACATACATGCATTCTATATTTTATGGGGGGTTGAGTCATTTTGTATTGGTAGAGTAGCCTATCTGCAGGTAGTCTGCTGTTGTTTCATTATTTTGTAGGAGGAAACTTAATGAATTGCTGTCTTCTTTATTAGATTAGAAAAAAACACACAAAAATCATAGACCTATAATTAAATGTGGACATAATTGCAAAGGGTTTATTGGATAAGAGCCAAACATTTTGTGATTTGTGCATAAAAACATCACCTTGTTTGTAGCCATAGGAGCCAACTTTTCAAAATGATTGGGGGTGCTAGGCCCAATGGAAATAACCCCTCCCTGGAAACATATAAGGAAATTGTTTCAATATTGGTGGTGCTCAAGCACCCACAGAGTCGGCTCCTATGTTTGTAGCATATATAGTTAGCTTTAATTAGCTGAAGATATTGCATCAACACCAGAAAAACTAGTTCAGCTACATTTTTGGTTAAGATGTTTTTAGTTCATACTCTAAATTGAATTGACTACTCACTGTATAAATTTAGATAGCCTTTGGAGGGTTTATCCTGCAATTTTTAATTGAAGTGTAGCAGGGCAATACAGATATCTTTATGCCAAGACCAGTGATGGTATTCTTTATGTGTTATGCACATAAATGCTTAGAATATTAGCACTTTATGCGTGTATGTGTGCACATACCTACATAAGTTCTAGTAGGCTGCCTAAGCCCTATTTTGCAAATAACCACTTAATTCACATGGCACATATTTGCAAAGGGGCGTGTACAGTGCTAGAGCACGGGTGGGGCTCCCACTTGCATAACTTACAGAATACTGTAAGTTAAGCACATTACTGCTGCATGTAAATGAATGCACTTGTATTACTACTACTTATTATTTCTATAGCACTACTTGACATACGCAGCTCAAGAGAGCTTACAATCTATACGAGACAAGCAGGACAAATACCAGTTCTACAGTGTTATACTTGTATTCTATAATGGAACCTAGACATCTAGGTTCTGTTCTAGAATATGCACCTACCACAAGGCTTCAGGGCATGTAAATGAAGGCACGCAGTTTTAGAATTGCCTCCATAGTGCCTTCTTTTAAATTACAATGGCATCCAAAATGTCTGTTCTAAATATATTTGGTGGTGTATTTTCAAAGCATTTAGACTTACAAAGTTACATGGAGGGACATATTTGATATGATGTCTAAGTCCAAAATCTGAATAGGAAAGAAGGTCATTTTAGAAAAAAAAAGTCTAGCTTTTTTTTTTTTTTTTTAAACACCATTTCAAACATGGTTTTGTGCTTTCTACGTTTTTTTTTTTTTTAACATTTTCAGAAAAAAGAAAACATCCAAATGAAAAATGTAGAAAATCAAGCCATTGGGATGTAGGAGGGGGGGGGGGCAGCATTTTTACTAGACTGGTCCTCCAGACATCCCAGGAGACTAAAGAGGCACCATAGAGGGCACTGCAATGGACTTCAAATAAATGCTCCAAGTTACACATCTCACCATTGCTCCCTTATCTCATCTGCTAAGCCCCCCCAAAACCCACCCAAAGCCCACTACCCCCAACTACACCAATACAATAACCCATATGGGTAAAGGGAGCACCTATATGTGAATACAGTGGTTTTCTGGTGAGTTTTGGATTGCTCACTGTTTCCACCACAAGTGTAACAGGTAGGGGGGAGCTATGGGCCTGGGTCTACCTGTCTGCAGTGCACTACACCTACCACTAGATTACTCCAGGGGCCTGCATGCTGCAGTGATGGACCTGAGTATAACATCTGAGGTTGCCATAGAGGCTGGTAAGTAATGCTTTTAGTCACTTGTTTGGGGTGGGTGAGAGGGGGGCAGTGAGCACTGGGGGAGTAAGGGGAGGTCATCCCTGATTCCCTCATTAAGGACACCTTTTTGTGCCTTATTCATTATAAAAACTAGTCTAGCTCAAAACATCTTAGATTTTGTCCTGGATAGTTCTGTTTTGTTTCATTATGGCTGAAAATGTCCAAGTCTTAGGAACGCCCAAATCCCACCCTTATCACACCCCCGACACAACCTCTTGAGATTTGGACGCACTGCAGATGAACAGCATAGAAAAACCTCTGAAAAATATTTTTTGAAAATAACAATTTGGATGTTTTTGTGAGAAAAATGTCCAAATGATGCTACATGCCACTTTTTAGACCAGTTTATTATGAGGCTCATTTTCGAAAGAGAAGGGCATCCAAAAAGCGACACAAAAGGCACATGGACGTCCCTGTGAAAGAAGGTTGCCCAAATCCAATAATCGAAACAGGGCCATAAGGACGTCCTCAGCGCGAGGTCGCCCATCTATGGTTGTCCACACAGGGGGCGTCTTAAGGGCTGCATTACGAGATGGGTGCCTCCAAAGTATAACGGCTAGCGAAGTGGTTTCACATGGGCGGGAACATGGGTGTCCTTAGTTAGAACTAAAATAAAAGCGACCAGGGTAAGAGGGAAGTCGTCTTTAGACCTATTAGTGATTTTGTGAAGTTGGAGAGTGGCGAGATCGTTATTGGGAAAGAAAGCTGAATCATTGTTTGCAGAGAAAGCTGAGAGTTTGTTCAATACCTGTTACTTTTGTCTGTCTCCCCTAGTCGGAACGTTTTCACCCTCACCTGCCTCATTTGTGTTTTACCTTTTCAGCTTTCACTACCCCTTCTAGCCCCCAAACCCAGACACCACTACTCCTTCCTCTATCTCCCCCATCCCCTCCCCCTATCCCTCGCCATTCACTGTCCCCAAGTTCATATTTCATTCCCTTACCTGTTTGTAGTCTCTGTTTCTTTGTCCTGTGTACTGCTGCAATGTGTTTGTGAGGACTGTTGTTTGCTGCTTGGAAAGTGAGTGGCTAGAGGGTGTGGCAGGAGAGTTTGTAGTGGGTCAGAGAGTACTTGCAGTGTGGCTCTGCTGTGTGTTACCGCATTGTTTGTCGGTGGTGGGAGAATGAGTGCCAGCTGCTGTTTGTTGCTGCTGTGTTTCACCAAGTTGGTAGGGAGAGGTGAGCACTGGTGTCACTGCATTGCACCTGTAGTGTGGGGAAATGAAAGCACTAAATGCACAGGTGGCTTACATGTTGGAGGAAGAGGGGAGGCACTGCAGGAAGTACTCACGGCCCAAAGTTTTCGTGCCCCATAGCAGTCTCCAGGGCCGCCGAGAGACTGGTCCGGGTCCAGGGCAAGGCTCCCCCTGAGGCCCCGCCCCTGTTGCCCTCGCCACCCTGCCCCCAAGGTTGCCACCGCTCCCCCCCCCCCCCCCGAGATCGCCGCAGCCACCGCTCCCTCCTTCCATTCCCCCCAGGTCGCCGCCTTCCCCCCCTCTGTCCACCACCGAGCCAGGCCCCCAGCATTGAAATCACAGTCTCACCTCCATGAAAGCAGCGCTGCAGGCAGCAGAATGCCTCCCTTCGGCCCTCCTTCCCTCCTTGTGTCCTGCCCTCACGCAAGTTACGTCAGACGAGGGCGGGACACAGGGAGGGAAGGAGGGCCAAAGGGAGGTGTTCTGCTGCCTGCAGCGCTGCTTTCAGGGAGGTGAGACTGCGATTTCAATGCAGGGGGCAGATAGTCGACGACGGAGGGTGGGTGGGACTGTGGTGCTGGGCCCCCCTTTGGAGGCCCGGGCCTGGGGAATTTTGTCCCCCCTGCCCCCCCCCCCCCCTCTCGGCAGCTATGGCAGTTTCCTAGACTTCACTAACCTGCAGTGTCTCACTAGGTACCGATTTGATAGGGCTGCCATTCAGCACCTTTGTGACCAGCAAAAACCCCTCCTGCAGCCCAGAACCCGTATGAACAACCCCATCCCTGTGCACCTAAAAATCACTGCTTCTCTATCTTTTCTGGCACTGGGAGTTTCCAGTCTGTGAACACAGGTCTCACCTAGGCTTCCATTTCTAACTGCCTCACCCAGTTCCTTGATGCCTTCCTTACCCACACCTCTGAGTACATCACCTTCCCCACCACCCCCCAGGCCCTGCAGAACAACATGGCTGACTTCTATGCCGTAGCTCACTTCCCCTTGGCCACTTATAGGAACAGGAAAGCATTCCACTCATTCAATATGCAAGTTGTGTGTGACGCCCAGGGGGAGATTCTAGACGTGTGTGCCCGATTCCCAGGTTCCACCCATGACGCCTATATATTGCAGCACTCAGGAATCTTCCACAGATTTGAGCGAGGGGAGATCACCGGCGGCTGGCTCCTAGGTAAGTGCAGCTTAGATCTGCCCAAACTATACCTCCTCTACCAGGCAACCCTCAGCACTGTCTCCCTCCAGCTCACTCCACAAACCATTACCCCCCCCCCCCCCCCACCTCTACAAGGTACCCACTCCAAACAATACACACTCATCTTTCTCATCCTGCTTCTCCCAAAAGGTGACAGATGCTACCCACAGTGGAGTTGGCTCATGACCCCCATGGTGTACCCACAAACAGGGTCAGAAGAGAACTACAGCTTTTAATGCCAAAAAATCAGGCACAACATGTGGTGAAACAGTGAGCTACATCCTCTACAAATGCAGGCAAAGTTGCTCATTAATATGGAAAAGGGTAAACAAAGCTTGCTTTAAACCCTTTAATTGCACATTGAGCCCTAAAAATTAATGGCACCTATGGAGGTACAGTTAACTTTCCCACTGGAGCAGGACAGGTTTAAAGGAGCCACTGTCTGGAAGAAGGAAAAGCTCCTTCTCACACTCCCTCCCTACTGCAGTAGCTCCACTGTTCCCTTCCCCTGCACTCTTATGAAAGAGCTGTACCTTGTGAGCAATTCAAATGCCTGGTGGGTTAGTGACTCAACATTACATTATAAGTGGATAACATCAATTAAAAAAAAGAGCATACTCCAAATAATTATACAAAATAATCACAATTTTTTAAACCAAAATACAACAGAATACCCACAGCCCTCATCTAGGTCTCAAGATAGCAACAAGATGCTTCCTCAGGGCTCATATCCTTCCCAAGAAATTAGGAATCCCTAACAGGAGCTCCCTTGCTTAACAAGTTGAGCCCTAGGAATATATTTCAGTATATTAGGGTCTGAGCACTGCCATGCAGAAGGGAATGCTTTATGTTTCTGGTTATAGTAATACTTTATTTTTAGTTCACACCTTTTTTAGGAGTGGCTCAAGGTGAGTTACATTCAGGTACTTTCCTATTGGCTCACAATCTGATTTTGTACCAGAAGCAATGGAGGGTTAAGTGACTTGCCCAACACAGAATGACCATCACTGGAATTTGAACCAGGTACCCCTTGATAGCAAGCCTGATTTTTTAACTACTAGGCTACTCCTCCACAGCAGTATGTATGTTAGTATAGGATTTTAGTAATGTGACCTCAGGTCAGTAAGTGTTCCTGTTTGGTAAAATGAGATTTGTTTGTATTTATTATTATTACTATTTTTTTTTTTTGCTATTTAGTAAACAGACTCCATGGACATTATATACCATAGAGTAAGTAGTCACATGTACCTATTGAATTTCAATGTGTATTCACTTCCAAAGTGGTATTTATTTATTTAAAAATTCTAAGCTGCCTACAACTAGGTGGAGTAATGTCAATTTATTGTTTATATACTGCTGTATCTCCTAAAAGGGTTCGGGTTAGAATACAACAGTAGTCAGTGTACATTATTCATGGAATTAAGACTATTTTGCAAACGGTTAACAGTGAGTCAGTAATCAGTTTCAAAGAGTCACATAGCAGTATACAGTGTCATTAATCGGTTTTCTAGATTTCCAATCGCATAGCAATATACTCTATTCATTTTACACATGACATTTATCTTTAGTTATATACAGTATCCATTTTACAAAAATCATTTATGTTGTGTTTTCTTGAGGGGGGGGGGGGGTTCACCATATTACATTAGACATCAGTAGCCATAAAGGAATGTTTTCAGTTTCTTTATAAAAGTTATGTAACGGTTTCAGTGCTACTCTCTCAGTTTCAACAGCTGGAGTTGCTGCCAGTCACAGTGGTCAGGGTAAGATGGTTTCCTCTGAATCAGAGTACACTTCCACCTAAATGCATTATAGTTGTTTAAAAATACTTGTTTAAATGCCCTGAGTGTATGTCCCAACATCCACCGAACAAGAAGACTAACACACCAGATCTTCTCAAATAAACCAAGTTATATTTACTGCACAGAAAGGTAATAAATTGGAATAATTAAAACCATCTAACAGTGCTTGACTGCAGGTGTAAAATGCTCTGATATTAAAATGTTTAAAACCAGATAAAATATATAAAAACTAGTAAAAAAGGCCCATTTCTGTTTGAAAGGAAACGGGCGCTAGCAAGGTTTTCCTCGGAGTGTGTGTATTTTACAGAGTGTGTGTGAGAGTGAGTGTGTGATAGAGAGAGAGTGAATGTGTGAGTGTGTGTGACAGAGAGATTGAGACTGGGTGTGAGAGTGTGTGTGTGTGAGAATGAGAGTGTGTGCCAGGGCCTCCCCTCCCCTCCCTCCCAGTTCCAGGGTCCTCATCCTCCCTCCCTCCTTGGGTCCTCACCCCCCTCCCTCCCTCCCAGGGTCCTCACCCCCGCTCCCTCCCAGGGTCCTCATCCCCCCTCCCTCCCAGTTCCATTCCTTCCAAGCATGGTTGCATAGCTGTACAGTGACATGCATCATCTTTCACTTTTGCTTACTCACATCGCTGTAGCGCACCCGTTTCTGATGGAAATGAAACGGTAGGCAGGCAGGCACAACTGAGGCTCCTAGGGGCGGCGGTTTTTTCGTCAGCTGGGGGGAGTTTCGGGAGGGCGGCAGCGGTTCAGGAGGCGGCGGTTTTTTTAGGGCGGTTGGCAGGGGGAGGAGAGCGTGTTTCCCTACTCCTCCCCCTGCCTGGGTCCCGGTTTTGCTTACCCACATCACTGTAGCGCATTTGTTTCACTTTCCCCACTGTGCAACAAAACAACTCAGGCTCCAAGGGGCGGCGTTTTTTTCGTCAGCTGGGCGGCAGCGGTTCGGGAGAGGAGAGGGATGTCGCCGGCGGTTTTTGAGGGCGGTTGGCAGGGGGAGGAGTAGGGAAACACGCTCCACGTATTTCCCTACTCCTCCCCCTGCCTGGGTCACGGTTTGCTGCTGTGCATCGGGCTGGTGACGTCATCCAAGACACAGCCAATCAGTGGGATGATCTACTCCATCTACCAGACTACCTTCGAGAGATCCACGGTTCCAGGCAGCCTCAGAATGTTGGCAGTGAGAATTATTATATAGGATGGCTAAAACCAGCAAACAGTTAAAAACAGTTAAAATATTTGAGGCCCTGCTTACTAAGGTGCGCTTGCATTTTTAGCACACACTAAAAATTAGCGAGTGCTAAAAATGCGTGCCTACCAGCAGTGTAGCCAGACCTGCCATTTTGGGCGGGCCCCGCATTAACCTGGGTGGGCTGTTCCCAACCCCACCCCTACACAGTAATTTTAAAATATTCCCTTCCCCCCCCCCCCCGGCATTTTCTTCTGTCTCCCTCGGCCTACCTTGGCAGCGCTTTCTCCCTTCGCCATCCCCTCCCTCTCTTCTGACGGCTCTCCCTGTCCGCGTGGTCTGTTTATTTTTAGTCCTTGAAGCGCCATTCTCCCTCCAGCACCGCACCTGCGATTCCGATAGCTTTTTGCCAGCGTGCGTCGTCGGGGACGGGGCCTCTCAGGCACGTCCTGAGGTGGGATGCGCCTAAGGAGAAGCCCCGCCCCCGACGATGCACGCTGGCAGAAGGCTATCGGAATCGCCGGTGCGGTCCTGGAGGGAGAACGGCGCTTCAAGGACTAAAATTAAACAGACCACGCGGATGGGGAGAGCCAGCAGAAGAGGCAGGAAAAGATGGCTTGGGTTGGGGCTTGTTAGGGTGGGCGCTGGGCGGGCCTGAAGGAAAAGTGGCTGGGCCTGGGCCCGTCCAGGCCCACCCGTGGCTACGCCCCTGGTGCCTACAGCACAGCTTAGTAAACAGGGCCCTTGGATTCTTAGTTATACATTAGTGCCTAACCACCTCTTTTTCTTTTATAGTTCCAAATCCCAGAGCTACTAAGTTGAACTTCAACACAGCTAATATATTAAATAAGTGCATTTAAATATATTTTTTTCTAACACTTTGTACATTTTTATTCTAAGAATTTGTTTCTTTGTATAAATTATTTTTCTGTTTGTCTCTGCAGACTTGTTACAGAAGAAGACAACAGAACTCCTGTTCTTGGACGGATAGCCAGCACCACAGTAAGTATGTACCCTCACATGACCACAGTGCAATTCCCCGTTCCCCAAGCCTGAGTACTCTACCCAATAAATTAATGTCCAAAATAAACATGGGGAAAGTAAAAATGTGTGCACACAATCCCCAAAAAGCCAGAACTTATTTTTCTGAGTCTTTCTTGATGTTGACTGGCCTCCTCACTTTCGGATTCAGGAGCAGCTGCTACAACAGGAACAGGAACAAGCCAAAACCAGTTCAGAAACTCAGTATCAGAAGGCTAAAAGAGAAAAACCTGCCTGCCATGCAGCCTCACTTTAAATGCCTCTTTATCAGAACTAGGGCTTTCCCAGTTACCACTGCCTCAGCCCCAGGCTCTCTCACACTAGGCCTCCCTTTCTAAGGTGGAGCCCTACAGTCCCTAGCTACAAACTATGGCCCACACCAGCAAGGCTGCTTGCTTAGCAGTGGCGTAGCCAAGGATGGGCCCAGGCCCACCCAGTAGCAGCACACCTATGATGTGGCTTGCAGGGATCCCAAGCCCCACCAGCCGAAAACTCTCAACAACTGCATACCTTGTAAATAGCAAATTTTCACCTGCAGCAAGCAGTGACTGATACATGCTGTAGGGCCAACATGAGCAGTGTGTATTAGTTGCTGCTTGCTGCCGGTGAAAATCTGCTATTTAAAAGGTATGTGGTGGGGGGGGGGGGTATGTTTGAGAGACCATATGATATGCAGACGAGAGAGGGAAAGATCAAATCACTTGTGGGACAAGGCAGAGTTCTTCTGCCCACCCATCTTGGGCCCAGGCCCACCCAAAATTGGGTGTCTGGCTACGCCCCTGTTGCTTAGTGGCACCAGAACCTTTCCCCTTTAACGAGGAATACTAATTAGGTTTTCAAACCTAATCCCCAGAGGCCTGCTGTCAACCCTGAGGTTATCCCTCTGCCCCAATGTCCAGGCTTTATTTCAAAGCCTAGAGCACCCAACTATATGGAAATCTGTTTTCCTCTTTAAACCAACTTCCCACCAAGGCTCATTTTACTCAAAGCTTTCTCTTGCTTTTCAATGGCTATCACTTAAGCTTAGTCCGCATCACCCTAAACCCAGAGAACACCCTGAGAGGTCTTACAGACTAAAGTTCCTTTGCACCAACCCTTTAAAGTTGCCCCTTTTCCCCAATTCAGCAGCATCCTACCTCATCCAGTGCTAACTCCTAACTGAAAACAGTCCTGCCCAAGCTATAACTATGGAAACTTGGAATTGGCTGGCACCATTTGACCCCCACCTGCCAATCAGTGTCTTGCACATGAGTACTACAGTTTTTTTAAGGACATGGAACCCTAACTTTTTCAATTCTAAGCCCCATTTTGAAACCCTATTTTCCCGTAGGCTATAATGGGCACAGTGCATTTTTTCACCATATTTTAGTCACAAATACTGCAAAACACACCTTTTCGCTGTACATATCAAGCACATCTCTACTAAGGTCCCTGTTATTTTATATTTTAAAATTACATGTTTTTCCTGATGCCCCATATTTTTCTCACAAAATGCACTAAAATTATCCATAAAATTCACAAAAATTCCCTTCTATCGACTATAACCGTCAAAATTTCTGGCCACGCGCCCTGAGGCAAATTAGCCCCCCAGATTGTACACTCCCACCTCATGGGCACAAATGAATTTTTTTAGGTCAAGACCCCCCATAGCCTATCTAAGGGATGTTCCCAGAGATCCCTACCACTTAAAAGAGTTTTTCCCAAAATTTTCCCTGCAGCCCTGGCTAATGCGGCCCAAGAATCATATTTAAAAATTTAAATAAAAATAGCCAATGCCCAAGGGATGTCTTTCCTGGCTCCCTTGATGCTGAAAAGGTCACCCCTCCCTCCAGATTTGGTCCAAATGGAACCTTCCACACTCCTGCGAAAAGTTGCAATTTCTCCACAGAGTTCTGCCAGGTAGGGACAAAAATTAAGGCCCCAACTTCACTTTGGGCCTACTTTGAGTCCGGAGGGGAACTGATCATCCGCAAAAACCACACATGCTCAGTATGATTCAACCAGCAGGCCAGGCCTCAGATTGGCCATTTTCCTGCCGAGCTTCCATAGCACCCTCTCATTCGCAGCAGCGTGCTTGGTCGCACCTGCCCCGTTTTTGCAGGCTCCCAACCCTGGACCCTCCCTGGAGATCCAGACTGGCCAATGGCCAGCAATACAGCCTGGAATTCCAAAGAAAATCTAGAACCATCCAGCCACCCCCTCAGATCTAACTCAGACCCTGAACTGGTCCCAGATTGCTCCACCAGACATGAAAACGGACCCACAACCAGCCAGCAGTGCCCTGCAGCACCAACAGCCCACACGAAGCCACGCAGACCCATAGAGCCCTCAAGGGACCCCCCCTGGACAAGTAAAAAAACTTTTTTATGTAAAAATAAATTCCGTTTTTACACTTAGACAGGAGCATTTGAGGTGTATTGTGGTGGGTAAAGAGTTCCCGAATAGAATAGCTATAAAGGAAAATAAGGCATTAAAGAATTTGAAAAAGCAAACATTCTTGGCATTTGGGAAGCAGAATAAAAGAGTCTTTTAGCCATACAGAGTGTACGAATAAGAAGTCTTTAAATGGGTAGATCAGCATCTCAGAGGTTAGCCCATATACAATTTGGAATAGTAAACAGGTGGCTTTGAATAAGACTGAGTACAAAATAAACATACATAATCATAAAATCACAAACAAAAGTTACTGATCATACCGAGTCCAAACAGATAGGTTTTCAAACCTCTTAAAGAGGTCAACTGCTATCTTGTACCTTCTTTCTTTACTGAATGTATTTGGACTGTAGTTTATAGGTAATCTATTTGTAGAATTTTTTTTTCAGTTAGTTGTGTGATTTTGTATCACTGAACAGAGGTCAGTTTCACAAAGCAAATTTGAGACTCTCTTCAGAGGGGAGTACAGAGGAAAAGGGCAAAGACACACAAATCTCATTATGGCTCAGCAGCCTCAGTTGTGTTTCAAGCAACAATTAAGAAAATGCTAACAAAAAATTTAAAGTGGGTAAGGGCAATGTACTATGTGTTAAAGGCTATTGAAACTGCAGTACTAGCAAACATGTATGTCTAGAAAAATGAGAAAAGAAACAAAATTATCAAGATCCATGTTTTACATTCTGATTTATATTTTAAGATTTCTAGAAGCACCCCTTTCTTTTTCACCATTATTAATAATTATGAATATCCTACTTTGGGAAAATTTCAACCTAAAGAAGAACATTTTATTAGAGGTGTAAGTTTAAAAGGACAAATAGACAACTACTTAGATGCTATTTTATAAAGACAAATATGGGCCTATGTTTAAGTGGCAGAAATCATTCCTATCTTGCATGGACACTTGCATCTTTTCTCTGTCCACACCTAGAGGCCCTTTTACTAAGCCGTGTAGGCGCCTATGTGCGTCCAGTGCGTGCCAATCTGTAATTACCGCCCGGCTACCGCATGGCCCGGGCGGTAATTCCATATTTTCTCCGAGGACAAGCAGGCTGCTTGTTCTCACTGATGGTGACGTCCACGGCAGCCCCTCCAATCGGAAACTTCACTAGCAAAGTCCTTTGCTAGCCCTCGCGCGCCCGCGCGCACCGCGCATGCGCGGCCGTCTTCCCGCCCGAAACCGGCTCGAGCCGGCCAGTCTTCTTTTGTCCGCACTCGGTACGGTCGTGTTTTCGCCGTGTCGAGCCCCGGAAAGTCGACCTCGCGCGTCCAATTTGTTTGAACGTGTTTTTTTCCTTCGGGAAAGCTTTGTCCTAGTCGGGAAGTGCTCCGGAAACCCCCCGCCGGGTTTCGTGTAAATCCTCCCCGTACTTCCAGCTTTTTTGCCCCGGTAAGTTTTCTTTCGTCGTCGGGGTAGGCCTCTTTTCGGCCTCGGTCGAGATTTTTTCTCCCTCTAAATTTGGTGCTTCAAATTTCGCCATTTCGGCTTTTGATTTCGCCGGCGTGATTTTTCCGCCCATGACATCGAAGCCTTCCAGCGGCTTCAAGAAGTGCACCCAGTGCGCCCGGGTTATCTCGCTCACTGATCGACACTCGTCGTGTCTTCAGTGTCTGGGGGCCGAGCACCGCCCTCAGAACTGCAGTCTGTGTTCCCTGCTTCAAAGGCGGACTCAGGTAGCGAGACTAGCCCAGTGGAACGTGTTGTTCTCGGGCTCTTCGTCGGCATCGGCACCGGGATCTTCGAGTGCATCGACGTCGTCAGCGTCCAGACCATCTTCCTCGGCCGCCCCTGCATCGAGTGCATCGAGGCATCGGGCCTCTGCATCGGCGCCGAGACATCGGATAGCTGCATCGACGTCGGTGGTACCAGGACCTCGTCTGCTGATGTCGTCGGACGGTGGTGCATCGGGTGGAGTGCAGGTGAGGGCTGTCCATTCCCCTGCTGGTGGCGGTGAGCCCTCGGGTGGGTCTCCGCCTACCCTGAGGGCTCCTGCGGTACAGCCCCCCCGAGATCGACCTTCTTCAGTCTCGGCCCCGAGGAAGCGACGGGTGGATTCGACGTCCTCCTCGTCGGTGCCGGGGAGCTCCGGTGACATGCTTCGGAAGAAATCGAAGAAGCATCGACACCGGTCTCCTCCCCGTGTCGGCACCGAGAGCTCTGGGTCGCCGAGGGATTCGGCACCCAGCAGGCATCGGCACCGAGAGGACCGCTCACCCTCTGTTCAGGAGGTGTCGATGCGCTCCGCTCTGGACAGCCCGGAACAGCCTCCACGCCCGGAACAGGTACTGACGTCGACGCCTGCATCGACCTCTCAGCCTTTCTCTGCAGCCGCTCTAAACGAGAGCCTCCGGGCCGTTCTCCCAGAGATTCTGGGAGAGCTGTTGCGCCCTACCCCTCCGGTACCGGCGGTGCTTGCGCCACCGGTACCGTCGAGCGTGGCGCCGGCTGGCCCATCGCCCAGGTTGAGGTCCCCGACGTCGGTACCGCGTGCGGTACCGACCGCGGCCACCTCCCAGGAAGGCTCCCCGACTACGTCGGCGGAGGGAGCTTCGCCGATGCGGGCGAGGGAGTCTACCTCTCGACGCCCCCATCGTGGACGGGGTTCCACGGAGTCGAGCAGGGCGAGGTTGCAGACACAGGTCCGTGAACTTGTGTCTGACACCGAGGGTGAGGCCTCGTGGGAGGAAGAGGAAGATCCCAGATATTTCTCTGACGAGGAGTCTGGGGGTCTTCCGTCTGATCCCACTCCCTCTCCTGAGAGACAGCTTTCTCCTCCCGAGAGTCTGTCTTTTGCCTCCTTTGTCCGGGAGATGTCTACGGCCATCCCCTTCCCGGTGGTTGTGGAGGACGAGCCCAGGGCTGAAATGTTTGAGCTCCTGGACTATCCTTCTCCACCTAAGGAAGCGTCCACTGTTCCCTTGCACCATGTCCTGAAGAAGACATTGCTTGCGAACTGGACCAAACCATTAACTAATCCCCACATTCCCAAGAAGATCGAGTCCCAGTACCGGATCCATGGGGACCCAGAGCTGATGCGCACTCAGTTGCCTCATGACTCTGGAGTTGTGGATTTGGCCCTAAAGAAGGCTAAGAGTTCTAGGGAACATGCTTCGGCGCCCCCGGGCAAGGACGCTAGAACCTTAGACTCCTTTGGGAGGAAGGCCTACCATTCCTCTATGCTCGTGTCCAAGATCCAGTCTTACCAGCTCTACACGAGCATACACATGCGGAATAATGTGCGGCAGTTGGCGGGCTTGGTTGATGCTCTTCCCCCTGAGCAAGCCAAGCCTTTTCAGGAGGTGGTCAGGCAGCTGAAGGCGTGCAGAAAATTCCTGGCCAGAGGAGTTTATGACACTTTTGATGTTGCGTCCAGGGCCGCTGCTCAAGGTGTGGTGATGCGCAGGCTCTCATGGCTGCGTGCCGCCGACCTGGAGAATAGAATCCAGCAGCGGATTACGGACTTGCCTTGCCGTGCGGATAACATTTTTGGCGAAAAAGTCGAGCAGGTGGTAGAGTCTCTCCACCAGCGGGACACCGCATTCGACAAGTTCGCCCGCCGGCAGCCTTCAGCTTCTACCTCTACAGGTAGACGATTTTTCGGGGGAAGGAAGACTGTTCCCTATACTTCTGGCAAGCGTAGGTACAATCCTCCTTCCCGACAGCCTGCGGCCCAGGCTAAGCCCCAGCGCGCTCGCTCTCGTCAGCAGCGTGCGAATCAGCAAGGCCCCGCGGCTCCCCAGCAAAAGCAAGGGGCGAGCTTTTGACTGGCTCCAGCAGAGCATAGCCGACATCCAAGTGTCAGTGCCGGGCGACCTGCCTGTCGGAGGGAGGTTGAAAGCTTTTCACCAAAGGTGGCCTCTTATAACCTCCGATCAGTGGGTTCTCCAAATAGTCCGGCAAGGATACACCCTCAATTTGGCCTCTCAACCTCCAAATTGTCCACCGGGAGCTCAGTCCTACAGCTTCCAGCACAAGCAGGTACTTGCAGAGGAACTCTCCGCCCTTCTCAGCGCCAATGCGGTCGAGCCCGTGCCATCCGGGCAAGAAGGGCTGGGGTTCTATTCCAGGTACTTCCTTGTGGAAAAGAAAACAGGGGGGATGCGTCCCATCCTAGACCTAAGGGCCCTGAACAAATATCTCGTAAAAGAAAAGTTCAGGATGCTTTCCCTGGGCACCCTTCTCCCCATGATTCAGCAAAACGATTGGCTATGCTCTCTGGACTTGAAGGATGCCTACACACACATCCCGATACTGCCAGCTCACAGACAGTATCTGCGATTTCAGCTGGGCGCACGCCACTTCCAGTACTGTGTGCTACCCTTTGGGCTCGCCTCTGCGCCCAGGGTGTTCACAAAGTGCCTAGCTGTGGTAGCAGCGGCGCTTCGCAGGCTGGGGGTGCACGTGTTCCCATATCTCGACGATTGGCTGGTGAAGAACACATCCGAGGCAGGAGCCCTGCAGTCCATGCAGATGACTATTCGCCTCCTGGAGCTACTGGGGTTTGTGATAAATTACCCAAAGTCCCATCTTCTCCCAGTGCAGAAACTCGAATTCATCGGAGCCCTGCTGGATTCTCGGACGGCTCGCGCCTATCTCCCAGAGGCGAGGGCCAACAACTTGTTGTCCCTCGTCTCGCGGGTGCGAGCGTCCCAGCAGATCACAGCTCGGCAGATGTTGAGATTGCTGGGCCACATGGCTTCCACAGTTCATGTGACTCCCATGGCCCGCCTTCACATGAGATCTGCTCAATGGACCCTAGCCTCCCAGTGGTATCAGGCCGCCGGGGGTCTAGAGGACGTGATCCACCTGTCCACGAGTTTTCTCGAATCCCTGTATTGGTGGACGATTTGCTCCAATTTGACTCTGGGACGTCCCTTCCAAATTCCTCAGCCTCAAAAAGTGCTGACCACGGATGCGTCTCTCCTGGGATGGGGAGCTCATGTCGATGGGCTTCACACCCAAGGAAGGTGGTCCCTCCAAGAAAGCGATCTACAGATCAATCTTCTGGAGTTGCGAGCGATCTGGAACGCTCTGAAGGCTTTCAGAGATCGGCTGTCCCACCAAATTATCCAAATTCAGACAGACAATCAGGTTGCCATGTACTATGTCAACAAGCAGGGGGGCACCGGATCTCGCCCCCTGTGTCAGGAAGCCGTCAGCATGTGGCTCTGGGCTCGCCGTCAAGGCATGGTGCTCCAAGCCACATATCTGGCAGGCGTAAACAACAGTCTGGCCGACAGGTTGAGCAGGATTATGCAACCTCACGAGTGGTCGCTCAATTCCCGTGTGGTGCGACAGATCTTCCGGGCGTGGGGCACCCCCCTGGTGGATCTCTTCGCATCTCAAGTGAACCACAAGGTCCCTCAGTTCTGTTCCAGGCTTCAGGCCCACGGCAGACTGGCGTCGGATGCCTTCCTCCTGGATTGGGGGGAAGGTCTGCTGTATGCTTATCCTCCCATTCCTCTGGTGGGGAAGACTTTGTTGAAACTCAAGCAAGACCGAGGCACCATGATTCTGATTGCTCCCTTTTGGCCGCGTCAGATCTGGTTCCCTCTTCTTCTGGAGTTATCCTCCGAAGAACCGTGGAGATTGGAGTGTTTTCCGACCCTCATCACGCAGGACGAAGGGGCTCTGCTGCATCCCAACCTCCAGTCCCTGGCTCTCACGGCCTGGATGTTGAGGGCGTAGACTTTGCCTCTTTGGGTCTGCCAGAGGGTGTCTCCCGCATCTTGCTTGCTTCCAGGAAAGACTCCACTAAGAGAAGTTACTTCTTTCATTGGAGGAGGTTTGCCGTCTGGTGTGACAGCAAGGCCCTAGATCCTCGCTCTTGTCCTACACAGACCCTGCTTGAATACCTTCTCCACTTGTCTGAGTCTGGTCTGAAGACCAACTCCGTAAGGGTTCACCTTAGTGCAATCAGTGCATACCATTACCAAGTGGAAGGTAAGCCGATCTCAGGACAGCCTTTAGTTGTTCGCTTCATGAGAGGTTTGCTTTTGTCAAAGCCCCCTGTCAAGCCTCCTACAGTGTCATGGGATCTCAATGTCGTTCTCACCCAGCTGATGAAACCTCCTTTCGAGCCACTGAATTCCTGCCATCCGAAGTACTTGACCTGGAAGGTCATTTTCTTGGTGGCAGTTACCTCGGCTCGTAGAGTCAGTGAGCTTCAGGCCCTGGTAGCCCAGGCCCCTTACACCAAATTTCATCACAACAGAGTAGTCCTCCGCACTCACCCTAAGTTTCTGCCAAAGGTTGTGTCGGAGTTCCATCTGAACCAGTCAATTGTCTTGCCAACATTCTTTCCCCGTCCTCATTCCTGCCCTGCTGAACGTCAGCTGCACACATTGGACTGCAAGAGAGCATTGGCCTTCTATCTGGAGCGGACACAGCCCCACAGACAGTCCGCCCAATTGTTTGTTTCTTTTGATCCCAACAAGAGGGGAGTGGCTGTAGGGAAACGCACCATATCCAATTGGCTAGCAGATTGCATTTCCTTCACTTACGCCCAGGCTGGGCTGGCTCTTGAGGGTCATGTCACGGCTCATAATGTTAGAGCCATGGCAGCGTCGGTAGCCCACTTGAAGTCAGCCACCATGGAGGAAATTTGCAAAGCTGCGACGTGGTCATCTGTCCACACATTCACATCTCATTACTGCCTGCAGCAGGATACCCGACGTGACAGTCGGTTCGGGCAGTCAGTTCTTCAGAACCTGTTTGGGCTTTAGGATCCAACTCCACCCCCCGAGGGCCCTGTTTGTTCTGTTCCAGGCTACACTCTCAGTTAGTTGGTAAATTTTTTAGGTCAATCTCAGTTATGTCCTCGCCGTTGCGAGGCCCAATTGACCAATGTTGTTGTTTTGAGTGAGCCTGGGGGCTAGGGATACCCCATCAGTGAGAACAAGCAGCCTGCTTGTCCTCGGAGAAAGCGAATGCTACATACCTGTAGAAGGTATTCTCCGAGGACAGCAGGCTGATTGTTCTCACAAACCCGCCCGCCTCCCCTTTGGAGTTGTGTCTTCCCTTGAAGTGTATTGTCTTGCTACATACTGGACTGGCCGGCTCGAGCCGGTTTCGGGCGGGAAGACGGCCGCGCATGCGCGGTGCGCGCGGGCGCGCGAGGGCTAGCAAAGGACTTTGCTAGTGAAGTTTCCGATTGGAGGGGCTGCCGTGGACGTCACCCATCAGTGAGAACAATCAGCCTGCTGTCCTCGGAGAATACCTTCTACAGGTATGTAGCATTCGCTTTAAGGCACATTAAATGCTATCGCACCTATACATTTCTATGGGCACGTTTGTGTTTACGCGTGTACGCCATGTACGCGCGGGAAAAACGCTAACGCACCCATAGCGCCACTTAGTAAACATAGGCGTAAGTTTCTTGGTGGATTCTTGCCTGTAACTGCCATATTTGAATGGGTGATTACTGAGAAATGCAATATTCTACATACCCATTCTTAATTGGTTAATTATTCCTTCTGATAACAATGGTTTGTATGACAAAGATATGCCTAAGCAAATACGGCTTAGGTGCTCTTTAACATGCACCTAATATGGCAAAAATGGCCCAACAGGACACACTAAAGCATTCTATGTTAGGCTTGCCATCTGTGTGTTAAGCACACAGTAATTATTTTTAAATATTTTTTGCAGGGGGTGTCGGAGGAAAATGGGTGTGGAAGTATTAGCCAGCTAGCGCTCTGAGAATTGGTTAGTGCAAGCTTATACGGGAGTCCTTATGGTGCCCCTGCCCCAGTCTTCCCCCCCCCCCTTTCAAGTTTTGCATCTATGCTTTTTTTGGGGGGAAAGCCAGTTACTGAAAATATTAAACAAATGATGCTACCAAAAGACCCCCCACAATCTTATGAAGGGACAGTGTCTCCTGCCGCAGCATGGAACACCCTCCTGATTCTGGAACATTAGAATAGGTGAAATAATGCTGCTTTCTGTCTTGCTCTACACAATTCTGTACTTCCAGAAAGAAAATTGAAAATCTAATCACTGCTTTATTAGTATTCACTTGAATAGTGCAAAAATAGCAACAGAAAAAAAAAATGTAGAAAAAGATCGAGCAAAGACTGGCCTGTATTACCCAATTACCCTTTTAACCCCCCTGTTTACTAAGCCACGCAGCAATGTCAACACAGTCCGTTCAGAGTGAATGGGCTGTGTCGGCATTAGTGCGCGGCTTAGTTAAACGGGAGGGGGGGTTGAATAAAAATGTTAACACATGCTAACCATTATTAAATGGCCTCTTAAATAATCCTCTGCAAGAGTACTGGTGAATCTATCTCCCCCTGAACTGACTTTTTTTCTCTCTTCGTATAAACTAATGCAGATCTAGAATTAAGCAGTTTGGGGATGGGAGGGGGGGGGGTGGAATCTTAAAAAATTAATGATTAAATCTAAGCCTGGGAAATGGCCCATTTCCACTGCGAGACAGATTACTGATGGTGTTTGCTTTTTAAACATGCCATTGAATACATTTTTATATCAGTGTTAAACCATGTGCACATATACACACTGTTACAGGATACTGGAAAAATAATCTGAACATAATTGCTATAGGAAAATATTGGCGCCTTAATGGCTTAACTGTTAACGCGCCTACATTGTTATGGCACCTTATCGGTTTAAGATGCCTACACAGTTAACGCGTCTTAACTGTGCAGGCGCCTTAATCCCAATAATGTGCCTACACACTGAAGGCGCCTGCACTGTTAAGGCACCTGCATAGTTTAACATGCCCACACTGTGAAGGTGCCTTAACCCGATAACGTGCCTGCACAGTTAAGGCGTCTTAATCTAGTAACGTGCCTTCACTGTAGGCATGTTATCGGGCGGGGGAGGGGGGTTGAATATTTCTTATATTTAAGTGTTCAGCTTGGCAGTATCTGAACTGATACTAATAATGTGCTCATCATCTGCTGGTACTGCTATTCAAACTGTTTGCAGCCAACCAGCCTGTAAAACAAAAACACTAGTAGGAAAACAAAAAAAAAGTTAAACAAGGTGATTTGGTAAAAGATATTCACCATCCTTGTGAACTGAGATGATATAACTTATTAAAATTTAGTTTCTCTTTATAGTCATCTGGTGTTCCTGAGTTATAATGTAAATATCTCAATAGATACAAAGAAGTGCATGTTTCATATTTTCAGTAAAAAGGAAAAAAAAAATCCATGCCACCTTGGGAAGGAAGGTGACACTTACAAAGCCTCTCTCACCACCTCAAGTAATAAGGAAAGTGTACAAACATTGTGAATGCAGAAAAACCAAAACAGTATACTGCACTTGTGTAATGTCTTATGCAGCCATAAACCAGGGGCACAGCCAAACCTTGGCGGGAGAGGGGGCCAGAGCCCGAGGTGGGGGGGGGCACAGTTTAGCCCGCCTCCCCCAGCCGCTGACCCCCTCCTCCCACCGCCAACCCTCCCTGTCACAGCCGCTGCCAGGTACCTTTGCTGGCGGGAGTCCCCAACCTCCACCAGCCTGTGTTCAGCGCTGCTCTCCGGCGCCTTCGCTGATCTGTTTCTGTGAATCCTGACGTCCTGCATGCAAAGGTTAAAAGATTGAAGAGATTACTTAAACCATATAACTTATGTATACTGTCTCTATTGACTTAATATAACCTTAAATTAGCAGCCCTTCTTTTCACTTAGCACAATTCCGTCTACTTGCCACCATAAATCAGCTGGTGAATTGACCATTATTTCTGGGAAACAACCATTTTTCGGCATTTTCATTCAAGTGAGAGTTATTTGGGGAGGATTTGTTTGTCTGTTTCTCCAACACTTGTACATAAATTGTGCAGACCCAACCAAATCTATCTGTACAAAAAAGATAGGCTGTAAGAAGAATAGAAGAAGGAGAGAAATATGAAGAGTCAATCTTTTCAAAACAAAGAATGGAGGAATAGACACAGGTCAAATTAAAACACTTATATCAGCAAATTGACCCAACATGGTCATGTTTCAGCAGACATGTTTGTGTAATCGGTCCTATGTGAATAAGACAATAATGAAAACAATGACAGTATGGATAGTAATAAAAAAATTTAGACAATAATAATAATACCACTTAATCATCATTAAATTCATTCAAAATAATGGTTAAATACAAAGTAAATATAAATAAGACCTTTAAAAGTGACAGGTATAAAAAGGGAACTAATAAGTATTTTAGACTTCTACGCAAACTTAAATTAGATTACACTAACCTTCAAGTTAAAAACAACATGTGACAGATACAATTGGCCACACAAAAAGCAACACACACAATCTTATTCACTTGCAACCTAAAACCAAAATAACCTGGTGAACTTAAAAAACTCAAATAACCAAATCAATATATAATGAATGTTCAAAAAAAAAAATAAATGTAGGAAAAGATGTCATGAAACTGGTGCAAAGTCCTTGAATAGCTTAAAACATTTTTCTTTATCAATCATGGCTGCATCCAGTTAAAAAGTAATCATTGGTCAGAAAAAAAAAACCTCCTTTATAATGTTCAAAATCAATTAAAAAGTGCTCTTTGTAAGCCCAAATCTTAACTATAATCTGTTCTATTTGTACTTAAATAGCACACTTATGTAGTTGTAACGTGATATAGAGGGGCATTTTCGAAAGAAACGTGTAAATTGGAATTCGTTTTACAAAGACGTCCAAATTCGGAGGCGGGGAGAAGGTCATTTTCGAAAAAAGATGGACGTTCATCTTTTGTTTCGAATATACCAAGGACGTCCTTGTTTTGGGACCGTTTTCGAACAAAAGAACGACCAAATGCAAGATGTCCAAAACAGTGGAGGAGTTGCTTAATGGTTAGTGCAGTGGGCTTTGATCCTGGCAACATGGGTTCAATTCCCACTGCTGCGCCTTGAGACATTGGGCAACTCAAATACAGAAAGGGCATTTTTTGATATTTTATTTATTTATTTGTTGTACTTGTAGCCCACATTTTCCCACCTATTTGCAGGCTCAATGTGGCTTACAATGTTCCGTTATGGCGTTCGCCATACCAGAGTAAAAGAAAACAATAGGAGTTACATAGATAACATGGATGGCATAATAGAATTAAGCAAGCAGATATAGGAAGAAAACAATTCAGAATATAAGGTAAAGTGGTGATGCGTTACATTTTCCTTTTGAAAGTGCTGGTTGGAAAATTGTTTGGGGGAGTAAGGGGAGGTGATCCCCGCGTCCCTCCAGTGGTCATCTGGTCATTTAGGACACCTCTTGTGTGGAGTAGAGGAGTAGCCTAGTGGTTAGTGCAGCAGACTTTGATCCTGGGGAAGCGGGTTCAATTCCCACTGCAGCTATTAATTATAGAAATAGGTCTAGCTCAAAACATCTGTTTTAGTCTTGGATGTCTTTGGTTTGTTCCATTATCGCTGAAAGACATGTATGTCTTAGGAATGCCCAAGTCCCGCCTTGAACACACTCCTGGCACGCCCCCTTGAGTTTTGGATGTCCTTTTGATGGACTGCAGTTGGAGACGTCCAAAATCGGGTTTCGATTATACCGATTTGGACATCCCTGGGAGATGGACGTCCATGTTCCGATTTATGTCGAAAGATGTTGTCCATCTCTTTTCAAAATGAGCCTGATAATTTATTCATTTCAGAATGCCGTAATGCATACCATTCTTAGAGGTTTGCTTAAATAACCACCAACATTAGAAACCAGGTCACAAGTACATCATACACCTATTTTTTTCCACTTTAGGATCACAGAAGATAGATTTTTGTGCACACATATGGGTCTCTCATTTCTTTTCATTCTGTACTAACAACAACCCTCTTGCCTCTATAGGGAAGCTAACCAAAACAGAAGACTGAAAGAAAGCCCTTCTGGCAAAGGAAACACTCTTGAGATTAGTTTTTCTCTTTTATAATAATGCTAAAATTTATTATAAATGGTTACAATAAAAATGATCTTATCCCAGTCCAAATTTCAGTATCATGAAAATAAAATCTGTGTGTTTCCTTTGGAAGCTTAACAAAACCTAACTACCACAATTTGTGCTTGTCAGATTACTGAAGCCTAATTTTGTCCAGTTAGGCAATGCCATATATTTTCTCTCTTATCTGGTATTTTTTTTAACTCTGACCTCTAAGGTCACCTTCACATAATTTTATTTCTTTGGTATTTTTCTCAAATATTCATCATTTGCCCTTTGTAACCTCCTTCCCTCAAATACTTATCACTTATACTTGTCCTTCACTGAAATGTCTCTGTGTTAATTCAGAGTCTGTTTGAAACAAAGTTTTTAAAGTTTATGGCCTATTATTTTAGGCCAAGCAAACCTGTCTGTTAACTTGGCCCTGAGAAAGCCAAAAAGACACAGGCTATAGCTATAGATCATAGATAAGGGAATAAGTTATATATACATAGCTGGCTGATCTACAAAACCAGACAGCTTTATACTAAACAATTCTTTTAGTTTACTTTCTGTCTATATTTTCATCATGTCTTTGTTTTTTCAACACATATTATTTTAACACACAGTGTTAAGCCATTCTTTTTTATTTTTATTTTTTTTTATAGCACAGGTTCAGGTATAGCACAAGTCCTTTATAATGCTGATCAGAAATAGTTTATTCATATATATCTGACACGCTCACAACATCTTTCACTTATGTAGATATTTTGAAATATGGCTTACTATACAATTGCTTTTAACACAATTGTGAATGCAATATAGGGAGTTCTGTGAGGTCACCTCTCACCTTTTTGTTAAAACCTGTTGGATTTTAAGGTCTTACACCCTTTCATTGTTTATCTTTACATGGACTGTGATTGCGGCATGCAGATTAGTTGTCACATTGATGCCACTTTTTCACAAAAAATACATGATTGGACAGTTGTAAGGTTGCTTTGTGAAATGGATTACACCATGGCTTTATTGTCGGTATGGTGCCGGTATAATACTGCGTGTCATCATTTATTTATTTATTTTATTTGTTGCATTTGCACCCCACATTTTCCCACCTATTTGCAGGCTCAATGTGGCTTACATAGTACTGTGAGGTGTTACAACATCCGGTGATGAAACAAATACAGAGTAATGTTAAAAAGAATGAGATATATGCATTACAGACACATTAGAGGAACGAGAGAGGACGAGTTATATAATGTTCGTTGCAAGTTTTGGTTTTGTTGTGTTGCTGAATTCAAGCACTTAAGTTGGGTCAGTAGGGTATGCCTTTTTGAACAGATCGGTCTTTAGTGATTTCCGGAAGTTGAGATGGCCGTGCCTTTGTATTTTCTCATTTTTTTCTCTCCAATTCTCACATTCTTAATATTATCTTCTGACAGGGTCTCGGGTCCGTCCTTTTAACACCAGAAAATGCTACCCTAGAGGTTCTGGATTTGAGCTTTCTACCTAAGAGCCTAAATTTGCCTTCCAGAACTTCTCTCCCACATTTTCCTATGTCATTGGTACCCACATGTACCAAGACAGCCAGCTCCTCCCCAGCACTATCTAAAATCCTATCTAGGTGACGCGTGAGGTCCACCACCTTCGCACCAAGCAGGCAAGTCAGCAGGCGATCCTCACGTCCAGCAGCCACCCAGCTATCTATATGCCTAATGATTGAATTACCAACTACAACAGCTGTTCTAACCCTTCCCTCCCCAAGACATATCCTCAGTGTGAGAGGTTAGTACATCCCCTGGTGGGCAGGTCCTGGCTACAGGAATACTTCCTACTTCACCAGCATGATGCTGTCATTCTAGGAGACCTCCATCCTCCAAGGTAGCACAGGGGCTATCAGACTGGAGGTGGGACTTCTCTACAACATCCCTGTAGGTCTCCTCTATGTACCTCTGTCTCCCTCAGCTCCACCAAGTCTGCTACTCTAGCCTCAAGAGAATGGATGTGTTCTCTGAGAGTTTGGAGCTCTTTGCATTGGGCACACGCATATGACAACTCACCAACTGGGAGATAATCATTGCGCAATCAACTTCATAAAATCACTGCTATACAAGAAGCTCAGTCCTTGTTGAAAGATGCATCGCTCGGGAGGAAAGAAGAAGCAAGCATGGGTATTGGTTCGGATACCCCTGAGCCTTTGGCGCACTGGAGCCAATCTAAATCAGGCCGACTACAGCAAGATCCTGCGGACTCAGTTACTACTCCTACTTGAGTGGACTTCTCAGTCAATTTTTCTCTCCAGGTTGGAAGGCAAAATTAAATTATAAGAGTGTGTCTGTGATTTTCTCTGAATATAGAGATGGTATTCGATATATATGGTGGGAGGGGGGAGAGTTGGGGAACTTGATACTTCTGGTACGTCCCAAATTTGCTTGTTCCGGTTGTGGGATTGATGTTAGGGGAATGGTTGAGGGGGTTAAATGGGTTGGGTTTTGTTGAGAGTATGCTGAATGAGAGAGAGGTGCACTGGTTTAAATGCCAGAATAGAATTATTGGGGTAAAATTAAGGACAAGCTAAATTGTTGGTGAATGTAAAAAAATTGCTTGCAGGTAAAATTGATATTTATGATGTCTCAGTATTTTTTATTTTAAATGTGCGAGATCTTAATACACCCCGCAAACGCCAGCTGTTTTTTAAGGAGGCTGAACGGTTGAGGACGGGAGTTGGGTTTATTCAGGAAACACATCTGTGTTTGAAGCATGAGTACCTAATGCGTCACAAAAAATATCCTCGTATTTTTTTTGGCATCTAATAGATCTAACTCTGGAACAAATGGGGTGGGAATCATTATTGCACTCGTGTAATCCAGAGGTGCAGGAGGTGATGCGGGATAAGGCTGGGAGGTATATTTCTCTGAAGGCATGCTTAGGGGGCTCCCTTTATACTTTGGTTAATATTTACACTCCGAACTGTGATCAAAAGGGTTTTTACTTGGAAATAGAGAAAAAACTGTGCTCCCTTTTGGAAGAACAGGTGTTGATAGGAGGTGATTTTAATTATTATTAATATTTGTATAGCGCTACCAGACGCACGCAGCGCTGAACACATGACATAGAGAGACATATGACTCCAGACCCACTCATGGATAACTTGACTAGGGGGATCCAATATGGTAGTGCTGATGGACGGCAGCTACAAAGGCTGTTTGCATCTCTTTAATCTTATAGATCCCTGGAGGTATCTTTAGCCTGCGAGGCGGAATTAATTATTCCTTTAATCGGGAGTACATGATTCTCACTCCCGTATTGATTTGGGGGGGGGGGGGGGGATTGATTCCTCGCTCATTCCAAGGCTACAGGAGTCAGTCATTGAAACTCATATGTGGTCCAGTGGTTTTGGGCAGGGCTACTGGAGGTTTGATGACGGACTCCTAAGAGACCCTCCATCGGTAATTCAAATAGAAGCAGCCATTAAGGACTATATTTCCTTCAGTGCCTGCCTGAGATCTCTCCCAAGGTTTTTTGGGAGGGCTTAAAGGCAGTTATTAGAGGGCAGGTGATTTCTTTGGGGGCCCATAGACGAAAGCCTAAATTGCAAAAGCAAGCTAAACTAAGCGTTTGGTAACTCTTGATCAGCAACATAAAAAGATGAGCAGCAATAAAACTATCTTAGCCCAGCTAGAATCAGTATGCAATTCAATTCAAGAGTTAGATCTTGAAGATATAGTGGAACACTTAAATATGGTACAGCAAAAGTATATTGAGACAGGTAATAAGGCAGGCAGGCTATTAGCGTGTAAATTAAAGCAGATGCAGATAAGAATATTTCTATTATCTAAGACTTGACGGGCACCGAGTATAGGGATTCTACAGAGATTAGTTCCGTTTTTACTCATTTTTATAGAGAGCTGTACACTCTGGACTCCAGCGTAGTGCCCCAGGAACTAGATGACTATTTGGCCCAAATACATCTCCCCAGTATTAACACAAAGAGAAGCCTCCTACATATCTAGGCCTATCACAGAGGAAGAAACCCTGACTGCTATCAAAACTTTGTCAGTAGGTAAGGCCCTTGGTTTGGATGGTTTCACTAATGGGTTCTACAAGTGCTACTGGGCTCTGTTGGTGGGTCCACTGACACGGATTTTTAATAATCTCCATCAAAAAGGGATACTTCCTCATTTGTGGTGGCTAGCTGAGGTCTCCCTAATATTGAAGCCTGTTAAGAATCCCACTAGCTGCGGGTCCTATTGTCCAATAGCATTGTTAGGCACGGACTATAAGATTTTTACAAAAATATTGGCTAACCGTCTCCAGAACTATAAGCAAAGTCTAATGCAAGATGATCAAACAGGTTTTATAGTGGGTCAACAGACTTTTGATAAGACGGGTACTTCATGTACTTTCTTTAGTCCGTGAGCAGCAGGATCCTGCACTGATACTGAGAATTGATGCAGAGAAAGCATTTGATAGGGTGTCTTGGGACTTTCTTTTTCGAACGCTTAAACGCATGGGGTTCTCAAGCCAATTTCTTGCTTGGATTAAGCTATTATATGTTAAACCTTTATCCATCTTGCACATTAATGGAGCATATGGGGACAGCTTTGAGCTCTTCTGGGGCACTCGCCAGGGTTGTGCCCTGTCACCTCTATTGTTTGCACTGGCAATGGAACCCTTGGCTGAGGTCATAAGACATCGAGTAGATATAAAGGGTGTCCGTGGGGGGGGGGGGGGGGGGTGCACCACAAAAACTCTACTATTTGCTGATGATATTCTAACCCTCTCAGATCCCCAAGAGTCACTTCCAGCAGTGATGCAGGTTCTTGATGCTTATGGTAAAGTATCTGGGTTTAAAATTAATTTAACAAAATCAGAAATGTTTTGTTAAGGCAGGAGTCTGTGGAGTGGATATGCGCCTATTATCCATTTGGGTTTTATTTTTGGTTACATTTGTACCCCGTGCTTTCCCACTCATGGCAGGCTCAATGTGGCTTACATATTGTATACAGGTACTTATTTTGTACCTGGGGCAATGGAGGGTTAAGTGACTTGCCCAGAGTCAGAAGGAGCTGCCTGTGCCTGAAGTGGGAATCAAACTCAGTTTCTCAGGACCAAAGTCCACCACCCTAACCACTAGGCCATTCCTCCACTAGGAAAACTTTAAAATATTTAGGGATTCAGCTTACAGTCCAAAGGGGGGGATCTTTATACAGCTAATTGTCCTCCCTTGTTGCGTTCATTGTGGGCGGACTTGGAGAGGTGGGAACTTCTTAATGTGTCCTGGTTGAAAACAGTCCAAGTCTTATGGCTAGCCTCTGTACTTTCCTGTAACAACAAAACAGAGGAAATGTAGTAGAAATAAAGCACATGGGTCCTAGGACAAAGAACTATGTCAGTTAGTACTGATGAATGTATTTAATGCAGTTGCTTTCTGTGCGTATGGTTTTGTTTGAGAACTTTAGCTACTGGTGCAATTGCTCAACTGCCAGCTAGCAAAGAGGCATTGTACATGTCCTTTATTTACATTTATACCTGTCTAGTTGGACAGCCACCTAGTCAGTTTACAGTAATCAAACTAATTCAATCACATGTGTGGTTGAAAACTGACCTATTTTTAAATTATTAGAGAAGACATTGATAGACTTATTCATTTAGGATCAGTTTGTCTCTGTTTAGGACTTAAAACATTTACAGATACACGCTTTCCCCCTAGTAAATACATTTGTATGTCCTGACTTAAACAAAAAATGCAGAGGAGAGACCCTATGCTTCTGAGCAATCCCAAATAATCCCTGTTTAGGTATGGCTTTTAGTTTACTGTTACCCTCCTCCCCTGCTCCCCATAGTGTATACAACATTATCACTGTCATGGGTGAATCTTTCTGCTGTACCTGCAAACTTTGCCAGTGTTGTGTATGATATGGTGAAAAACACACTCATAATGTTAGAGAAGTCCAAGGGAAAGAAGTCAAAATCATTATAGTATTAGTTGCCGTGATGCTTCATGTTAAATATACTTATAGCCACGCCTTAGTTTAGTAGGAAAAACAATGGGAAAAGTAGTCACGAAAGGAAGGGAAACATATTTTTAAAGTAGAAAAAGCCTACATTGCCTTCAGAAGGTGCAAAGTACGAATAAGTCATAGAAGACTAGCATATGTAAATAATACTTATCTTGCAGTGTTAGTCCAGCTTGCATGCTTCTACTATCTTCTCAAAGTGATAAAGCCCAACAGGGCAATGTTTTCCTGAAAGCTGCATTAGGTGTTAAGGTTTACAGAAAATGTCTAAACTTAAAAAAAATATATATATGTTCACTTACAGGCTAATTTTCGAAAGAGAAGGAAGCCCATCTTTCGACACAAAATGGAAGATGGGCGTCCTCCTCACAGGGTTGCCCAAATCGGCGTAATCGAAAGCCGATTTTGGGCGTCCCCAATTGCTTTCCGTCGCGGAGATGACCAAAGTTCACGGGGGCGTGTCAGGTGTAGCGACGGCGGGAAATGGGTGTGCCTAACACATGGGCGTCCTCGACCCAAAATGGAAAAAAAAAGGGCGTCCCTGATGAGCACTTGGACGACTTTACCTGGTCCTGTTTTTCTTAAGACCAAGGCACAAAAAGGTGCCCGAACTGACCAGATGACCACCAGAGAGAATCGGGGATCACCTCCCATTACTCCCCCAGTGATCACTAACCCCCTCCTACCCTTAAAGCATCTTAAACAGGGGGTGCACGGCTGTTGGCTCCGCCAGTCCCCTGCCGCAGAACAGGAAGTAACATCAGAGGGGCAGGGAACTGGCAAAGCCAACAGCCACGCAACTACCCTGTGCACCCCCTTGCCTGCACCTGGGGTGGACTACCCCCACCACCCTGCCCTTGGTACGCTACTGGGTAGGTGTTGTCCTATACAGTTTTACTGCAGGTATACTGCACTATTTCCCATCCCCTATCTCTCTTTTTCCTATCAGCCACATGAAGGAATTTCTGGATGGTCACATGCTATGATGGTGAAAATGTTGCTAAGGCAACTCAGATACCTGGTATATCCTGTTATGAAAATAAGTTACTGAGAAGAGGAATGGCAAGGACAAATTGCAAGCTTCCAGCACATATGAAAGTCCCAATTACAAGTCTCCAGCCCATATGCAGCACCTATGATTGGTCCAGGGTAGAGGAGAGGTGGATGCTCACAACAAAAGTAAAATATGCCTTTCTTTCTCCCTGTTCTTCAAGTCTGTGCCCTGTTTGGGGTAGCACCATTCTGCCCCCCCACACCTAGAGGCCCTTTTACTAAGCCGTGTAGGCGCCTATGTGCGTCCAGTGCGTGCCAATCTGTAATTACCGCCCGGCTACCGCATGGCCCGGGCGGTAATTCCATATTTTACGCACGTCTGATATGCGCATCGGCAACTTTTTTTTTATTTTCCAATGCACGGTGCTAACCAGATGGTAATCAGCAGTATACGTGAGCTGACGATTATCGCCTGGTTAGCGTGTGAGACTTTACCGCTAAGTCAATGGGTGGCGGTAAGGTCTCAGACCCTAAATGGACGCGCACCAATTTTTGTTTTGCTGCACTTCCATTTTCAGCCCCCCCCCCCCCAAAAGGCTTTTTTTACAGGCACGCTGAAAAATGGATCTGTGCATGCCCAAAACACGCGCCTACACTAGCGCAGGCCATTTTCAGTGCACCTTAGTAAAAGGACCCCCTAGTTATTTAAGTCCATTCATATAGTAAATTAGCATATTTTATCATCTATGCATGTACTTGTAAACTCCACCCTTGTACAAACTTAGCAGCAAAGTACACATCATCACATCAACACATATACTTTGAGAAAAGCAGCCACAAAGAGTGGAGGAATATGTGTACTTTAACAATGTTTGGAAATTTGTAACAGGACATACACTTGACAATGTATAAAAAATTCCCCCAAAGAGGGCTATTTTCCACAGCTATTTACCAAAGTACACTGACTGAAAGATGCCCACTATGAATATGGGTATAAGTACATGCATAGTTTTACCCTCTTTGGGGGGAATTTTTTTAAACACTTTTCATGTGTAATGCAGGTGTCTTTCAACAAACAGGACTTAGTCAGGTACAGAAGTGGATCACGTCATTATACATCGCTAGAACAGAACAGCTTTCCTAGATCTCAAAAGTGACGTCACTTCTATGTATTGCCCTTGAGGCGTATCATAGTTGAATTCTTAAACTCTGAATTTGAGGGATTTGTTTGACCCCTGATGCAGGCTTAGATGCCGAAACACGGCCGTGTCAGGTCATTTCATGATTATCAATAAAGTTCTTTGGATTTCCTCCACACTTGTCCTCACTTCTTTGTTTTCATTTTCTAAGATCATGCCTTGGGATGGAACAGTGACAACGAGGACAACCAAAATGTAACCTGAATCACAATATGTGGTTTGCCATCTCTGTTTAATAGAAGTATGAGTGAACCTTGCAGCATTTGTCTAGATTATAATTCATGTTCTCAAATGTTAACACACTGTGGAAGAGGAGGCATTGGGTGTCTCTTTGGTATGGTAAGCCATGGAGGTGATATCACAGAAGTGATTATAACAATAGTATTTTGGGGGGGATATGTACCTCTGTTTTCCTTCAAACATGACATGAAATACTTGTTATGCGCAGAGATTGTTGTTGTTACAGTATCATTGTAAACAGAAAGATAATCATCTTGTATGTGTACTTCCGTATTCAGAAATATCTAATCAGTTGACTCAATCAATTCATAAGCCCTGACATATTTTATAATTACAATCATGTTTTCAGGAACATCCTATGGTGGCATGTAAGCGTGGTTGCAATATTGGAGAGCTGTTGAAACAAAAATATAAGCGATCTATTCAATCTGCAGAGGCAAAACGTGGCCCATGTAATTCATGCCAGTTGTGTAATAGTACAATAGAGGGAAAACAATGGACAGACCTACGAACTAACATCAAGATTCAATCGAGAGAAAATACTACTTGTCAATCTAAGAATATTATTTATATCATAATGTGTCCATATGAAAAGGTATACATAGGAAGGAGTTCCAGACAAGTCAAAATTAGATTGACAGAACATAAATTTAAAATTACTAAAAGATCTGAAGAAACTGCACTGGTTTAGCACTGGTGGGAGCAGGGTCATAAAATATCAGAGATAAGATGGAGAATAATTAATACAATTCAGAGTGGGTAAGAGGGTGGAAATATTGATCAAAAACTGAATTATAAAGAGCAGAATTGGATATATAAATTAAAATCTGTAGAACCTAATGGGTTAAATAAAGCGATAGAATGGATGACGTTGGTCTAACCAAGGATCTGGATTGGTTGTAAAATTAAATCATGTGACCGGAGCTGGGTTTTTAAAAATTCAGAAAAACTCCACGGCCATTTTGACAAAGAAGAGCAGGATGACAGGTTTGTTGTAGTACAATTTAAGGTATGCGGAAGTCAGAGGTGGAAAGATTATTTTAAGTTATATATAAGAAGTAACTCCAGATGTTTGATTTTGCAAGGGTTGCCTTGAAACTACATAGGCGAAACACGTGTTGGCACATATCCCTTTGAAAAAATTGAGAAGAAAAATATTTCAATCTTTTGTATCTAACTAGTGAATACATAGATATATCTTATAAGTGAACATATATATGAATACGTGAAATGTCTAAGTGTATACTCACTCTTGAAAAAAAATATTTCTTGAAAAAAAAAGTTTTATAAAAAATAATAAGAAAATTGATAGATGGACTGATGACAATATAGGTGTATCACCTACTTCCAAAGAGTTTGAGAAGTGCATCTTAAAGGATGTTCACTTTTGATGGTCCAGTATTATAAATAAGTAAATTAGGGATTGGAAACTACAGATAGTGCATATATGTGATTACAATGTTTAATCTGTAGTAATCAGATTTACTGTATAATATGGTTTTATCAGCATAAATGTAAAATCCTGGATAAGGGATGCAAGTGGACTAAGAAAAACATTAAAAAGTAAAGGGGAAAGAACTGAACCCTGAGAAACACCACAACAGAGGGGCACAGGATCTGAGAGATAAAACAGGAGGGACACTTGAAAAGAAGATCCAGAAAGAAAGAAGTGAAGCCAAAGGAGCCCTGTACCACAGAGATCCACAGAGGACAGTCTAGATAACAGAAAGAAGTGACTGACCAAGTCAAAGTGGAAAAAAAGATCTAAAGAAACTAGCAAAACATTTGAAAGCTGTGTGGCAATCATTTAATAGAGAAGCAATAACTATCTTGTTCGAATATCCAGGACAATAGCCAGCCTGAGAGGGATAAAGCATGTTAGAAGACTCAAGAAGTTGTGAAAACTGCATAAAAACACCTTTCAAGTGGTTTACTCAAAAACAAGGCAAATTCGAAACAGGGTGATAACTACCCAGAAGGGCTAAATCCAGTGACTGGTTTTTCAGCAGAGGATGAACCAAGACCATCTTACACTGTGAGGGCACACTCCCAGAAATAAGCCTATTAACAATCATAGAATGTGCAAGTGGACTAAGACCATATAATGTAAGCGGGAACCATTGAGAGGGAATGGGATCAACTGAACAAGTGGTCTTCTTGGCTGATTGAAGGATTTTGTCAAATTGGGTCAACGATGGGATTTACATTCTGACCAACGATGAGTCAATGAAACATAGGACCCTAGGGGGGGGGAGGAACTAGAGGATGAGAGGACTGAATAGGGAGCCGAGCAGAGAAGAGGGGAACTAGTTGGACTGGGGAAAGAAAGGGAGGTAATAGTGGGAGAAGGGAAAAATTGGACCTGCATCACGTTTATCACAATCAGGTGGCATGTATTGATAGTATTATATATTATAATTTAGCAGGATATTTTAAAAAATGTTTTTACATACAATTTTTTTTGTAATCAGTTTTTGGCGCCTTTAACACCATTTAAACCATGCACACATGCGTGGCCCATTTTCAGCTCTCAAAGAGACGCTATCTGACTGTTCCTCAATCATACAGCTTAAGTGACTGGTAAGTCCCCTCTGCTATTATCATTTGCAATTACAATCATCCACACCTTTGTTCCTTTAACCACATTTGCCAATTATTGTCCTTTTAATGATCAGTTTCCATTTATCGACGCTAGAGCACCAGCAATGCTAGTGGTATTCACAAAGCTATTGCATGAAAATTTTATACTGAATATATATTGACTCATTGTAACAGTTTTGTTTTTAGCTTTATTTTAAGTTTTGAACACTGGTTCACCTTTAATCGTGCTTACCTATCAGTGTCGGCACTAAGATCATTGTATACCTTATGTTCTTTAGTAACCACAGAATTTTTGTTGTGCACACCTCAGCCACTGCTTGAGTCAGGGCAGATGGCACCAGCAGTGGAGATCATTGGTCTTAAGGGCTGGCCAGTTTTCTGGTGAGAGAGAAAAGACATTAATTTTCTGCCGTAAAGTCTTCATCTTGGTCGACTGCTCAACCTGGAAGTCCTTTACAGTGTGCGGCTGGTGCTTGTGGGCTCTTATAGATATCTGTAGGCACAGAGGGCAGGCAGCCATGAAATGAGTAGCTCCGAGGCATCCGATGCATACCTCATGGGTGTCCATGGAGCTCATTTTTCACTTGTAGCCTGGGCATTTTTTTAAACCCAGGATTCAGGAGTCTTTTTTGCAGGTTCGGTCATTGTGCTCCAAGTCCTTGCTTCTTCTTCTTGGTGCAAACATGAATAGGGAGAGCAGAGAGCAAGAGAGAGATTTGTCCATTGGTCAGGATGAATAAAGCAAAGGTTTTTGTCTGAGCTCTGGAAAGCAAATCCGCTTTGGGCTCATCGGATGCTGTCACTAATATGTGACTGACTCATTCTGCTTTTCCATGGAGAAACCTCACTGTTCTCTGTTTTAGAAGTGTTTCCATTAATTTACTTATAATAGAGGTCAAACGAACCAGTCTGTAGTTCCCAACCTCCTTCTTACTTCCACTTTTATGGAGAGGAACCACATCTGCCCTTCTTCAGTCCTCTGGGATAATTCCCAGCTCTAGAGAAGCAATGAAGCTGCCAGAACTTCTCTAAGATCTATCAGTAGATTCGGCAACTTCAGTAGTTGGGTCCTAAGGCCAGTGTTGGACAAGCTTAAATGGTCTGTGTCCCGCAAATGGCAAAAGATAGATAAGATTAAGTCTGTGTACTGTATACAGTGGTGGAAATAAGTATTTGATCCCTTGCTGATTTTGTAAGTTTGCCCACTGACAAAGACATGAGCAGCCCATAATTGAAGGGTAGGTTATTGGTAACAGTGAGAGATAGCACATCACAAATTAAATCCGGAAAATCACATTGTGGAAAGTATATGAATTTATTTGCATTCTGCAGAGGGAAATAAGTATTTGATCCCCCACCAACCAGTAAGAGATCTGGCCCCTACAGACCAGGTAGATGCTCCAAATCAACTCGTTACCTGCATGACAGACAGCTGTCGGCAATGGTCACCTGTATGAAAGACACCTGTCCACAGACTCAGTGAATCAGTCAGACTCTAACCTCTACAAAATGGCCAAGAGCAAGGAGCTGTCTAAGGATGTCAGGGACAAGATCATACACCTGCACAAGGCTGGAATGGGCTACAAAACCATCAGTAAGACGCTGGGCGAGAAGGAGACAACTGTTGGTGCCATAGTAAGAAAATGGAAGAAGTACAAAATGACTGTCAATCGACAAAGATCTGGGGCTCCACGCAAAATCTCACCTCGTGGGGTATCCTTGATCATGAGGAAGGTTAGAAATCAGCCTACAACTACAAGGGGGGAACTTGTCAATGATCTCAAGGCAGCTGGGACCACTGTCACCACGAAAACCATTGGTAACACATTACGACATAACGGATTGCAATCCTGCAGTGCCCGCAAGGTCCCCCTACTCCGGAAGGCACATGTGACGGCCCGTCTGAAGTTTGCCAGTGAACACCTGGATGATGCCGAGAGTGATTGGGAGAAGGTGCTGTGGTCAGATGAGACAAAAATTGAGCTCTTTGGCATGAACTCAACTCGCCGTGTTTGGAGGAAGAGAAATGCTGCCTATGACCCAAAGAACACCGTCCCCACTGTCAAGCATGGAGGTGGAAATGTTATGTTTTGGGGGTGTTTCTCTGCTAAGGGCACAGGACTACTTCACCGCATCAATGGGAGAATGGATGGGGCCATGTACCGTACAATTCTGAGTGACAACCTCCTTCCCTCCGCCAGGGCCTTAAAAATGGGTCGTGGCTGGGTCTTCCAGCACGACAATGACCCAAAACATACAGCCAAGGCAACAAAGGAGTGGCTCAGGAAGAAGCACATTAGGGTCATGGAGTGGCCTAGCCAGTCACCAGACCTTAATCCCATTGAAAACTTATGGAGGGAGCTGAAGCTGCGAGTTGCCAAGCGACAGCCCAGAACTCTTAATGATTTAGAGATGATCTGCAAAGAGGAGTGGACCAAAATTCCTCCTGACATGTGTGCAAACCTCATCATCAACTACAGAAGACGTCTGACCGCTGTGCTTGCCAACAAGGGTTTTGCCACCAAGTATTAGGTCTTGTTTGCCAGAGGGATTAAATACTTATTTCCCTCTGCAGAATGCAAATAAATTCATATACTTTCCACAATGTGATTTTCCGGATTTAATTTGTGATGTGCTATCTCTCACTGTTACCAATAACCTACCCTTCAATTATGGGCTGCTCATGTCTTTGTCAGTGGGCAAACTTACAAAATCAGCAAGGGATCAAATACTTATTTCCACCACTGTATATGTTTTATGTTTTATTAAATTTGATATCCTGCTTTACTTTTCAGAACAAAGCAGTTTACAGTCTAAAATTTATTTAAAAACATAAAATAAATAACAAAACTAAATCAATTTAAATAAAATAAAACAAACAAAAAGGAACTCCGTTATTACAGGAATGCCTATCCCACACACACAAGAGTACAGCATCACTGTATTGCCATATGCTCTGAGTGAGGGTGCTGTGCATCTCAAGGGGAAGGGAAAGACATCTTAATGTTGAAATTAGAAAATTAAATACCGTTAGCAATAGTTTTGGTTTCAACACATATTGTTCCAAGATTGCATCATACTGAACTGTGTATATGTGGCTGGCATACTGGCAAATTGCCAACCAGTGCTTAATCATGAATGACCATAACCTGCACATAGTAGGTGTGTGGCTCTGGCTGCCTTGTTGGGCAGTCTGAATAGCATCATTTAATGTGTTACTGTGGCAGTGAAATCATTATAGACAGCAAAGACAATATGCAGTTCTTTAGCTGCACTGTGAAAAATAGGGATGAGCTGCTTGCAGTGGCACAGGAAATGTCAATAATATAACCCATGCTGTTTCCTGTTGTTAGAACTGAGTACAGCCTGGAGAAATCCGAAAATGTGTCCTGTGTCTTCAGAAAATAGTGCAAGCCTTGCATATGCAAATTAGCCTAGTACTTCCAGCAGTCCCAGCATATGTAAATTAGATTTTTAAAACAAACAAAAAGAAAAAGGGAAAAATGCTAGTATATTCTTTTTATTGGCGTTCTCTTTCAGTTCAGTCTATATAGAAAAAAACAGAACCTTGTTTCTTGCTCTTTCATGGGTTTCAAACATTCACTTTCATTTCCTTTAAGCGCCACTTTAAAGTTCAAGAAAGGGCTTCTCTTTAAGTACAAACAAACCCTCTAGTTGAAGCAAAAACAAAAAAACTAAACTATCCCTTCGTAGGATCTTTTCTTTCCCAGTGAGTTAAGGAAAGAAAAGGAGGAAGGACACTGTCCGCTTACCTCACACCAGCAAAAGCCTCCTTAAACTGGCCTCCCCCACCAAATTAAAAAAAAACGTTCTGGCTCATATACATATATCCTGCCTACTTACATCACTTGTGGCCGCCTACCTCCCCACCCCCAATATTCAGTGGCATTAAATTGGTCAGTGCTTCTTAATATCACCTCAGATTGCTTTTAAAAAAAAATGGGTAGGTCAGGGGCAGTACAGAGAGTGATGTTATGGAGAAACCTAATGTTATGCGGGTGCTGGCAAATTTCAGTGCTGTCAGACGCAAAGCTAAGCAGCTGAATTTAGGACATCTCAAAAGCTAGGCTACTTAACTATGCAGATGCCAGCACTGAGTATTGGGCTGTCACCCACATACCTGTTTTAATCTTCCTCTCCTCTGAGTCCTCTCCTGCTTCCCTGAGGCAGGCCTTCTCCTTCTGACCATCACCCTCCTTCCCTAATCCTGTGCCATCACCACCCCTCCAAGAATGCCCCCCAACCCCCAAGTGCTCAATAGACCTCCCTGGGCCTATCTCCTCTCATTGATGGTCCAGTGGGAGGCGATGGAGGCAGGAGCGAAGGCCAGTTGCTCCTGCCTCTAGTGGCAGCTCCTTCAAAATTGCTGCAGCAACCTCTCATGGCAACTCATGGACATGTCCCAGCACTGACTATCTGCGGCTAATAAAAAATGCTGACTGTCATTGGCTGAGTATCAGCCGTTTCAATTTATCCTCTATGTTACTTAGATTGGCTCACCATCCAGCTTCTTAATTCCCAATGTCCATCTCCTGTTGACTCTCCAGCTCTGTAGTGTCCATGGGCATTTCCATTTCTTCTGACTCTAAAAGCATTTCAGCGTCTTCTGGAAGCTCCTGTATCTCCTCCCTAACTCTGGGTAAAGGACAGTTAAAACCCTTGCCCCACTACTTAGCTGGCTCTGATTATCCTCTTCCTTGCCACTCATCGGATGAAAGGACCAGGAACTACATTTCCCATGATTCCTTGGGA